>NC_088305.1:20660133-21008051 GCF_032854445.1 Liolophura sinensis | reverse complement strand
GATGACGATCGGGAGTCATCCATAGCATTACTTCTACCACTTCACATACAGAGCTTTAATTTTGTTTACTTTTGTACTTACTCTATATGTATGTGTGCAATTAATCCTTCATTTGGAGAGACTGATTTGTTTGATTTGATTGACTGGTGATTTTATGCCGTACTCAAGAATAGCTCACTTATACGATGGCGGCCAGCAGGTTCGAGGAAACCGAGCAGAGCCCTGGGAAACCCACGACCATCCGCAAGTTGCTGGCAGGATGCAGCTGGAGAGGAAGCCAGCATGAGCTGGACTTGAACTCACAGTGACCGCATTGGTGATAGGCTTCTGGGTCAGAACTGAGCGACGGAGGCCTCTAACTGATTTGTGGTACTAGGTTTGAACTAAAATCTGGTGAATACCTGCAAAGCAAATCCACAAAAAATGACGAAAATAAATGTATCAACTATGGTAAATAACAACAAATTTCACTAACAGTTTTAGAGACAAATAATTGTCTTAAAATATTTGTTTCTAAAAATTTGGCGAACTCTGAAGAATTAGGCAAAATATGTAACTTATACATGTTGAATAGATATACATGGTGAATAATTTCTGATATTTATCGAGAAGATTGACAGTGTATTTTCTGTGTGAACCCTTGTGGAATGGTTAGTGGACCTATGTGAAACACTTGCTCCACTCATACATCTGACAACCTGTGTAATAGTGACAGATTCTTGAGTACATGTATGATATTAAACAATTATACTCAACTAAAATATAAATGGGCGAAGCAATTTTATATTTCCTGTCTCTATTAAATTACTTGTGAACTCAACGGTTGGGGTAAATATTCATTATCAATTGTTGCTTCAATTTCCACCAGATTGTTCCATGGGTTAAAGAGTTGCTTCCCTTTGTAGAGAGCCGGTGAGCATTGTAGTACATGTATAAATTTCATGGGGCCTCCGTGGCTTAGTTGGTTAGTGCTCTAGTGCAGCGTAATGATCAGGAACCTCTCACCAATGCGATCGCTGTGAGTTCAAGTCCAGCTCCTCCTGTCTTCCTCTCCGGCCGTACATAGGAAGGTCTCTCAGCAACCTGCGGATAGTTGTGGGTTTCTCCAAGCCCGTTTTCCTCCCACAGTAATGCTGGCCATCATCGTATAAGTGAAGTATTCTTGAGTGTTGCGTGAAACACCAATCAAAAAAAAAAATCAAAAAAATCAAATAAATCATCTTTGGTAGGATTATGAATGTGCCACAAGACCATTAACAATGCAGCCAACCTACCCCCCCTCATCTTCCTTATTCTTTACTTGTCAGGGTCGAGGGTCCAGATGCCAAGAAGACGGCCTGTTATGACATCGATGTGGAAGTGGTAAATATTCTTGTTAAAGGGGAAGAAAACATAATAATGATGCAAATTTCAGATGAAAAAGTTTACATTTTCAAACATGAGCTTTGACATTTTTTTTTTTTTTGGTTTTTCTTTCAGGAGAAAAAAACGTGTTGGGTAATAATTTTTGTATCATGGGTATTTAGGACATTTGGTTGACATCATCTGGGATAATTAATGGTCTAATTGTAATGTTGTGATCAGTGTAATTTGAATGTAAACCTGTTGTTTATCTTCAAACATGTGTTTAATCTGAGTGTTTTTGGTAATATTTATGAATGTTTGGTTGAACACATTTGTTAGGTGAAAACACCAAATTTGAGCACAAATACATTCCTTATACCAGCTTTACACCCTCCTTTGAACATTATCACAAAGATGATATGTACCTAGAGATGGCCCCAGTTACCAAGCATACAACAATTATTTTCAGTCTCTTTAAAGGAAAAAAATTACTTTTCACCCTCTTCATCTCCAAGTGAAAATGATTTTTATGTTTTCTGCTAGCTTGGTTTAACAGCAACTTTTCAAGTTCTAGGTGACATTACTGGAGTGATACACAGCAAAACTGCATGTTGGCATGGTACTGTACTGTTAGTATTCTTGAGTACAGCTTAGAACACCAATCAAATAAATAAACATAGTATGGTCACTTGACTGTACTAAGCTGAAAGTTTCAAATTGTTGAGCCCTGTTGCAACTCTTATTGAAATAAAGCACCCCTATTGCCATAAATCTTATTATAATTGTTATAAGCGCAACACTTATTGTAACAAATTATTTTGTTAAATTGTTTTAAGCTATGTGTATATTATTCATATATTTTAATAATCGACAGATAAGACTATTAATGTGTCGTGGTGAAATAAAGGTAATAGGATTTTGGTATAAAGGGTTTACCATTGCAAGGCTTAAATTGAAACAATTACTTTATTAGGCATTAGAACTCTTATTGAAACATTGATTTCAGTAGGAGTAATTTATTTCAGTAAGAGTTTGCAGCAGAGCACAGCTTTAAAACACTACTGAAATAAACAAAATAAGATTTTCAGAGGAGTGATTTGGTTTGATTTGATTTATTCACCGAAGAAAAGCAAAAGGCAATGCATAAACTTTGAGATCTGTGGAAGTAAAGCTTTAAGAAACTTTTTACTTCATCTTAGAAACACACTCAATGAACTTTTAAATCATAATTGTGGGCTCTGTCCGGTTTCCTCCCACCATAATGCAGGCAGCTGCCGTATCGGGGAAATATTCTTGAGTACGGCGTATAACACCAATCAAATAAATAAGTAAATAAATCATGATTTTATGATGTTATATTTTCAGGACGACACATTGAGGCAGCAGATGAACTCCTTCTTGTTGTCGACTCAGAGCCAACAGGAAATAGCCACATTAGACAACAAAGTAGGTGCAACATTCGATGTCTTTTCTTAATTTGTTTACTTCCGTTGTCAGCCATGTGACATGTGGTGTACAAATGGTGTTTGATGACCAATAGCAGGGATGGGCAGTGATGTTCAGTTGTTCAAGTTTTGTCCAGGATCATGACATTTTTATGCAATAGGTAAAATTTATTTATATCACAGGTGATAATTTCCAAACTTTACTATTTTGTACGTTTTGCACGTATAGCTTGGTAGCTAAAGGCACATATAAACACACAATAGCAATGTAATCCAACTTTACAACAACAAAAAAAACGTGTATTCAAGTGACCCTATATGGTCGAAGTAAAATATGTCACTTGAAAATTCAAAACTGGAATACAATAAATACATAAATTGAACAAAATATGTAGAACACTTGGGTGTACAGTATTAGTTGACAGTTAAGAAACCTTTATCCTATGCTATGAAAACAACTTTTTTTTTTGTTTTTTGTTTTCCAAGATATGAGCGAAATAATGCTGATGTGGCATAAAGCCTTATTCATTCATCCATTCTTCTTCTAGATTCACGAAACTGTGGAAACCATCAACTCCCTGAAAACACATCGTGATTTCTTCCTGAGCTTTGCTAAAGATCCCCAAGAATTCATCAACAACTGGCTGCTGTCACAGATGAGAGACTTGAAGGTAAAGTGTGACATAATACTGTCAGTCCTGCAACCCTGTTGAGGGGGCTTGTGACCACACAGTTAAAATGGCTGTCATTTGATGGCTCAAACACTACATGACAGGACTGAGAATTTTTAAAATCCACCTGTCCAAACTGCAACCAGATGGTTAGCATGTCAGCATGTGGTGAATTAAGCAGTAGTGATGTGGATGGCAAGTTTAGTGCTTTAGGAAAAATACACGTCTTTAGCAACAGAAACACATTGGCAAACAGTGAATGAATAGAAACCTATGAACAGGTAAAGGCAGCGAAAAGAATCGGATGTTGACATAAATATGGACATAAATCAAGCTCTTTGTTAAAGCGTCTGAAATGTATACATGCAGCCATGGTAAGTCAGATTTCACTTGAAGTCTTTGTAAATGACATTGTCTATACCTGTGGCAAATGTTATTGATGGAAAATCTTGAAGTTTTGAAGTTTCCTGAAAGTGGTTTCTATACTCAGGATTCAGTAGCCTGCCAATGGTGTGTCTCTGGAACACAGAAAGAATGCAGCAGTGTAACTGCATTTTCATCTGATGAATGTGGAGTGAATGCTAGAAGTGACCCAAAGGTGCACTAGCGGTGGGCTAATGGGTTGGTCTCTGAGAACATGAAGTCTACTGCTGTATGAAAGATATGGAAGTCTGCCAGAAGTACACTAGTTGTGAGCTAGTAGCTTGGCATTGGGAATCTGTTGTCTGGTTACTACTGCAGTATGGAAGAGCTGGTGGTTTGTCACTGAGAACCTGTAGTCTGGTTACTACTGCTCTATGGAAGATGTGGAAGTCTGCCACAAGTGCACTGGTGGTGAGCTAGCGGTTTGTCTCTGAGAACCTGGTTACTACCACTGTATGATAGAAGATTGTGGCATAGTTATTCAAATCTGAAAGCATTTTTCCCGTGTAATGTAAATGTAGGATAGCAACACAACTGAATGTTTTTTTTTAAATTCTTTTTTCTCTTAGACGATGACTGATGTGGTAGGCAACCCTGAAGAAGAGCGCAGGGCTGACTACTTCCACCAACCCTGGTGCCAGGAGGCCGTGTGTCGTTACTTCTACGGCAAGGTATGTCTGTTAACAGTCAGTTCAAAGCAGATTGCAGGGTTCAGGCATCCCTGGAAAATCCTTGAGAAACATGGAGTTTGAAATAAAAATTTCCAGGCCTTTGAAACTGAAACTCTTGTCAATAAATTTCTTTATATGACCTGGGACTTTATTAAGATGCCTATAAAAAATATTAAAACTGTTTAAGACTTTTATATACTTGACATTTAAAGTAACAGAAAGCAAAAATATAAGTAAGACTCATCATATAGACAACTGAAAACTATGCGTAAAAATACTTTTATTAATTTCTTCATATTTTTTTAAGAGTGTTGAAAAGCATTTAAATGTTTGAATATTATGGGGGGCTTTATGAGCCATATTGACGGTACCTAGAAGCTCTGACGTCACATCACCCTTTTTTCCAGAAGGAAGGAATTTATTGGAGCATTATTTCAGTAATCCTTTACTCATAGGTAACAAGAGTTATTCCAACACTCATTGTCGTGATTAAAGGTGGTAAAACTTCCTGTGACGTCAGAGTTCCTAAACTCTGATGGTATGGTCCACAAAGCCCACCTTAGAATACAAATGTTTGAATGCCTTTAACTCTTCTCACACAAATCTAACCAAAAAAATGAAATATATTAATGCACAGTTTTAAGTGTGCTATTTAATGAGGCCTACTTCGATTTTCAGAGGTCATTGCCTTTAAACAGAGAAAGATTTGAATTTGTTGTTAATATGTTGTTTTGGCATGATATCAGTGCCATATATGGTCAAATGGTCAGATGGTCAAAAAAGTGGAAAGCACTGTGGAATTTAGGGGTCATTGAACTGGTAATGAAAGAATTCTATCTGAAAAGGTCCTGGAAAGCTGTGCAATTTATGAAGTGTCAGGCCGCAAGAACTATGAAAGAGATGTCTGACCAAAATGCGAGATACAATTCACATTTCGCCATGTTTGTAGATATATGAAAATCTTGGACCACTTGCGCATTGGGACCATAGGCTTAATTGGTTGTAATTACCATGGTGACAGATGTTAAACACATATGTTGCCATGGTAGTTACAGTTACTTTAGACTACAATTGCTTTATGCATGAGGCCAGTAACCTCACGCCAGTCGTCCAGAGGTGTGTTCCTGTTAGCCATCTCCCAATCACTTGGTTTTCTCCCTGTGCAATTATGCAGGTAGCATAGATTTAGCCAGAATTTGAAATCAGGCTGTCCCATTTCCTATTTCCTCCTATTTTTCCCTATCTCAGAATAGGGAGTTCTCAAAGAAACTGAGACACCCCCTGGCTAAATTTATGGTAGAAGATTCCAGCCATCAGGGCAGTGGGAAGAGTTGGTAATGGGCTGTCTCCCACCAACCCTTCTTGGTTGGGACAGTTGTAGTGACAGCATTATTGGTTGTGTTGTTGCTTTTGTATGTATATATATCATATGTATCTTCACTTTTCAAACTACACAATGCTTCATCTGGTTTTATATATATTGATGTATTTTTTGATTGAATTCTGAAGTGTATTTCCTATATATTGTTTTCTCTGTAAAGGCCTTGTAGAAGAACAGTTTCACTGTAAATTGATCCACCTACCTTCGATTAATAAAAATATTATTATTATTGTTATTATTATGATGATCCCATGATCATGATCAAGTTTGGCTCTTGCTCTTGACAGATTCAGCAGAGGAGGTTAGAGATCGAACAAGCCTTGGGGATCCGCAACACCTGAGCTTCATGTACTACCTGAGCCTGTTTTACCTGCACCTGCCCAGTCTGATACCCCACCGTCATATCGCACCAAACTGCCCTGCATTGTCTAAGTGGCCTGTTCTTACCGTTTACTGCAGCTTTGAGAGAAATTATTGCTAGAAAGGAGCAGTTTCTGTACAATTTTCAATTGTTCAAGATGTGGCTGTGAACATTTACTTTTGTCCTGAGGCCGGGGGTGGGGGTGGGGTGGGGGGTACATCATGCAGAAGAATTAATATACATCATGTGTGTTTACTATAAGCCATGTGGAAGTATACAGCGTGTGTGTTTACCATAAACCATGTGTAAGTTCCAGTAAACAACATGTGGAAGGATATGTACATCATATGGGAGTAAACAGTTGGTGGAATATAACCTGTTCTTCATTTACTGTAATTCTAATTTTTGGGATAAGTGTTATTGGTGCCGAAAGTTGAAAGATTATCTCTCTTTCATGGTTTTTTGGAAAAGTAAAGATATGGATATGTTGTTAGCAGATGGACTAACAATGTGAGAAGAGAGAAACTGGGTGATTCTGCTACAGTTGCGTGTGTATTTACTATAAATTGCAAACCAGGGGCGCAGTTTCACAAAGTGGTGTACCACATTATTTTATCTTACAATCCTGGTATGATATTTTGTATGTTACTATTATGTTACCATTGTCCTGTATGAGCGATTATTGTGCATGTACAGCATCTTTGTGAAACTGGACCCAGCAGTTCCAAAATTGAAGAATTCTTAAAGATATTCCGTGTGGACCTGTACCCAATGTGGAAGCGTATGCAGTGTGGAAATAGGCCTACAGGTCAGCCTGGTAAATGTTGTTCGGGTTTGTTCAAGGAGTAAAAGTCAGAATTGCTTCCCTCACAGAGAGAGTGACATTTTGAGATGAGCAACGTTGAGTGTCGCGTTTTCAAGTACAAAAGCAGAAAGAAAAAAAGAACGCAATACTTCTATGCGCGGGGCTTACGCACCAGAACAAAATACTTTTTACGCACCAAGTATCCGGATGTTCCATATGTACATGTATCATTGTCACATTGGGCCTGTGTATGAATTTTTGGTTGGAAGGTAAGCACTGTGTTTTCAGCACTGGTCAATTATAGTACAATAAAAGGGCAAAGGTGATCAGTTATACAGGGGTTATCATCTTAACGATTGTTTACCTGTCTCATTGTACATATGTCACACATCTTGTAGCTGTCGGTATTTATTAACAGAGCCTTGGATTTATGTATTTCATCAAGACTCGTCAGGGTGTTCTCAGACTTCATTAAATGAACGAAATAAAGGTCAGTGAATTCTTAATTTGGCTGTTTTTGTAAATACTTTTTTTATCACTTTGATAATAAATAGAACAAATTATGAACATCTGTGGCCGATTCCACAATGCCATTTCCGACATGAGTCGAAATTTAAAATCTGTTTACAAAGCGTAGTCTTGGGTATAAACTGGAAGTAAAAAGTTGGACACTTACTCTTTAGTTAATACTGATGAGATGAACAAAGAGCAGAAAAATGAGCTTTATGATTGTATTTCAATGTTTTACTTAAATCAGAAATTTGATCGGCCCCTGCATCTTAAAAATCTTCTTTTTTGACACGCAGCTTATCCGTATGTGTGGTGTTTTCTCAAGAGAATACGAATATGTTATTAAAAGAATTTAATAATACATTTGGAAACGATCCAATAAGATTTTTCACGTCTTCCGTGGGAAACAATACTAGGCTGTGGCTCATGACTTCGGTAGGCACAGCGGCATGATGTCAAAGAGAAGATAACCCCATTACTCAGTAACATTCCCCATTCTAAAATAGAAATGTACCTACTGCTTCCGTTGAGATTAAATCTCTAATATACCTACTGCGCCATGTTTTTTACAATAGCGATGTGGAAAGTGAGGCTTGTGCATTACGTCATCTCATCTGAGATTACTACTTTTGCCTTCTGTAAACAACTGCACGCGATGGCGAACATACCGAACCGTTGAACAGTGCGCCATTTACAGGCTTCCACTTGATTTTGCATAACAGAATTCACAGGGGATACAACAATATTTATCGCGAGTTCTTTACTGAGTTCTCGTCGCTGGATGACCCAAGGCATAAGCTGACATACAAGACTTTTACCATACCCTGTCGATTAGACTGCAATGACAACTCTTTTCTCACATGCCGCACGAAGAGCGGTGACCAACTTTGCCTTCACCTCTACAGAAATGCCACCGCTTACCTTGGCATACGTGATCACTTCTTTGAACTCTCCTTTCATATCGTCTTTCGTGGGCGCCGCCTTGTTGAATAACTTAAATTGTTCATTTTTATTTTGGGTGTTTTTGATTAATTCAGATGCCGACAGTTGCTTAATTTTATACCACTGATACACATTTAGACTCCGGTAATGTGAAAATATTTCATAAATATCTAATACTCCCCTATCAACAACTATCCACAAATTTTGGGGAAAATCACTGCGCTGATGGTGCCTGTTTATACACGAGCCTTGTCTCAATACCGTAGGATCATGTAGAAAAGCGAGTGATCTCGAATGTGATATCCAACTTCCAACCCGCCATATTCATGTTCAATCGGATACCTACTAACCAAATTCAAGCTGGCAAAGGATTCTGTATGACAGCCCGGAGACTGGAGATCAACTCCAGTCTTTGTGTCATCCGACAGCTCAAACCCATAATGCCCACCCACTCAGTCCTTGTGTCTTCAGACAACAAACAGATAGTGCCAACCTCATTCTGTCCTTGTGTCTTCAGACAGCACAAACAGATAATACTCCACCTCATTCAGTCCTTGTGTCATACGAGTGCAGAAACAGATAATGATCCACCTCATTCAGTTCTTGTGACACCCCACAGCACGAAAAGATAATGCTCCACTTCATTCTGTATTTGTGTCATCTGACAGCTCAAACCGATAATGCCCACCTCATTCAGTCCTTGTGTCATCAGACAACAAACAGATAGTGCCTACCTCATTCTGTCCTTGTGTCTTCAGACAACAAACAGATAGTGCCAATCTCATTCTGTCCTTGTGTCGTACGAGAGCGGAAACAGATAATACTCCACCTCATTCAGTTCTTGTGTCATCAGACAGCACAAACAGATAATACTTCACCTCATTCTGTCCTTGTGTCATCAGAAGGCACAAACAGATGACACTCCACCTCATCCAGTCTGGATTTTTGTAATCAGACAGCACAAACAAATGACACTCCACCTCATCCAGTCTGCCCTTGTGTCATCAGACAGCACAAAAAATTGACACCCCACCTCGTCCAGTCTGGCTTTGTGTAATAAGACAGCACAAACAGATGACACTACACCTCATCCAGTCTGGATTTTTGTAATCAGACAGCACAGACAGATGACACTCCACCTCATCCACTCTGGATTTTTGTAATCAGACAGCACAAACAGATGACACTCCACCTCATCCACTCTGGCTTTGTGTAAGGAGACAGCACATACAGGTGACACTCCACCTGATCCAGTCTGGATTTTTGTAATCAGACGGCACAAACAGGTGACAATTGACCTCATCCAATCTGGCTTTGTGTAATTAGACAGTACAAACAAATGACACTCCACCTCATCCACTCTGCCCTTGATTCATCAGAAAGGACAAACAGATGACACTCCACCTCATCCACTCTGGCTTTGTGTAACCAAAGAGCACAAACAGATGACACTCCACCTCATCCAGTCTGGATTTTTGTAATCAGACAGCCCAAATAGATGACACTCCACCTCATCCACTCTGACTTTGTGTAATCAGACAGCACAAACAGATAACACTCCACCATATCCAGTCTGGCCTTGTGTAATCAGACAGCACAGACAGATGACACTCCACCTCATCCAATCTGGCTTTGTGTAATCAGACAGCACAAACGGCTGACACTCTACCTCACGCAGCCTGGCTTTGTGTAATTACACAGCGGAAGCAGATGACACTCGACCTCATCCACTCTGGCTTTGTGTAATCAGACAGCACAAACAGATGAGACTCCATCTCATCCAATCTGGCTTAGTTTAATCAGGCAGCACAAACAGATGACACTCCACCTCATCCAGTCTGGATTTTTGTAATGAGACAGCACAAAGATATGACACTCCACCTCATCCACTCTGCCCTTGCGTCATCAGAAAGGACAAACACATGACACTCGACCTCATCCAATCTGGCTTTGTGTAATTAGACAGGCCAAGCAGATGACATTCCACCTAATCCAGTCTTGGTTTGTGTAATCAGACAGCCCAAATAGATGACACTCCACCTCATCCACTCTGACTTTGTGTAGTCAGACAGCACAAACAGATAACACTCCACCATATCCAGTCTGGCTTTGTGTAATCAGAAAGCCCAGACAGATGATACTCCACCTCATCTAATCTGACTTTACGCAGCTTGGCTTTGTGTAATTACACAGCGCAAGCAGATGACACTCCACCTCATCTAGTCTAAATTTGTGTAATCAGACGGCACAATCAGGTGACACTCGACATCATCCACTCTGGCTTTGTGTAATGAGACAGCACAAACAGATGACACTCTACCTCATCCAGTCTGGATTTGTGTAATCAAACAGCAGAAACAAATGACACTCGATCTCATCCAGTCTGTCTTAGTTTATTGAGACAGCACAAACAGATAACACTCTACTTCATCCAGTCTGGATATTTGTAATTAGACATCACAAACAGATGACACCCCACCTCATCCACTTTCCCCTTGTGTCATCAGACAGCACAAACAGATGACACCCCACCTCATCCAGTCTGGCTTTGTGTAATCAGACAGCACAAACAGATGACACTCCACCTCATCCAGTCTGGACTTTTGTGGTCAGACAGCACAAACAGATGACACTCCACCTCATTTAGTCTGGATTTTTGTAATCAGACAGCACAAACAGATGACACTCCACCTCATCCACTCTGGATAAGTGTAATGAGACAGCACATACAACTGACACTCCACCTGGTCCAGTCTGGATTTTTGTAATCAGACGGCACAAACAGGTGACACTCAACCTCATCCAATCTGGCTTTGTGTAATCAGACAGCTCAAACAGATGACACTCTACCTCATCCAGTGTGGCTTTGTGCAATCAGACAACACAAACAAATGACACTAGACCTCATCCACTCTGGCTTTGTGTAATCAGACAGCAGAAACAGATGACACTCTACCTCATCCACTCTGGCTTTGTGTAATCAGACACCACAAACAAATGACACTCCACCTCATCTAGTTAGGCTTTGTGTAATTAGACAGCAGAAACAGATGACACTCAACCTCATCCAGTCTGGATTTTTGTAATCAGACACCACAAACAGATGGCACTCCACCTTATCCACTCTGCCCTTGTGTCATAAAACAGCACAAACATATGACACTCCACCTCATCCACTCTGTCCTTGTGTCATCAGACAGGACAAACAGATGACACTCCACCTCATCCACTGTTGCTTTGTGTAATCAGACTTCACAAACAGATAACACTCCACCTCATTTACTCTGGCTTTGTGTAATCAGACAGCACAAACAGATAACACTCCACCATATCCAGTCTGGCCTTGTGTAATGAGACAGCACAAACAGATAACACTCCTCCATATCCAGTCTGGATTTGTGTAATCAGGCACCACAAACAAATGACACTTGACCTCATCCACTCTGGCTTTGTGTAACTAGACAGCACAAACTGATGACACTCCACCTCATCCAGTCTGGCATTTTGTAATCAAACAGCACAAACAGATGACATTCCACCTTATCCAGTCTGCCTTTGTGTCATCAGACAGCACAAACAGGTGACACTCCACCTCATCCACTATGGACTTTTGTAATTAGACAGCACAAACAGATGACACTCCACCTCATCCACTCTGGCTTTGTGTAATTAGACAGGCCAAGCAGATGACATTCCACCTAATCCAGTCTTGGTTTGTGTAATCAGACACCACAAACAGATAACACTCCACCTCATCCACTCTGGATTTGTGTAATTAGACAGCACAAACAGATGACACTTCACCTCATCCAGTCTGGCTTTGTGCAATCAGACAGCACAAACAGGTGACACTCCACCTCATCCACTCTGGATTTTTGTAATTAAACAGCACAAACAGATGACACTCTACCTCACGCAGCCTGGCTTTGTGTAATTACACAGCGGAAGCAGATGACACTCCACCTCATCCAGTCTAAATTTGTGTAATCAGACGGCACAATCAGGTGACACTCGACCTCATCCAGTCTGGCTTTGTGTAAAGAGACAGCACAAACACATGACACTCTACCTCATCCAGTCTGGATTTGTGTAATCAAATAGCACAAACAAATGACATTCAATCCCATCCAGTCTGGCTTAATTTAATGAGACAGCACAAACAGATGACACTCTACTTCATCCAGTCTAAATATTTGTAATTACACATCACAAACAGATGACACTGCACCTCATCCACTCTCTCCTTGTGTCATCAGACATCACAAACAGATCGCACTCCACCTCATCCAGTTTGGCTTTGTGTAATCAGACAGTACAAACAGATGACACTCCACCTCATCCAGTCTGGATTTTTGTAATTAGACAGCACAAACAAATGACACTCCACCTCTTTCACTCTGCCCTTGTATTATCAGACAGCACAAACAGATGACACCCCACCTCATCTAGTCTGGCTTTGTGTAATCAGACAGCACAAACAAATGACACTCCACTTCATCCAGTCTGGATTTTTGTAATCAGACAGCACAAACAGATGACACTCCACCTCATTCAATCTGGATTTTTGTAATCAGACAGCACATACAACTGACACTCCACCTGGTCCAGTCTGGATTTTTGTAATCAGTCGGCGCAAACAGGTGACATTCAACCTCATCCAATCTGGCTCTGTGTAATCAGACAGCTCAAACAGATGACACTCTACCCCATCCAGTCTGGCTTTGTGCAATCAGACACCACAAACAAATGACACTCGACCTCATCCACTCTGGCTTTGTGTAATCAGACAGCAAAAACAGATGACGCTGTACCTCATCCACTCTGGCTTTGTGTAATCAGACACCACAAACAAATGACACTCCACCTCATCCACTTAGGCTTTGTGTAATTAGACAGCAGAAACAGATGACACTTCACCTCATCCAGTCTGGATTTTTGTAATCACACAGCACAAACAGATGGCACTCTACCTCATCCACTCTGCCCTTGGGTCATAAAACAGCACAAACACATGACACTCCACCTCATCCACTCTGCCCTTGTGTCATCAGACAGGACAAACAGATGACACTCCACCTCATCCACTGTTGCTTGGTGTAATCAGATATCACAAACAGATAACACTCCACCATATCCAGTCTGACCTTGTGTAATCAGACTGCACAAACAGATGACACTCCACCTCATCCAATCTGGCTTTGTGTAATCAGACAGCACAAACAGGTGACACTCCACATTATCCACTCTGGCTTTGTGTAATCAGACAGCACAAACAGATGACTCTCCACCTCATCCAATCTGGCTTTGTGTAATCAGACAGCACCAACACATGATACTCCACCGCATCCAGTCTGGCTTTGCGTAATTAGAAAGCACAAGCAGATGACACTCCACCTCCTCCACTCTGGCTTTGTGTAATTAGACAGTACAAACAAAAGACACTCCATCTCATCCAGTCTGGATTTGTGTTGTCAGACGGCACAAACAGGTGACACTCGACCTCATCCAATCTGGCTTTGTGTGATCAGACAGCACAAACAAATGACACTCCAACTCATCCAGTCTGGACTTGTGTAATCAGACACCACAAACAAATGACACTTGACCTCATCCACTCTGGCTTTGTGTAATCAGACAGCACAAACTGATGACACTCCACCTCATCCAGTCTGGCTTTTTGTAATCAAACAGCACAAACAGATGACATTCCACCGCATCCAGTCTGCCCTTGTGTCATCAGACAGCCCAAACAGATGACACTCCACCTCATTCATTTTGGCTTTGTGTAATTAGACAGCACAAACAGATGACACTCCACCTTATCCAGTCTGGATTTTTGTAGTCAGACAGGACAAACAGATGACACTCCACCTCATCCACTCTGGCTTTGTGTAATCAGAGAGCACAAACAGATAACTCTCGAACTCATCCTATTTGGATTTTTGTAATCAGACATCACAAACAGATGATACTGCACCTTATCCACCCTGGCTTTGTGTAATTAGACAGCACAAACAGCTGACACTCTACCTCATCTAGTCTGCCTTTTTGTAATCAGACAGCACGAACAGAAAATGCCCACCTAATTTTTTCTTTGTGTTATCGAAGAGAACAAAGAAATAATACTCCATCACATTCTGTCTGGATGTTTTTACACAGGCAGAAACTGAGGATGATCTACCTCTTTCTATCTGTTTCATCAGACAGCCCAAACAGATGTCACTCCACCTCATCCACTCTGGCTTTGTGTAATCAGACAGCACAAACAGATGACACTCCACCTCATCCACTCTGGACTTTTGTAATTAGACAGCACAAACAGATCACACTCCACCTCATCCAATCTGGCTTTGTGTAATTAGACAGCACAAGCAGATGACACTCCACCTAATCCAGTCTGGGTTTGTGTAATCAGACAGCACAAGCAGATGACATTCCACCTAATCCAGTCTGGGTTTGTGTAATCAGACAGCACAAACAGATGACATTCCACCTCATCCACTCTGGCTTTGTGTAATGAGACAGCACAAACAGATGACACTCCACCTCATCCAGTCTGGCTTGGTGCAATCAGACAGCACAAACAGGTGACACTCCACCTCATCCACTCTGGATTTTTGTAATTAGACAGCACAAACAGATGACACTCCACCTCATCTATTCTGGCTTCGTGTATTCTGACAGCGCAAGCAGATAACATTCCACCTCATCCACTCTGACTTTGTGTAATAAGACAGCACAAACACATGACACTCCACCTCATCAAGTCTAGCTTTGTGTAATCAGACTGCACAAACAGGTGACACTCCACCTGATCCAGTCTGGTTTTGTGTAATCAGACAGCACAAACAGATGACACTCCACCTCATCCACTCTGACTTTGTGTGATAAGACAGCACAAACGTGATGACACTCCACCTCATCCAGTCTGGGTTTTTGTAATCAGACACCACAAACATTCGACACTCCACCTCATCCACCCTGCCCTTGTGTCAGCAGACATGACAAACAGAAGACACTCCACCTCATCCACTCTGGCTTCGTGTAATCAGACAACACAAACAGGTGACACTCCACCTCATCCACTCTGGACTTTGTAATTAGACAGCACAAACAGATGACACTCCACCTCATCTAATCTGGCTTTGTGTAATCAGACAGCACAACCAGATGACACTCCACCTCATCCAGCATGACTTTCTATAATTAGACAGCACAAACAGATGACACTCCAACTCATCCAGCCTGGCTTTGTGTGATGAAACAGCACAAACAGATGACACTCCACCTCATCCAGTCTGGATTTATGTAATGATACAGCAGAAATAGATGACACTCCACCTCTTCCACCCTTGATTTGTTAACCCAACATTCCTTTCGATTACCTGCCTTCTTTAGATGACCTACTTATCTAAACAGTGGTAAAGTGTGCAAACAGGAAGCCTGCTTAGATTCGATACATAGCTTTACGTCGGCTTGTCAAATTTTTCAAGTCCCCTGTTTGATCCCAAATCGTGAGTATTGGTTATCAGATGATATTTTATTTTGACAAATATTTATTTGTAGGGGTCATTAAACCTTCTAATATGATATTTTACAGTTAGAACTAGCATATAATGATTTATCCTCGTCCATTTTATCCTCGTCCTCACGCCATGCTCTGTGTATACATGAGCATCTCTGTGTGAATTTATTTTAACCTGTGAGTGAATGATTGGGCTCTACGGCTTAATGCCACCTTGGTAATATTGCAGTTATGTATCTGTAAGTTGAAGACTCAAGACTCAAGACTCCATTATCTTAAGAGTGGAACTTACTTTTTTGTCTGCATAGTACAAATATTCATTAACTAGTACGTGAGTAAATAGTTCCTTTTTATTTTGGATGTTTTTGATTAATTCAGACGCAGGCAGTTGCTTAATTTTATACGACTGATACACATTTAGACTCATGTAATGTAAAAATACTTCATAAATATCTGATACTCCCCTATGAACAATTATCCACAAATTTGGGGGGAAATCACTGCGCTGCGCCCATCATTACACGAGCCTTGTCTCAGCACCTTGGGATCACGTAGAAAAGCGAGTGATCTCGAATGTGATATCGCCCCCCCCCCCCCAATCGAGTTTACTACTGAGTATTATTTCTCTTTAACTCAAGACAACATCATGCGTGATTTTTAAACAGCATATCACTCCGATACCGTTAGATTTTCCACGTGGGATTCCCATACGAATTTAACCACAAGTTCCAAGTAATCATATTCATAAGTCATATCAAATATGACGTACATGGCCAAGTCTTTGTATGACTTGGTTTACTGCGTTGTTATGACCACGTAGCGAAAATCTTCTATACCGAACTTCACAACCGGCCGTATTAATATTCAATCGGATACCTACTAACCAAGTTCAAGATGGCAAAGGATTCTGTTTGACAGCCCGGAAACTGGAAATCAGCAACTCCACCTCATTTTGTCCTTGTGTCATCAGATAGAACTAACAGATAATACTCCACCTCATTCAGCTCTTGTGTCACCAGACAGCACAAAAAAGATAATGCTCCACCTCATTCTGTATTTTTGTCATCCGACAGCTCAAACCGATAATGCCCACCTCATTATATCCTTGTGTCATCAGACAGCACACACAAATAATACTCCATCTCATTCAGTCTTTGTGTCATACGGGAACCGAAACAGATAATACTCCACCTCATTCAGTTCTTGTGTCACCAGACAGCACTAACAGATAATACCCACCTCATTCCGCTCTTGTGTTATCAGACAGCACAAACAGGTAATACTTCACCTCATTCTGTCCTTGTGTCATCAGATAGCACAAACAGATAATACTGCACCTCATTCAGCTCTGTCATCAGATTTCGCAAAAAATAATGCTCCACCTCATTTTGTGTTTGTGTCATCCGACAGTTCAAACCGATAATACCCACCTCATTCTGTCCTGGTGTCGCCAGACAACCAACAGATAATGCCCACCTCATTCTGTCCTGGTGTTGCCAGAAAACAAACAGATAATGCCCACCTCATTCTGTCCTGTTGCCGTCAGACAACAAACAGATAATGCCCACCTCATTCTGTCCTGTTGCCGTCAGACAACAAACAGATAATGCCCACCTCATTCTGTCCTGGTGTCGGCAGACAACCAACAGATAATGCCCACCTCATTCTGTCCTGGTGTTGCCAGAAAACAAACAGATAATGCCCACCTCATTCTGCCCTGGTGCCGTCAGACAACAAACAGATAATGCCCACCTCATTCAGTTCTTGTATCATCCCCCAGCAAAAAAAATGCTCCACCTCATTTAGTTCTTTTGCCATATGGGACCACAAACAGTTATTGCTCACATCATTCTGTTGATGTGTCACCCGACAACAAACAGGTAGTGCCAATTTCATTTTGTTCGTGTGTCATCAAACAGCACAAACAGATAATGCCCACCTCATTCAGTTCTTGTATCATCCGCCAGCACAAAAACTAAAAATGCTCCACTTCATTCAGTTCTTGTGTCATCAGACAGGCACAAACGGATAATACTTCACCTCATTCTGTCTTTGTGTTGCCAGAAAACAAACAGATAATGCCCACCTCATTCTGTCCTGTTGCCGTCAGACAACAAACAGATAATGCCCACCTCATTCTGTCCTGGTGTCGCCAGACAACCAACAGATAATGCCCACCTCATTCTGTCCTGGTGTTGCCAGAAACAAACAGATAATGCCCACCTCATTCTGCCCTGGTGCCGTCAGACAACAAACAGATAATGCCCACCTCATTCAGTTCTTGTATCATCCCCCAGCAAAAAAAATGCTCCACCTCATTTAGTTCTTTTGCCATATGGGACCACAAAACAGTTATTGCTCACATCATTCTGTTGATGTGTCACCCGACAACAAACAGGTAGTGCCAATTTCATTTTGTTCGTGTGTCATCAAACAGCACAAACAGATAATGCCCACCTCATTCAGTTCTTGTATCATCCGCCAGCACAAAAACTAAAAATGCTCCACTTCATTCAGTTCTTGTGTCATCAGACAGCACAAACGGATAATACTTCACCTCATTCTGTCTTTGTGTCACCAGATAGCACAAAGAGATAATGCTCCACCTCAGCCACTCCTTGTAGCATCAGATAGCACAGATAATTCTCCGCATCATTCTGTCCTTGTGTCATCAGGAAACAAACAGATAATGCCCACGTCATTCAGTTCTTGTGTCATCCAACAGCACGAAAACAGATAATGCTCCACCTAATTCTGTATTTGTGTCATCAAACAGCACCAAGAGTTAATGCTTCACGTCATTCTGTCCTTGTGTCGTCAAACAACAAGCAGATAATGCCCACCTGATTCAAATTTTGTGTCAGCAGAGCACAAACTGATAATGCCCACCTCATTCAGTTCCTGTGTAATCAAACAGCAAAAAACAGATGACATTCCACCTCATCCAGTCTGGATTTTTGTAATGAGACAGCACAAACAGATGACACTCCACCTCATCCAGTCTGGCTTTGTGTAATCAGACAGCACAAACAGATGACACTCCACCTCATCCAGTTAGGCTTTGTGTAATCAGACAGCACAAACAGATGACACTCCACCTCATTCAGTCTGACATTTTGTAATCAGACAGCACAAACAGATGACATTCGACCTCATCCACTCTGGCTTTGTGTAATGAGACAGCACAAACAGATAACACTCCACCTCATCCAGTATGGCTTGGTGTAATGAGACAGCAAAAACAGATGACACTCTACCTCATTCTGTCTGGCATTGTGTTATTAGACAGCACAAACAGATGACACTCCACCTCAATCTGTCTGGCTTTTTGTAATCAGACAGCACTAACAGTAATACTCCACTTCATTCAGTGTTCGTGTAATCAGACGGTATAAAGACCTCACTAATTCATACATACCTTAATCATTACAACAAATACCTCTGAAAACTGTTGAATCTGTCTTTGCAATTTTGTTCGTCTTCACCTTATTGAAATTAATAGGCTTTAATACGTGCCAATATCAACGTGCACTAGATAAACTAAATTTTAAGTTCAAATAACACTGAAAACATCAACCTCATTCCAATAGAATGATAAGTTAATTTCAGTCTGATTATATAGTATGGATGTTGGCACAAAATTTATTTAAAAATAATTTCCTTTAATTTATTTACCTTTTTATTTATCCGATGGTGAGCACCGTGTGCTCGCCCTGTGGTTAAGAATGTACTAGTACAAACAACGATAAGAAGTGAACCGCAAAACCTCGCTACCCAACCTCCACACCACCCACCCACCCCCTTCCCCTTCCATTTTGTTAACACAAAAAGAGGCAGACAAGGCAACGCAAGAGTTTTGCGCTCTCGGCAAGCATGCAGCATAAAACCGCAAAACGTCGATACAGTAATTGGTGGTTTGTTAGTACCACTGCCTATAAAAGTTGTTCTCTATTGATGTCATTATTGTTTCGGAAAACACAAGATTATTATAGAACAGATTGAGGAAAAATGGGTTTTTCAACACATCCTATGACTTCTCTTTACTGATACAGGTTCTTAACACCGTAGGTGGCATGTGTATGTGTAGGCCAATTGTAGTTGTAATGTCTTAAATTAAACTAACTGAAGAATATTCAATAATAATTTATTTATATTTTTTGTTATGTGGGACAATAAAAACACCACAAACGCTTAAAGCTCGACGAACCCTTAACTCGATGTGGAGTTTCAATGGTCGATGTCGATTTTTGCGTTGAGTTCTGATAGGTTAAGATTCCATTTAAAACTCAACAAGCAAAAAGCACGAGGACAAAACTCGACGTCAAGTTTAGGGTTCGTCTAGGTTTAAGTATTTGTGGTGTTTTAATTCTGCCAGATAATGTTATACTTTAATGGATCTTTTAATAACCTTCTATATATATATATATATATATATATATATATATATATCTTTATTTGATTGGTGTTTAAGCCGAATTAAAGAAGGATTCAGTCACTCACTATCGTGCGAGTAACCTAGTATCCCTTTTGAATTTCTGCTTTTTGTAGACGACCTATTTTCTCAAACAGGGGTGAAGTGCGGGAACGGCCAGACAGAAGCTGACACTCGTTGATGCTCAGATTCGATTTATGGCTTTACGTCGGCCTGTAAAATATTTCAAGTCCCCTGTTTGATTTCAAATAGTGAGTATTGATGTATATTATCAGATGATATTTTATTTTGACAAATCTGCAGACACCTCGTGATATGTTGTGTCTCCATCTATGAATCTCCCGCGGATAGAATGACAGGAATCCAGCAGCTAATTTATTTGAAGTGGTGCTGATGCGCAGTCATTAAACCTTTTAATATCATATTTTACAGTTAGAACTAGGATATAATGTTTTATCCTCGTCCATTTTATCCTCGTCGGAGCCTCACGCTATGCTGTGTGTATACATGAGCATCTCTGTGTGAATTCATTTTAACCTGTGAGTGAATGGTTGGGCTCTGCGGCTTAATGCCACCTTGGTAATATTGCAGTTATGTATCTGTAAGTTGAAGACTCAAGACTCAAGACGCCATTATCTTACACGTGGAAGTTAGTTCTTTGTCTGCATAGTGCGAATGAAATTGTGACTTTTACGATTAGGAAAATTCAAGATGGCGGTGCTCTACTTCTCTTAAACTTGGCGGGAAAGTAGGAGACGTCACGCCGGAAGTGCACATAACACGAATACATGTATACTTGAACCAACCTTGAAGACCATCTTACCTTCCGGTCATAGTTGTGTCTGCCTTCAATGCTCCTCCCCCTTTGCCCACATATGGTCATCAGGAGCTGTCGATAAAGGTGGACCTGTTCCTTTCATCTATGATGACAGGAGGCGGCGCCAGATAATGATTGACATTTGGAATGTCGGTTCTCCTCAACCACATAGTTGACATATGGGAACAAACAAAGCCTCCTTGTTATTTCCTGAAATAAACTTCGTTGAAATTTTCGTTGATAAAGACTCACTGGCGATGAAGTCCAGGTAAACCCGACAAAGATTTCGTCAACTAAACTGTTGAATCTTGTATCTTGTTAAAATCGCCATGACTCCTTCCTTGACACGAATTTAGCTAGTTCACAAGCCAGGTGTTAATATGCGTCGGTGTAAATGTGCTGCACTTCAATGTAGGTTGATGGGACGAACCTTTTTCCTATAACGATCAACATATCCTGTCTTCCTGAACATATCAGGACATGCTGTGATATGCAGCACAGTCCTATGGTTGCAGTATCTTCACTGTACTCGACCGCACTGTATTGCAGCTGGTTACATACAGTAATTCGTGACTGTGTAAAAGAAGCCAAGATTTCGCATAGTGTCAGATTACAAATCATTATGACCAATCTGGCATTCTGATGTTGTTACTTGTACTTTATATAACGACTTTCCCAATGCAGACCTATATATAGTATTTCCATACTGAAAGACCATATCGAACATATACACCAGGTTTTTTGTGACTAGAAAACTAGAACCACGTTACTAATTTCTGAGGTCCTGCAATATACCACTAAAGAGAGCCTGTATTAAATCCCAAAATCGACGCATCCTAAATGCAAAAAGTCGAAGTCGACTACTGAATACCCGACGTCGAGTATATGCGTCGAGTTTTGACACTTTAAGATCCTATTTAAAACTATGGGGTTTCAAAGCTCGATACAAGTTTCAGTTGGGTCTCTGATATTAAAAAAAATCGCGCAAATCGACGCTTGCATTTGAAAGACCCCAAAGGGTCGAGTTCAGAGTTCGTTGAGGCCTAAGGGTCGATACAAGAGCTGTTTTCTTGGCACAAATGGGAACAAAAATAACACCATAAGAATGAACTGTGCGTCAGTAGATCAGTTCCCAGATCATGATACAGGGATTATTTAAAACGACGCGTGGCTTCCGTGGCCTAGTGGTTAGCGTCCTAGCGCAGCACCAAGTTGATTTTCACCAATCCATCCACTCCGATCGTTGGTCGGAAGGCCTGTCTATTGACTGCGGGTGGTCATGGGTTTTCACGGGCTCTGCTGTTTTCTTCCTACCATAATGCTGGCAAAATAAGACGCTGATTTGATATATCTATTTGATATATCCCAAGAACTGTTTGCTATATCCCAAGAACTGTTTGATATGTCACAAGAACTATTGATATATCCCAAGAACAGTTTGATATATCACAAGAACTGCTTGCTATATCCCAAGAACTGTTTGATATATCACAAGAACTGTTTGATATATCACAAGAACTGTTTGATATATCCCAAGAACTGTTTGATTTATCCCAAAAACAGTTTGATATATCCCAGGAACTGTTTGATATATCCTAACAACTGATTCCTATATTCAAGAACTGTTTGATATCTCACAAGAACTATTGATACATCCAAGAGTTGTTTGATATATCCCAAGAACTATGAAGCAGACACACACAGAACCTCTTAGTCCATCCAAAGTACTTTTTGTAATTCCCAAGTACGGGTTTGTGCAGTTCTTGTGCCTCAGTAGTCGTTGCCTTTCACTACGTCCTTCGTGTCGTTTATTACCTTCTTGATGAAACTTGAAACATCCGTGGATGCGTTGAGTACGTCCTCAGTGCTGCTGAGTACAGCTTTTCATCAGGCTATGTCCTTATTGTCGATTAAAGCATCCTAATAGTACTGTTGAGAATATCATTATATTACAACTATATTACAAAATACTTATAGAGTCGTTCTGTACACTCGTAGTGCGGATTAGTACATCTACAGACTCGTAGAGTACATCCTTAGTGCCGCTGAGTAGATATTAGTGCAGTCTGGTACACCATTAGTACGAAGTAGTACATCCTCAGTGTCGCTGAGCACAGTTTTACTGCAGTTTAGTGGATTCTTAGTGCCGTTTACTATACTTCCTTAGTGCCTTTTTGTCCTTCTTCAGTACACCATACATACAATACGTTCTGTACATTTCGAGTAAAATTCCCAAATCCGTTTGGCATTTCAAGACTGATTAAGCCACTGTGATGCTATGACTCGGCAACTAAGCGGCGCAGTTTGATCATAAAACTCTCTCTTCGTTTCACTTTACTGTTTATATTATACACACACACTGAGAACCTTTACAAAGGAAGAATCTGGACAAGCACGGATATGCATTTACCCATCTCACGTTATATTTAAGTTCTCCTATAGGGTAGACACTAAACACGCTACAGCTGTTAATGTTTTGTCTTCGTCGTGAATGAAGTATGATACACGTGTGACAACCTACATTTTCACACGTCACATGACCGCGTGACTATTGTAACGCAGGTGAGGTGGCCACAGACCCCCATTAGTTTTCCATAAGCGGCAATGTTAACGTTTAGCGCTGTAGCTCAGTCCCAAACATTCCGAGGCCAATAAGCTTTGGTGCATACCTGGCCCAGCCTGTGAGAAAGAAGCTGTAAAAATCTTGACATAGGTTGACCGTCAAAATCAGGACCTTTCCATGCCGGCAGCTGGGAGGGGTGCTTAGCAACGCCAAGGGGACGTCAATCGCAGCCTCATCACCACCTGTCTCCTTGTGTCCTCTCGCCCAGAATTTCAAACTTTCACCATTAAAACTCATACTTGCCCAAAGCTTAGACAATTTCCATCATTTTGATACCAAGCATGCACCTCTACACCAAAAACGGCAGGCTGGCAGCAAAAAAAAAGACTTTACACCCTAAAATACACAGAACTACAATCGTCCCTACTGAAAAACGGAAGTTGTAATGGGGGTCTGTGTCCAGGTGGTTAGCACGTCAGCTTGGCACAGTTACCCAGAAGCACCCCACCAATGCAGTCACTGTGAGTTCAAGTCCAGCTCATGCCTGCTTCATCTCCGGCCGTTCTGTACACTCGTAGTGCGGATTAGTACATCTACAGACTCGTAGAGTACATCCTTAGTGCCGCTGAGTAGATATTAGTGCAGTCTGGTACACCATTAGTACGAAGTAGTACATCCTCAGTGTCGCTGAGCACAGTTTTACTGCAGTTTAGTGGATTCTTAGTGCCGTTTACTATACTTCCTTAGTGCCTTTTTGTCCTTCTTCAGTACACCATACATACATTACGTTTTGTACATTTCAAGTACAATTCCAAAATCCATTTGGCATTTCAAGGCTGATTAACTTACTGATATTATGGGTGGGCAATTGAGCGAGAGGGAGAGGGAGAGGGAGAGGGAGAGGGAGAGGGAGAGGGAGAGGGAGAGGGAGAGGGAGACGGAGAGGGAGAGGGAGAGGGAGAGGGAGAGGGAGAGGGAGACGGAGAGGGAGACGGAGAGGGAGACGAGACGGAGAGGGAGACGGAGAGGGAGACGGAGACGGAGAGGGAGACGGAGAGGGAGACGGAGACGGAGAGGGAGACGGAGACGGAGACGGAGACGGAGACGGAGAGGGAGACGGAGACGGAGACGGAGACGGAGACGGAGAGGGAGAGGGAGACGGAGAGGGAGACGGAGAGGGAGAGGGAGAGGGAGAGGGAGAGGAATTTGGACAAGCGCGGACATGTATTTAACACTCTCACGTCATATTTAAGCTCTCCTATAGACAATGTAGGCTAGGTCCTACATGGGCATTTCACCCGCTTCGTATGAAAATCATCTAAATGTCTTTGTCATTTCATTGTCAAGAAATTTCCATGAAGGTGCAACATTCCAAGCAGATCGATTATGGTAATTGAATTACACCACATCTGTCTGCGTACATATATGCCACATGGTACATGTGAGAGGACCTACAGTTTCACACGTCACATGACCGCGCTATTATTAACCCCATTATTGACTGGGGTGACGGATATATACCTACTCGTTATCACAGTATAAGTCTCTTTCCAGGTCACTGCGCGCCGCAACGACCTAGAAGCATCCCACCAATGCGGCCACTGTGAGTTTCATAAATGAAATATGCTTGAGTACGGATTGAAAAACAAACAAACAAATAAATAAATAAATAAATAAATAAATAAATAAATAAATAAATAAATAAAAAAATAAATCCCACCATAATGCTGGCTGCCGTCGTGTAAGTGAAAAATTCTTGAGCTCGGCGTAAAATACCAATCAAATAAAAAAATAGATAAATTCTGTGGGCGCTAAGAGCGATATTGATGAGAACATTTAGCAAAGAGAGAACAAGCGAATAAATATAAACCAAAGAGACTTTTTCTCCCCTTGAGCCAGCTCCTCTTTAAATTTATTTCACTTTTTAAAAAAATTTATTTTTGTTATTTCAGTTTGATGTGTTGGTGTGCGCCATGTTGAGTACATGGTACAGGGATCAAGTTCATTCATGGGTATATGACACGAATAACGCCCGTGAACACATATGTATACACAGCTAGACCGTGAGTGCATTGTGTTGTGAAACCAGTGAGTGCAATTCAACATCATTGGAGAAGGATCTTTCGCGTTTATTCTGAACAGCTCATGCGCACTCGACCCCTCGTTCAGAGGCTAGGTCTGTCAATACCCAAATATAATCTGGGCGGAGTGGAGTTAAACGTTGGATGCACGGACAGGTATAACCTTTGAATTTTTTCAACTTTGTACTCGTTTTTTTATTGGTTTTGTTTTGTTCTTTTTTAAAGGTGAAAAATTTGGTAATTTATGTTGGTACTATACACTTATTTTTCAATTCACGGTTGTACTACACGGTTCTTGCGCATACAGTAAACTGGGCCCAGTTTCACAAAGCCGCGTACGACATTGATTTATCGTACATTTGTCGTACGATATTTTGTACGTCAAGTCCCGTTTTCACGAAGCGTTTTGTCTTAGAAATTCTCGTACCTCCATCTCGTACCTTTACGAGAAAAATGGCGTTACTTGTGGCCGCCCAACTGGTGGACAGAAGTCTCAGAAATCAGAGAGTTTTTCGAGATAGAACTTCTTGAGATCATCATGCAGGCCTCGGCATAAGGATGAACGAGGGGATCAGAAAATCGTTCTCCTAGATTTTCAGCCAGAAGATCGAAATTCTGATCACGCCTACAGAGGTCACGGGGATCAATCTTGCTTACACAGTTCGTCTAATCTTGTTTTGTGCTGTTCTTTTTCTTTTTAAACCGGCAGTTTGTGCGGATTTTCCTGTAAGTAAAATAAATTTAGCTATTTGCGACTTACTGAGAGCACATTGTACTTGCCAACATGAAATTATTGTTCAAAAATTCGTTCCCCTGTATTTACGTTTGGGAGATCGACAAACGATCGGCCGGTTCGATCGCCTCTTATGTCGAGACCTGACTGTAGATGGTCGCTTGGATACGGTAGGCGGCTTCTGGAATTGAGAAGACGGTCCTTTGGATGCGTTAATTTATGCTTGGGTTCTTGGGATACAGTAGACTGTTAATGGGATGAAGAAGACGGGTATTGGGGTATAGAAGACAGTTGTTTGGATGCGATATTCTGTACTTGGTATGTACCTAACCGTTCTTGGGATGCAGTAGACGGTTGCTGGGATACAGTAGGCGGTTAATCGCATATAGCAGGTGGTCTTGGGATACAACAGGTGGTTGTTGGGATGTTTATATTGTATAATAGGCCTATATGTATTAGCCCGTGCTTATGTGATATGTAAATATTCCATCTGATCAGTGTCTTTTAATGGTCACGTTTATCGTACTCCTGTGACTGTATTTTAAAATGACGAGGGTAACGTGGTAATTACACAGCAGAGATCTAAATAGGAGATCCGGAGCGCTAGGCCTTCCGAATTGCAGATAGATAGTTTCATAAAAACTGAAGAACCAACAAAAGAACTTGGTGATCTAACATAAGAAAATCTTCTTTACAACGATAGAGTGACCTTTGCTTTCCCCTGTATTGGCTTTTCTCAGCCAGACAGACCACGTGACTCGGAAATTCTCGTTTACAGTCTGTGTTTCAATATTACAAATGTCGCGTGACAATGTATGAAAAGCCAATCTCGAGCCTAGCTCAAAACTCCCGCGCTTATTTCAAAACTCAAAAACTCGCGCCTAGTTGAAAATTACCAGGATATGTGTCACCTATTTGAGACAGGGACCAGTTTTGCCGTATGGTGTGTACAAGTACGTGTATGTAGTTACGCTATCTGAAGAAAATAGGTCACACAAAGTCTTCTCGTCTTTTGTACTCAAAACATATATATGTTTTGAGTAGAGAACAAGAGTGTGATATATATATATATATATATATATATATATATATATATATATATATATATATATATATATATATATATATATATATATATATATAGGCGTAGAAGTCGTAGATTGATTTGTGCCTTTGGATTGATCGTCCAACAATTACCTGGATTAATTCGGATCATTACACTGACAGGTATACCTTTTACTCTTGATTTTATCATTATGTACTTATCATATTCACCTCTACATATTTGTTATTGTCTTTATTTTCGGTGTGGTGTGTACCAACGCTTTACCTGGCACCTGAGTGAGTGAGTTAGTTAGTTAGTTAGTTCCTGGGCTTTAACGTCGTGCTTTTTAGTCATACGACGAAGGAATCCTTAGAGGGCATGTAATGTGCCTCCTTGTTACAGGACGGATTTCCACCGCTCTTTTATCAAGTGCTGCTTCACTGAGACGCCTTACCGAAGGCAAGTAAGCTGCCCCGCTACATCCATTATACTGATATGTGTGAAGCAGTCGTTGCACTAGCCCCTTCATGTTTAACGCCAAGCGAGGAAATTACAACTTCCTCTCTTAAAGTCTTAGGTGTGACTCGATTCAGTTTGACCCTGGATATACCGCTTCCTATACTTGGCATGTACTATACGGCGCTTGGAATACAGGTACGATTCCTAGAATAGAGTTTACAGTTCTTTGGGGGGATGGGGAGTAGACGGTTCATGGGGTATGGTAGACGGCTCTTGGGATAGAACAGGCGGTTCTTAGGATGTCGTAGACGGTTCTTGAAGTAGAGCAGTTGGTTCAGCAGGTGGCGTTGAAGATTCTTGGGATGGAAGGGGTGGGGGTCTTAAGATTGCATAAACGGTTCTTGGGATGGTGTAGACTTTTCTTTAGATAGCGTAAACGATTATTGAGATACTGTTGACGGCTCCTGGGACACAACTGATACATTAAATGGTTCTTGGGACACAGTAGACGATTCTTGGAATATCGTAAACTGTACTTACGAAGTACTGAGCGTATACCCAGAATTGAGATCAACTGGTCGTCTTCCCAGCTTTACTTCCACCTTTACGCTCTAAATCGTTACTGCCCTTCACATGGAACTGTGTCGTTAGTATATGAAATGCCAATCCAGAATATAATCAAGGTAAAAGATTGTATATATGTGTTTATATCATACGCCAGGCTCTGGCGCAGCGTAAATGACCCAGGAGCCTCTCACCAATGCGGACGCTGTGAGTTCAAGTCTAACTCATGCTGGCTTCTTCTCCGGCCGTACGTGGACAGGTCTTCCAGCAACCTGCGGATGGTCGTGGGTTTCCCCCGGGCTGTGCCCGCCTTCCTCCCACCATAATGCTGGTCGCCGTCTTATAAAGTGTAATATTTTGGAGTACGGCGTAAATCAAATTTATATGATACGCTAGGCCTATATGTATTATTAGAAGTCCATTATTTAGAAGTATGCAACTACCCTATAGCTAGTCTCCACGGCACCTTACACTTGTCCGCGATCTCTAACATGTTATGTGAAGTGTTTGTGCAGCCATGTATTGTTTTTGTCTCTGTTGCGCAGCAAACCTTTGAGAAATGGTTGATACATTGTGAGAAAAAAATGTTTCACACGCTGTTGTGTTGAAACAGAGTTCAAAAATTACAAGGGAGAGCTTTGTAAAAAGACAACAGTATCTTTGATACTACTTGTTGTAAAGTTGCTTGGAAATATTGAAATAGTCAATGAGTTCTTAACTGCAGAGCAACAATAATTAGCGAAATCGTAGTTTTTAAATACGGAGTTTCGGCTTCAGTCTGTGGCCAATTATTGTAGGAGCCGTTTATATTAGAGTTTAGTCCAGACGCTTGACACGACTGACATAATTGTCAAGTGCCTACAGACCCCCATTAGTTTTCCATAAACGACAATGTTAACGTCTAGCGCTGTAGATCAATCCCAAACATTCTATATATATATATATATATATATATATATTGAATAGAAAACCACGTGGTCACGTGGTGAGCGATTACTTGTATGTTCACAACAACGGGTTGTAATACTATCAGTAGTACGTCTACCCGCAGCCAAGTGAACCATACAGTGCGCTGTAGGCCCTACAGCCTGTTGTTTTCACAACTATTCAGCGGTTTGTATTGACATTTTATTTTTTAATGCAGTTTACAGACAAGCATAACATAAATGTTGTCTGTAGGGAATATTTAGGGTAAAAGTAATTTGATTGATTTTTTACGCCGTGCTCAAGAATAATTCACTTATACCACGGCGGTCAGCATTATGGAATATCCAAGACCATCCGCAGATTGCTAGCAGAAATTTCCACATACAGACCGAGAGGAAGCCAGAATAAGCTGGACTTTAACTCACAACTACCGCATTGGTGAGAGGCTACTCGTTCATTACGCTGCGCTAGCACCCTAACCAACTGAGCCACGGAGACCCACGTGTGAAAATAACATCTTCATTTAATCAAGCTATCAATATCCGACATCATCTACCTTGATTTACTGAGCCATGTTATCTCTTCAAAACTCTGAACTTTCCTACATAAATATGCAGGATTCATGGTCCAGTCAGATTGCACCTTAGTTACTGACAGGAGTTCAAAACAACATGGAATGTGGCTGTAGTGAGAAGTATGCGGTGTATGGAATAAATTGATTTCACACTTGAGGTAGAAGTGCTAGCGCAAAGAATGCTTTCATTTAGTCTCAAGCGTGTGGGTAAATCAGTTTTAACATAATCTCTGAACAATATTTAGTACTTTTGTCGTTTTCTTCTTTTTAGAACTACTATTAAAAGATGAGCCAAATATCGTTTCGGGGATGTCCTGTCAGACAGGAATCCTCTGTCCAGTCACTCGTGCCCAGCGGAGCCAGGCTCCTACCACAACTACAGGTAAGTCATGGGATCGCATACATCCAACCAGACCTCAAGTTAGTCAGGTTTTGTCATATCAGCGCAGCGCGTCTTCTTACAGCACACTATCGCTCCCTACGCTCGTTTTACATCACTGCTGATTGTCACCACTAGAAATTTTTTGTCACACACATAATGTTGAAGAACGTCAAATTGAGTTCACTGGGGTCACGATGGCGACACTGGAAGTACAGTAATGCCAAAATAAACTCTACCTCAACCTTTGTTTTCATCTAATGGTAGGTGATAGTTACGTATTATATTTCTCTATTCCAACGGGAACCTGAAATAATTTTATTGATAAATGCTGACAGCAGATCCGCGCAAAGACATTAGTGATGAGCCTAAGACAAAGCAAGCTGCTTGTCTTCCACACGTTTATAATCATATGACGCGAGCGTTAGAGAGCTACGCATGCGCTGCAGTTATTGTTACTTATCTAAACATTACGAAAGAAAGAAAAGAGTCTACCGTGCAAGATAGACCCCCTCATCCCCCCTCCCCCCATAGTCAGGGAATCTTATACCAACCTTGGGCGCCTCTCACAGTCATTCATAAAGTTAATGTTAAGTCACACTCGAGTAAACAAGAGCAAGAGCAAGAGCAAGACCAAGACCAAGAGCTTTTACGACTTCTGGTGACGGAAGTACGAAAAAGTAGGGCATTTCATTCAGAGTACACCGTATTTGATTGCAATGGATATATAGGTTGATTTAGTGAAGTGAAGAGGGAGACAAATGGCCATGTTCGGAAGAGAAAAAGTTACAGAAATGTTCCGCCAAACGAGAGAATAGGTGTTTATTCTTCTTCCAAACCCCTTTGTTTACCTTGCACTGCATTTACGAAGTCTGCACCATTCTAGTATACACGATTCACAACATTTTAAATTCTAAGTGTTCATGCAAATCAGCGAATTACACGCCCTCTGTTACTATTTCTTTAGCAAAATTAAGTAAAAAAGGGCGGTGATGTTAATTGCAATTTGGTAGACGTCACTTGACTAGAATAACTCAAGGCATTGCTCAGGTCATAGGGCATCAATTCTCAGTCACGTGGCGAATTGCACGGTATCATTAGTCACTGAAGTCGCTTTTATTCATAATGACCCGCTGACAAAATTTAGCAATGACGTAATCTGTAAACTAAATAAAAACAATATATTTTTAATTCACTGTCTCAGAAAAATAGATATTCCTAAGGCAATAGACAAATAATAATAAGAAATACAATAAAAATATCTTTAAACAATCATAATTATATTGTAATCATAAATAATATATAGAAACGTTGCTCACTGATAGACATACATCTACAGTTGCAACTAGAGGCCTCTTTACTTTGTAACTATTTGAACTTGAATTTGAAGGTCAGATTCTGTCTAGCTGATGGTGAATTCAAGGAATAGCAGATTTACTCAAGCGTTACCAAGGCTGTGGGGTTTAACCCAGGAAATCTTATCTGCACTAACAGCCTATCAGTGTCTACCCTGTACCGCTTATTCAATTTTACCGTCAATAGCATTATACGTACATCAAGTGGTTTCCAGTACCATAATATTTATGTGCGTTTTTTGTGCAGTTTCTCCGTGTATATATCCGTATGTATAGATGCTATACCCTCGTACTTTTGTTTCTTCGTCTTTTTGACAGTTGTCACTGCGGGGAATCCCCGTGACTCAACCAACAGCTGAAGGTAATCCAGAAGGCATGATTAACAGAGATACACGTCCCACAACGGTCCGTCAAGCCAATAATAATAATACAGCCCAAGGACGACAATCTGGCCAGGTCTGGTGTTTTACCACATGACTTAGTACAATGATTCCTCGGGAAACTAATTACCATAGTTAAAATGGGTGAGGCAAGGGATTCAACTGGAAATGAAATAAAATGAGTATAAATAAACGATGTGACAAAATCAATGTCATTCAAAGGTCCGGGCCAAATTGTACCCAAAACTATTTTCTTTTATTTTTTCTCCAGTAATGTCAGAATAAACTCTGCCTCAACCTTTGTCTTTATCTAATGGTGGGCGATAGATACGTATTCTCTTTCCAACGGGAACCTGAAATAATTTTACTGATAAATGCTGACTGTAGATCCGCGCAAGGACATTAGTGATGAGCCTAAGACAAAGCAAGCTGCGTGTCTTCCACATGTTGTCTAGTAGTTACAGTGATGTGAAACGAGAGTTAGAGCGCTACGCATGCGCTGCGATTATTATGCTTTTCTAAACATTACAAAGAGAAAGAAAACAGCCTACCGTAATATTTATGTGCGTGTATTGTCCAATTCCTCCCTATACATATCCGTATCTATAGATGTTATACCCTCGTAGTTTTGTTTCTTCGTCTCTTTGACAGTTGTCAGAGCGGGGATTTCCAGTGACCCACCCAACAGGTGATGGTATTCCAGCAGGCAGGAGGAACAACACAGCCCAAGGACGCCAATCTGGCCAGGTCGGAACCCGTCCCACGACGGTCCCTTACGCCAACAACACAGCCCAATGACGCCAATCTGGTTAGGTCTGGTGTTTTACTACATCACTTGGTACAATGATTCTTCGGGAAACTAATTACCATAGTTAAAATGGGTGTGACACAAATTAAATGATACATGAAACATTTTGGTTTTATTTCTTAATGTGCAGATTATAATGTGTAATAACACGTAAGAGTACAAACAAATGTTTCAACTTTCGCTCGATCAACGATACCTCTTTAAAAATAACTCTGGTGGACAGACTGAATGGGTCTGGTCGAATGGGGGCGGGAGTATGGTGAACAGACCGAATGAGGACGGGTATAGGGGTGCGGAGGGGTGCTAAGCGGGCCTGAAGAAGCCATCCAGTATCTGTGTACATGTCACCTTGCGCACACTGTAGTGACATGGTTCACCGGGTTCAAGGCACTTCGGGGGTGTTCATTCATTTCCGAGGAAGATCAAGAATGACTTAATTTCCCAAAAATCTGACCGTTGACGGAAAATATACATAATATAGAGGGGTATTTAACACGTAAAAAATACCCCCGAAATGAAATTTTTTAACAAATATTCTCAGGCATAATTTTCTTTATTTGGCATAGAAACTAAAGTTCCTTTTCATGTATCCTTAAACGGATAAGACATGTGAACAAGGGATTAAAATAAAAATGAAATAAAAAGAATATATATAAACGATGTAACAAAATCATTGTCATTCAAAGGTCTGGGCCAAATTGTACCCAAAACTATTTTCTTCTTTTTCTTCTAGAATTTTTGATGCACCATGAAAAGCTTTTAGCGTAAGATAAAATATGATGGCCTTTTCGGCCAGATTTAAGTGATGTGACGTCATGTGGCTGTCATCATAAGGACTTTCCTCATTTGTGGTTGGAACGTTTGGAAAATAGATATTTTCCTAAAATTCATTTCTGATGAAACTATATCTTATGAACACATTCTAATAGCTTTGAATGAATTTTAGATCCTCAAAATAATCTGAAAACCTTTGGAAAACATGGTCTCTATAGAAAAAATTGCTCTTGTGGAGTTTGTCGATAAAAATATTATTTTCCGTATTTCTGGACACAGTCCTCTTGATTTTCAGTCGAGGCAAGCAAGTGGAGACTTAAAAACATCAATTATCGATGTCACAAATGGCCACACAAATGCCGATAAATCTGTTACTTCTGATCAGAAATTATATGCATGCATAAGCGTTAATAAGCAATCAACATTAGCCTGCATTTTCTATCATACTTTTTTCTTATCTTTGCAGAAAAGTGAGAGAGGAGATCCCGTTGTGTTCGCTACGGATTAAATGGAGACCAACGCAGAGATATATCCATGGGCTGTTGATGAGGTTAAGCTGAATTTTGCACAAGTTTGACATTTGCTTCCTGGTTTACTGATTTATCTAACTGATAAATCAACACCTTGGACAATAATGTCGCTGTATACATGACAGCGGTCGGGTATATGGATGGGAGAATCCGAACTGTTGTGTTAATGGATGGAATAATCATGACGGCCCAAACTCTTCACCGGGTACCAGGCAAAGCGACTGATTTAAAGTCGCCTTCGAGACTCTAATTTATTTCTTATTTTTTCCATGATGCTTGGGGGCGTGTAAATTACCACCACTTAAGCATTTGCGTGAACAGTTAGAATAAAACACAAACTGAGGTAAATTGACAATTAGCGATCGTATTTCATAGGTCAAGTGTTGTCATTTGTCGTCTATCACACTGTCGTCGCTGCTCTAGTTTTACTCTCTACGCTGTGCATCTCATATAAGTTAAGATCTTAGCATTATTTTACTGTGTGTCACAAGTAATTACTGTGTGTGTCACAACAACCGATGGCTTTGGCACGTCGTCTCAGTGAGGCATCACTGTAAATATGTCACGCTTGGATCTGTCTTCTAACCGGGAACACCGTCATCATACGTGTAAAAGGGACGTAAAAATTAAGTGACGGAAAACAAAGAAAAAAACAAATTTATGAAGAAATCTTAGTGGGGTTTCAAGCCCACCTTATTTTGTTTATATACATTTACAAGCTCATGGTGCTTTAATATTATGCAAATACCTAACTGTCACACACGGTGATGAATTCTGCTTATGTGTATGAGGCTATATAAATTGTTTTAGTATGGCGTAAAACGCAATTCAAATAAACATATAGAGGCACTATCGGTTTTGACATGGAACATTTAATTTCATGTGATGGTGAAAAAGTTATACTTCAGTCTGTCTAGTATTATTTTCTCAAAAAAATAAACAATACTTGTAGACCAACTTGTTGAATGAAGACTTATTTATTCGATAACCTTAAAAATGAGTCCATGGCTTTGCAACCTCGATACTTCTACGCATACTCCTCACAGCACATGAGCCGCTCTGTTATACATCATTGCCACTACTAGACAAGTTTGACCTCATACAAAAACTCTTATGTTGTATGAACACAAACTTGTGTTCTTTCCAACAAAAGTTGTGTGTCATATTTAAACAACTGCATCTTGTGTTGAATTAACACAAGGTCTTGTCCGTGTTTCATTATTTTGCATCGCAAACGTGCGTACTTCACATTTACTTAGGACGTGTTTGTGTTGGGGTAACACATGTTTGTCTTAGGGGTAACACATGTTTTTGTTGGGGTAACACATTTCCGTGTTGAATGAAACAATACAAGTTGTGTTAGATTTTAACAGAGGTGTTTTTATGTGCTTAGGAGCTTGTATGACCTACGTACGCTAAGCCACACCACTGATGTCTCTGTGTGGACCTGTATACCCAGCTTAAATTTATATAAAATTGTTTCAGGTGATGGTTAGAATCATGTTGTGTGTCACAGAATGTTTGTGTTTTCTGACATCACTTTCTGCCTCATCACCGCCGCCGTTGTTCAAGATTTCTGTACAAAATTTGCAGGTGGTGGCAGTGGTGCAAAACGAACGTGGACAGCAGCGCATGCGATGTGAGGAGTATGACGTCAACGAAAAGACACCATCGTGACATAGTCGATTTAAGATTGAAAACGACTTTATAAGCATCCGACAAAAACAAACAAGTCTTTGACTTCTCCATATCATAGAGGTACAATCCCTCAAAAAGCGTTCGCGGAATGCCCCAGGCTGTTGTACGGGAGAAATTCTGTCAACAACCTGCATAGGGTCGTAAGTCTTTTTGTCCGGTTTCCTTCCACCTTAACGCTAACCGCCGTCGCAGTGTGTTAAACGCCCTCAATCGAATGAATGAAATAAATCAATTGCTGACAAATTTATTTTTCCTCAGCACTTGCTAGAAGTTCCCAATCTTGTTGTTCAAAGTGGATTAAAAGTTAAGCAAAGCTTTAGTCTTAATACGAGTCTTTGTCGAACACAAAGTTAATTCCAGGCAAAAAATAATACCGAACTTAACTAATAGTACACTTTTGAACAACTGACCCCCAGAGTCCAAAAATAAGTGCTTTGATCAAATTTCAGAGTTTGGCTAAAGTCAAAACAGGCTTTGTGAAATTAACAGCTGAGATCCCGCATGTCACGACGCTGTTCAAATGTTTGATATGACATTTACATTTGAAATTTTGATGAGTTGTTTACATAGAAGCACAAGAAGAGGATTTTTAAGTGGACACCAAACCTGACACTTAGCCTATTTTAGTCACATTAAGCAAACGTCATCCCAGAGAGAATATTGTTTTATTACTGTAGCGTTGTGAGCGAGAGAGCTGCCAACATGCCCACAGCGACCGATCTTCTGCGGAATAACGCAGACGAGTTATGTTACATGCAAAGCCATTATTCTTGAGAACGGCACTTAAAAAACTAAGCTGTTAATTTTAACAGAAAGTCTGTTTTCTGAGTGGAGCTAGAATGTATTCTGTTTTTATAATGTAATGTTCTGTCATATTTAACATAATATTCTGTTAGTCTAACATATAAAATCTAGGTGTAGAATTAATGGAATATGTGTTGTATTTAACAGCTTAATCTGTTCTAAAGAAACATTTTGTACAGAATACATTCTAGCATCACTCGAACAATAGACTTTCTGTTAAATTTAACAGGTGATTTTTTTGAGTGCGCGTGAAAAATCCAATCCAGTAAATAAATGATATATTTGGAATGAATGAATGATTATTGCCTAACGCCATATAGGCAATATTTCAGCCATATCGTGAGGATATTATGTTATGAAACTTCACAAAACATAAACAAAAAATGGAAGAGTTTCTTGAGTGGTTTAATCATTTTCTCCGCAACTCAACGTTCAGCGCTAAAATAGAAATAGAATGGAACTCCTTGTCTCTTGTGTGAGCTGGCTTGTCGGACGGCCATGTTACCTCTGAACGTTTAAAGTAATGAATTGCAATGGTTAATTCATGGGTCCATTTATTGAGCAAATAATTCCTTTTTTTCAACTGATAAAACTATTTGAATCAACATGATACATGGAAACAGTGTGCAACACTCTAATGTCAGTATCATATATGTGCACAAATAATATTTTTATTATGATGGGAATTCCCCCCAGGAGAAAGCTATAAACTGACAAAATCTGTTTATGATAATAATTTTGCTGTTCTACTAAAAAGAAATATACGAACAACCACAATTCTGAAGAACATTTTGTACAGTAATTGTACGGTACTTTAGATTCAAGCTAATTTTTCCTGGATTTCAGTATGAAAAAATGGAACCATTGGGGGGACGATTTCCCGCAGAGTTGCTCGGGGTCCCATCCCCTTTTTTCCGCAGGGATGAGAGAGGTGAAGGAATTGTAGATCCGTCACTTAACACCTACGAGCAAGCCTAAATGACTCACCGCACTACCAAAAAAATCCGTTGGTTCGTTGTTTGCCAAGCGTTTTGCGGTCGATTCCTCATTTCTGACTAGAATCACTTTACAATACGATTTAAGAGCTTTTTTAAATAATCAAGAAAAAGAAAATATTTAAATTTTAGTAAAATTTAATTAGAAAAAGGAAAAATTTCGATTTTGGCCCCACTGAAAAATGTTATCTTAAAACATGAATCACACTTTTTTATTTCAGTCCCCCCCTCCCCCCCCCCAAAAAACACACACACACACACATACACACACACATAAAAACAACAGCTGAGCACTGAGTTAAAAGTGAAATTGTAGGTCCTCAAAACTCCCCAAGACGTCAACTGGCATCCGCGCTCCGTCACATCCGCTACTTAATGGCGTTGTTGTTGTAACGCCTAAAAGACGTTCAGGTTTAATGATGGTATTGATGAACACGGCACCAGATTGTTTCTGAAAAATATCAGAAAGAACAAAACTACAACGAAACATCCTCAAAAATAATACTTCAGTATTTGGCTTTGTGTCTTCCAAAACGCATTTCCTCCAATAATTAGGGCAATTCTTTGACAAATTTTGAGAAGATTTTAGCTTGTAAAACAAGAATTAAAGTACCGCTATGCCGATGAGTAACTATTAACAGCCAACGTCCGTGGACATGAACATCATTGCAATCAATTTTATACATAATATAATAATACAATGCCTCACCACAGGCTTAAAGAAACAATACCAACAGTAAAATATGCAAATGCGCAAAGCCACAAAACTGTGGGAGAGATAGAGGGGTTACTCCTGCTAAAAATTATTTTGTCTGATGTTTGTGAGCAAATTGAAAAAATTGTCTCTAAATCAACAAATTATAACGGTTGGAGATTTTTGGCAAGAAATGGATCAGCACAAATCAACGCAAACTTTTGGTAATATTTCTGAATTCCTCGCCCGTGAAAGTGTTACCGTCCAAAATCCGTAATAAAATTCCTAAAATTTAAAATGCGGATCGCTTTACAACTTTTCAAGCTTTGGTGTCATTTTAACTCTGTAAATAATACAGGTATGAGTCTGACATTTTCTGAAGCGCAATATTTTGAGCCTTTTTGGGCAATTATAGTAAATTTGATCTGATTGCTAAAAATGGATTGTTTTTGCCAAACTTCTCCAGCATAGCAACATTCACCAATAAGTAAAGATACACCCAAAAAAAAAAAGAATCTGTTAATTGTAACAGAAAGTCTGTTGTCTGAGTGATACTAGGATGTATTCTGTTATTATCACACAAAATTCTGTCATATTCAACTTGACCTCCTGTTAGTCTAATCGACTCTATATGTTGAATTAATAGAATATATGTGTTATATCAACCAGAATACTGAAGCTGCTACAATAGCAGTATAATCTGGCATCAACTCAGTGTTACACACTTTCTGTTAAAATTAACGGATTATTTTTTGGAGTGTTTTTGGTGCGCATTATCGGGCTTTCTTTGCTGCGGGACAAACAATCGCAAATTTTCAGCGTTTCGCCACGCTGTCTTTATCCTTAATGCTGCAGTCTTTTATATTTGTGACACCTGATACATTGCATGAGTTTAAGCAAAGTTTCGTGGCGTAAAAAATACAGATTAAAAAGAGGAAAGAAAAAAAAATCATCACCATTGACTGTTGGCTAAACTCTGTAATATTGTCGCATATTGTTAAATGGCCATGTGTCCAGGTTTTGTTTACCGCGCGTATCAGCCCTTCGCTGTGAAGCAACAATCAAAAACTAATGTTTGCCATACTGGATACCGGTCATTTTACACCACACTCATGTAACCCCCTATATGCACATCCACATTTGAATGTGAAATGTATACTTACGTATTCTCATCTGGATTGAAAAATGCTCGTTTTTGTATTCTCTTGAAATTATATGTCTTACACAACAGATGAGCAATCGTCACTTTCTTGATCTCACGGAGCTGTGCTACAAAGAAAAAGATATGGTTTTGTTTAGTATTGGCATCAAATGTTAAAGTTAGTCTTAATAAAAAAAGCAATCATGTGGAAACGCCAGATCTTTGTTCGATGATATTTTGCCGCTCTATAGCTTCTTCCCGAAAGAAATCTTGTAACGCCAGTACGCCAGTACAGTCTTGTACGCCACTACTACTTTGCCAGATTCTCATACCAGTGCATACGCGGCTGAATAGCGCTCGCTTTACATCACCGCGACTACAAAGTAGACAAACTTGACAAATGGAGCCTGTGCGAAGCACGTATTCATGTTTTCATCAATGATATTGTATTGGGTACAATATCAATGACATTGTACTTACTTTCGGTGAGAAAGAGAATGCATGTGTGTCGAGTATTAACAGAAACAAAGGTTTAGACTGAGTTATTTGTTTCTGACGTCAATTTCTGCCTCATCACCGTGACCCCATTGACCTTAGCGCTGTTCAAAATTCCTGTACACATTCTGATATTGGTAATAGTGCTGACAGCGATGTAATGCGAACATATATGTATGTATGCTTGGGGCTGTACGTCGTATTTAACAATTTTTCAGTCATATGAGGACATAGTGTCATTAATTGCGTGTAGATGAGCCCATGCCGCTAGTGAAGTATCATGTCGAAGACACCAGACATGACACCCCACCCATTCACATTATACTGACACTGGGCCAACCAGTCCTGTTTCCTTTCTCTAACCCGGCGAGGTAGCAACACGTACCATGTTCAATGTCTTTGATATAATTAGACCCGGGTTGGATTCCAGGTCTCCAGACTAACATAGGTAAGGTGACTTACGCTCAGAAACATCTACATTACGGAAGGAGTATTGCGGTAAATAGAGAATTACTTTGGAAATAAGACTGAAATGACTGGAAGGTGTTCACGGCACAAAACTGATGAAGATACTGAACTAAACAGGAATTGATAATAGTGTTTCAGACTGATTTGAAATGAATACACTTACGGCCGTCCACTTGGAACCTTGACCGACGTGCTGTTGGAGTTTAGAGATACCTCACATTTGGGAAGGGATATATATGCAACGAACCAATAGTTGTCATGATAGTTGTCGAACTACATGTAAGGCGAAGCATATTTTGTTTCACTCACCTAAAGTAAATGCTTGTGGTTGTTCGCTAGTTTCATACCAGTATCTGTCACCCTTCTTTAACGCATTGAACTGTTTCGCCAGAATGTTACCGAATGTGGGTCCCACTGCCCCCTGATGTACCGGAACTTCTGACACCCCAGCCGTAAAGAGGTCCACGTCCCTCGCATCCCTGCAAATACGCAGTTGTTTATATCTCTAGTTGATCAGGGATTTCTGACACCATATAGCTGTAAAGAAATCCATGGCAACCATTATTTACAGAACCAGATATCGATGCTTTACCAAGAAGATCTAAAAGTTATAAAACTATTATTCATGAATTCGGTTAGTCATTTTGCGCCTCTGCTTAGTAAAATGTCTATAATTTCTTTAAAAAGCTGTCGCTATATACGCTATCGGTCATTTTGCGCCTTCTGTTTCGGTACCTGAAATTTCCGAAAGAACACGGTAATATTTAACATTCTATAAACCTGAAACAGTTAATATCGTTACCCTACGTCGTGCACATGTGGCATGGTGACGCCTGTGTATATTGCGTTACATCGGAGGCATTTGGTCAATGCTTCGTAAATTAGCTACCTGTGTTCATCTTTACCAAGCTGTAGATCCTTCCGTGTGTGCTTAAAGAATTAGCGTCCAGATATAACAAATGGACCTAATTACAAAGGTCGAAGGGCTTCTGAAAAACACAGCACCGACTTTAAATACAGTTAAAAAAGAACTTACTGCCCTGGTCGGCCTCCAGCCGGCCGGCAGATAACTCAGCGGTGAGGTCGTAGCTGACTTTCCGCAAGGTTCGCTTGCTATTTTCACCTGGGAATTTTGTATCCAAACGATGTCAATTTTGAGATTCCTACTAACTATACAGTAGCAAATAAACCGCCGTATCAATATGAAACAATAATGGGCAATGTCGAAGCTCCATACATGTAGTTGCCTAATCTTTTAACTTTGTGACAAAAGAGTACGAAATCGAACCCCTTTGTTACCACACACTAATATATTGCCTTACTTGTACAATTCGCTCAATCCCTTCACCGTGTCTGGGGTGTGGCTATTAAACCCTTGGGGAGACGTGTCAAACTTGCTGGGCACAGATAATCCAAAATATCTTCTCCACTCTTCATACGACGGCAGTCCGTGATCCCGCTCTCTCTGTACGTTGTTGGCCGCCAAGTCCGACACCAGTGCCTTCGTCAGTCTCGTACAGATTGTTTATCACGCTTGCTGGACAGGACACGATCACATTTTTTGCTGGGATGGGTGGCCATGCCGCGCATTAGCGGATCTTCGTGAAGAAGGAACGTCTGCGGCCTGAAAAACGTGTCTTTTAGGTCGATAGGCGTGTTGCCATTGTCTTTGTTTTGTAGGTTCAACAGCCTGTATGTCGTTCTTAGCATACTGTGACCGAATCTCATGGCTACCGTGGCGAATGAGTTGGCAAGACTCGGGTTGTGGGTGGCATCGTAGCCCGTGTAGTGTCCGTCATTAAGATGACCCAGTTCGTACTTTTGGATGAGGTCAGGACCAAGGATGGCTGGCAAATACTCGGCGAATGTGATGTGCTGTATCATGGCGATGATGATTCTCCTAGTCTCTCTGAAAAAGCCTTTCGTCATCCAGTCACGATGCCTCCTCGCCAGATCCTTGCAATCTGGTTAATGTTCTCGAACCCATACCGTCTCCATGGCTATCAGTCATATAAACTCATTTACCCGGTTGTCCCTGCAGTATAATAAGATTGGGAACTGATAGACAAAAGCACTACGCTTGAACTTCGAGGGCCAGGTCTTTAACTTAGCGTTCTATACATAACGTAATATTCAAAGGGCAACCGGGGTCCCGTGTGAATAGATATATATGAATACAGACCACTATTATCATTTCCTGATCCGAATGTAGTTCTCGCTATAGTTGGCACTAAATTCAGTAATTTTTGTTGCTTTTCTTTTTTGCATTTTTCAGCCATTTGCTAAAGGTCATTTTGTAGGACTGGCTATGAGTTAAGGGCATATCTTAATTTAGTGGAGTGGAGGCTAGTTGACACTATTGCGAACGCACTACAGTGGAGAGCAGGTGCCGTAAAGCTGGTATCATCAGATCCCTCTTATGGTGGGGAATCATACATTGAAACTTTTAACATCAAGATTCCACGAAATCTGACCAATGTCGTGTCAAGTGTTGGTCAACAGCAGGCTATTACGAGGGTTATTGGGACTTGGGATGTGCTACCTGCGTCGTGGCATTAATGCTAGCTTCATCTCCGGCCGTACGTGAGGAAGTCCTGCAGCACCCTGCGGATGGTCGTGGGTTTTCCACCGTTCTGCCCGGTTTCTTCCCACCGTAATGCTTGGCGCCGTCGTATGAGTAAAATATTCTTGAGTACGGCGTAAAAACACAAATCAAATAAATAAATAAATAGTGGCATTGATCATAAAGTCTACACTTGACTAGCTCATTTTTCGCGGGTGATAGGGGACCTTTGAAGTTCGAATTTTTTTAATCGCTAAATATAAAAAGTCCTCCTGTATCATTCAACTGTTGAAGATGTTAGGTATCGTAACTGTGATTGATCAAAATTTACTAGTTATATATATTATATAGCCTTTGAAAAGAGTTTCACAAAAAAGTTATTTAGAGTAGATGAACGATGGAGAAATCCAGGAAACTCATTTTGGTGAACTTGAGAAGTTTTCAAGGAAACAGATGTCATTTGGGTCTCTGAAAAGACGTTGAGACAAGTGATTCGGTAAACTAATGTCAACAAAGGTTGCCTTACGTTTTTCACAAGTCACATGAAACAGTAGGGCTGTTTTTACCTTTAGCAACAAAAGAGTTTGAACTCGAATCTCCCCTACTGGAGACGGTAAGCAGTCGATGCCTCTCGTATGGCCGCTTGAGTGGCGTGCAAGTCTTAAACATGAGCATTTTCCAGCAGACCTGTGGTTCACTTCGTCCCCCTAAATAAGACCAGTCTCCAACTAGAAACGCCATGGTCTTGTACGAAGCGAAATTATGCTTAGATCAAATTCTGCATCTCCAACAATTCGATAAAGAAACAACAATACTAATGGTTAATGAGCAACAGTTCGTTAAATGCCAACTGTCAGGTTTATTGAACTTTCCAAAAGTAAAATTGCACAGCAGTGGAAATTGATTAATAATTTGCTAAACTAAACCGACCAGAGTGACAACCAGCTCAGCAACCTTGATCAACGATATTTTCCTAAACTTTCATGATTCTGACATCACTCCAAGTATCCTCTTGACTGATATCTCTGATCATTTAATCAATTATTTTTCTGCCATGGCATCTAACCTTAAATCAAAAATACCTCATGATACATGCGACCTTTCTCAATACCTTAGCCAGCCAATCTCGAATACGTTCAATTTCTCTCCCGTCTCACATGCAACCATTTCTTCGACAACTGATTCCCCAAAATCGTTAAGTTTCCGAGTATATTTCTACTCCGTTAGCTCACATCATTAACTTGTCTTTCGAAAGTGGTCACGTCCCGGGCTCATTAAAGATTGCTAAAATTACACCCATTCATAAGTCAGGAGAACCCAACCTACTCGAAAATTATCGACCGATATCTGTCCTCCCAGCCATAAACAATATTACAAATTATCTCAACAAAATATCATATCGTCTGATCAATACGGTTCCCGGGCCCATCGTTCCACCATGCATGCAGCATGCTCTTTTACACTATTTTCTTGTATCTGCTTGAGAAAAGAACGAAACTAGAACTAGTCTTGTTACTTTTTAAAACTAATCTAAAGCATTTGATACCGTGGATCACAAGATACTCCTGACTAAACTTAAACATCATGGCTTTCATGCCAAACCACTCCTGTGGCTGTCAAGTTATTTAGCTGGCCGAACTCAGCGTCTCCAATATGAAACCATAGTTTCCTCTTTTGCCCAAGCTGACTATGGAGTCCCACAGGGATCCATCCTTGGGCCCATCTTATTTCTTTGCTATATCAACGAATAATTAACGTCATCACTGTACTGAAATATGTATTATTCGTCGACGACACAGGTGTGTGTGTCTTATACAGAAATATAAAAGAAGCAGTCAGTACCACGTCTGCTGAACTCGAAAAGATTCATAACTGGATGACTTCAAACAGGCTATCGTTAAACATTAACAAAACTAAATATATGGTCATTGGACTAGTATCCTCTTCTCCTAAGACATTCTTCAACTTTCTACGCATGGGTCAGTAATAGATTAAGTTTCCGAATTTAAATTTTGGGTATAATGTTTAAGAGCAAACTTTCCTGGACATCCCATATCAGTTACACATGCAAAAAAGTATCTCGCAACATTGGCACAATTAACCACATTAAACACTTTATGAACAAATCAACTCTATTAATACTTTATAACTCCTTAATTCCCCCTTTTCTGAACTATGCTTGTGTTTTATGGGGTAACACCTATCCTCTCCATCTCAGGCCCTTGAGTCTGTTATAAAAACGCGCAGTGGGTTCAATAACCCTATCTAATCGACCCAAGCACACAGGCCCTCTCTTCAGACCTCTGAATATTTTACAGGTAAAATTCTCTTTCCTTCAGTCTTCTTTATTAATCGCTCATAAATATATATATCACCCCTATAAAATACCCCTGACCTGTCTCATAGCCATGCACCACAGCATTTCTTTGGATCGTTACACGCCTTTCTGTTTTTCTTAAATATGTAAAACGTTTACTCTGTTATTATTTACTTATAATTCACCTACAACCAGCGCCATCTTACATACGTGTACTTCCCCGGGATAGATCAAGCCCTTTGTTACCTTATTCCCACCACGCTTTATATTCTGTAAACATGTTTTCTAATTATACTTATGGTGAATAAATACAGTACAATATTGCATTTTGTTATGCCTAATTGGGCTTGAAGAGGCGGCTGAGACCTTAAAAAACCTGTGTTTTCAAGCTGATATTTTTTGTAGTTTTATATGTTAGGCCAAATCATATACTAAGTCTTAAAATTTATTTGTTTATTTGACTGGTGTTCTGCGCAGTCCGCAGGAATATTTTACTTACATACGACGGCGACCGGCGTTATGGTGGGAGGAAACCGAACAGGCCCCAGGGAAACCTATCCGCAGGTTGCTTGAGGATCTTCCCACTTGCGGCCGGAGAGGAAGCCAGCATGAGCTGTACTTAAACTCACAGCGACCGCATTGGTGAGTGGCTCCAGGGTCAATGCGCCGCGCTGGAGTCCTAACCACTTCGGTCACAGATGCTCCCATCCTTTAAGCAATGGTGCTAGTGAGTAGCTAAGTTTTTAAAAACATACGTGAACGGTTAGAATAAAACCCTATCTGACAATCTGACAATAGGGCAAACAAATAAACCATTTGCTAATCATCACACGGTCGTCACTGCTTAACATAAGCTTGTGGATGCATATATTTTTTGGGTTGATATTCGTATTCTTTGCATATGGACTAATAACTTTACACTTGGCGTAAAGTGTGCTTCAGAATTAAAGTTATACTTGGCGTAGTGACACTTAATGTAATGTTCCACTTGACATATAGTTACACTTGACGGGATGGGCGGATGTTTGGGTGGAGAGTGTGTGTGTGTGCGGAGGGGGGAGGGGGGGGGGGGCGTTAAGGGGCGCCTGTCTGGCTCGCAACCATTAAGCCCTTGAAGATAAGACGGTGTGTTCGATTCGAGCTCTCGCTGTTTCGGCTTTTGCGGCTGTTTCGACAGGAAAGTTTGTTAATTACCTGCCGAAGGTTGGTGGTTTACTCCGGGCACTCCGGTTTCCCCCATCTATAAACTTGATACAATCTATGATGAACAAAAAATAATAATAATAAAAAAAATATTGAACATTTAGTTTTACTTGTCTTAGTGCTATAATAAGGTCAAAAAAACTAACCTGTGGCATAGAAAGCATATCCCTGCATGGTAGCCTGGGTGTTGCCGTGAGGTATTATGGGCAGTTGCTGGGGAACAGACATCATCAACAACCCTGTAAGTAACAAAGCAATGGACAATGTACCAGACTGTGAATTGAAGTGAAGAGGAGAAGTAAATGTGCATGGGTTGTGTGTGGCAGTATTACCCATTCAGTGCTACTTCACTCTTCAGTTCGGAGAAAAATTTTGGACCCAATTGCCTGAATTGCGGATGTGTAACCTTTCGTACGGGGTAGCACGTCTAATGGGAAGATGTTTTCTTATTTGTCGTTGCGGATGGTTTTTCACGAGGCTTCGCATCTTGTGACCACAAATCCATATTTTTTGCTTGGTTTATCCTACGACGTCGGTCATAGGGTAGACGAATATTCAAGGGAAACATGGTGGAAGGCTTCATGTCTCTGACTAACACAGAGCAGTCAGTAGCTTTAAGTCACAATATCCCTTTGGAAGAGATGCAAGGTGCTCTTGATGCATCTATACTTACGCTAATACAGCGGAATGGACTTACCTCCCTTGAATTGCCTGAGATTGTCAGATTTGTTTTTCGTGGCTCCGTACACTGCCCCTCCGTCAATGAAGGAAGAGGCCTGATTGAGCTGCTCACGTGACCCTACAGTCAATAATATTGAGCATTTATTGGACAGAGACCAATTCTCCAGAGACAAAGTCAAATTTTAATTCATCACGTTGCACATTGTTTATTATTACACATTTTTCTTAAGATAATATTCGCCCGTAGGGAATGGTCAAAATTTTAAATCCCAGGGCCCCCAAATGAGCTAGTCTTGAATCGTATTTCCAACTTAAGCGGACACCGATTCTGAGGCTATATATGCCTCGTCCAAGCTGAATTTTAGGTATGGTAGATCTATTCAAGCATGGCCAAGGCTTCATGGGTTAACCGATGAAACCCTGTGTCCACGTTCAGCCAATCAGTGTTGATTCTGAATCCTGTTAAGTCGGATAAGACCCGTTACTTACACATTCGTCAGGTGTACACGGTACAAATAAAGCATATAACCATTCATTGGCTGCGCCGAGCCAAATGCCTTAAGCAAGATCTAAAGACAATATTGAACTTGACTTTTCCGTCAATCAGAAGAAGGGGAATAACTCCAGCAATGGTTGGCCTGTGTCATTATATCAAATACCACCAGTACTGTTTTGCGGCAGTGAGACTGCATTAGCATTTGAACATATCAGCATATGTGCTACAAGTAATGTGTCCGGTGTTTTCGGCATGGCATTTCAGTGAGACTGCATTAGCATATTAACATATCAGCATATGTGCTACAAGGAAACACGGTCAGATAATTACCAAAATAATTCTTAAAGAGATTTAAACAGATTTGCACCGACCCAACTTGTCAACCCATTGAAAACTGTTGACAGCTTCCGTTTTGCATAATTTCATAGTTTTACACTTTGCTAGTCCTTTGTTGGTTTATCTTAAACGTCGTTTTAGGGTATTGACCTATTTTGGTTGGCGGCTGGTATACGAATGTTTGATTCGACGTACAGGTTTAAGTCAAAAGCTTTGCCCCAAGCCCAAAAAGAAATGAAAAACCCCAATATTATAATTAATAAATTAATTATAATAATTAATTAATTATAATTAAATTAATATTAATCTGCCCGTTAAACATGACTGTAATGTGATCTGCTTATTTTTCTTTTCATAGCCATACATGATGATTTTTGGTGGTGGGTGGGGGGGGGAGTAAAATTGCTACTAGGTAAGCATTTATCTGGACGGTTAGAATGAAACCTTAACTGCGGAAAACAGGCAGAATTTTCACCCGTTACGTGTGACCTTTTGTCTATTACTATGATTATTACACTATTACACTGTCTTTGCTGCTGGATTCATTCACTGAATGAATTTTATTGTATTATAAGCAATAGACACTTTAAAAAAAACAGAGAAATAAACGATAATATCTTCTATGACATTTGACTGGTACTGATAGGATTTTTACACGAAATAAAATCTATGGAGGCAGTAGGAATGTTTGACTTACCATCCGAGCACTGTAAGTCCGTCACTTCCAAAGAGCGAGGAAATTCCATACAGTCCCTGTTGAAAGTCCGGAAAAAGTCTTGTTCAGGAATAGGGAAGTTTGCGCACTTTCCGTGAGGCCTGGCAGGAAAAAATATAAAAAAATAATAATTCCAGAATAGATTTATCTGAATCGGTCACTAGTGGATGAAAAAGAACGTCTGGAATTGGCCCTATCGGGCTGTGTTAAAAGAAGAGTAAACAAGCCTTCTGTAGTGCATATACCGTTGAACGGCTTTGCTGGCGCATTTGACTGAAGCTTCACTCTTGCGGCAACAGTTTTGACCTTTGAACGAAACACCTAAAGCTTGATTCAAATACGATAACTGATCAGCCAAACACGATAGCTCTTCGGTCAAACACGGTAACTGATCGGTCAAACACGATAGGTCATCGATCAAACACGATAACTCATCGGTCAAACACGATAACTCATCGGTCAAACGCGATAACCCATCGGTCAAAGACGATAACTCATCGGTCAAAGACGGTAACTCATCGGTCAAACACGATAACCCATCGGTCAAAGACGATAACTCATCGGTCAAAGACAGTAACCCATCGGTCAAAGACGATAACTCATCGGTCAAAGACGGTAACCCATCGGTCAAAGACGGTCAAAGACGATAACTCATCGATCAAACACAACGATGGGTTACCGATCAAACACGATAGCTCATCGGTCAAACACGATAACTTATTGGACAAAGACGATAACTGATCGGTCAAACACGATAACTGATCAGTCAAACACGATAGGTCATCGGTCAAACACGATAGGTCATCGATCAAAGGCGATAACTCATCGGTCAAACATGATAACTCATCAAATACGATAACTGATCGGCCAAACACGATAGCTCTTCGGTCAAACACGGTAACTCATCAGTCAAACACGATAGGTCATCGGTCAAACACGATAGGTCATCGATCAAACGCGATAACTCATCGGTCAAACATGATAACTCATCGGTCAAACACGATAACCCATCGGTCAAACACGCTAACTCATCGGTCAAACACGGTAACTCATCGGTCAAACACGAGAACCCATCGGTCAAACACGATAACCCATCGGTCAAAGACGGTAGCCCATCGATCAAACACGATAGCTTATCGGTCAAACACGATAGCTCATCGGTCAAACGCGATAGCTCATCTGTCAAACGCGATAGCTCATCGGTCAAAGACGGTAACTCATCGGTCAAACACGATAGCCCATCGGTCAAAGACGATAACTGATCGGTCAAACACGATAACTGATCGATCAAACACGACAGCTCATCAGTCAAACACGATAACTCATCGGTCAAAGACGGTAACTCATCGGTCAAACACGATAACCCATCGGTCAAACACGATAACTCATCGGTCAAAGACGGTAACTCATCGGTCCAACACGATAACCCATCGGTCAAACATGATAACCCATCGGTCAAAGACGATAACCCATCGGTCAAAGACGATAACTCATTGGTCAAAGACGATAACTCATCGGTCAAACACGATAACCCATCGGTCAAAGACAATAACTCATCGGTCAAAGACGGTAATTCATCGGTCAAACACGATAACCCATTGGTCAAAGACCATAATTCATCGGTCAAACACAATAGCTCATCGGTCAAACACGATAACCCATCGGTCAAACACGATAACTCATCGGTCAAAGACGGTAACTTATCGGTCAAACACGATAACCCATCGGTCAAAGACGGTAACCCATCCGTCAAAGACGATACTCATCGATCAACCACGATAGCTCATCGGTCAAACACGATAGCTCATCGGTCAAACACGATAGCTCATCGGTCAATCACGATAACCCATCGGTCAAAGACGATAACTCATCGGTCAAAGACGGTAACTCATCGGTCAAACACGACAGCTCATCGGTCAAACACGATAACTCATTGGTTAAGGGCGTGATGATCGATCAATGTCAGCACTAACTATATGAGCCAGGGTAAGTCTGACATCGGTAGGAAATGCTCCCAGGATTATTTCATGATTAAAGTAAACACAGCAGTGAAGGGCACAGTTTTTGGTATATTGACGAGAGCACACTCCAAAAGACAGTTGAAGGTTATAAAATGCAAGATCACAAATCTTTGTTTCTGACAGATAAGATGACAAGGATGAAGCAGATCTCAGCATCTAGAAACAGAAAAGCGTTAAACACGTTATCATACAGTAAAGATCATGTGTGTTTAAACTTACGTTGGAATACTCTGCTGACAGCATTTTAGAACTGCTTGATCACTGCCTGAAACAAGATGACAAATTGTAATAAAGGATATCGTACGGCAAACAAGATGACAAAGTGTAATAAAGGACATCGTACGGCAAACAAGATGACAAATTGCAATAAAGGACATCGTACGGCAAACAAGATGACAAATTGCAATAAAGGACATCGTGCAGCAAACAAGATGACAACTTGTAATAAAGGACATAGTACAGCAAACAAGATGACAACTTGTAATAAAGGACATCGTACGTCAAGGAATTTTGCTGAAACGTTCATGTATGTATGTCTACGTAATGTCACTTATTCATTTTGGTTAACGTTTGTTTTCATATCTAAAACATAAACGCGATCAGTTTTTTTCATATTTTGACAAGGTTAAAATCCGTGTTTCGTCCATAGTCTGCCTAGTATAGTGAACTAACCAAGTCTGTATGGAGAACAGGTAGCGCCTCCAGGAAGAGCTCGAATCTTGGGGAGGAGGGCTATTTTTTCTTTGGAAACGTACTTTTGTGTGAGTATAGATTTTTTTGATTTATTTCGATTGATTTGATTTTCCTATGTAACAGGAAAAAAACGGATGTGTCAAGAGCTGTCACTCACACCTATAGTCAATTTCGCTTCTTATCACGCAAAGTGCTTTTCTTTTTAGACAAAGAAAAATAAAGAAAGTGAATAGGATTTGTGAGATTAGGAACACTCAGTCTAGGATTAGTTGGTATGTGAATAATTGCATAGTAAATAAAGATTCGTATTTTCTTCCCCCTGGACGTGCGAATTGATGACTTTTCTGAAAATCCCTCACTAGCCTTTTTCACAAGCACACGTCAGCTGATTTATATATTTCATTGATATTTTACGCTATGCTCTCAAGCATTTTTCACCGCCGACTTTTGGTAAGTAGCTGACAAACTTTTCGACTTATATCATTAACTGTACAGTGTGCAGCGAACGGTACTACACACGTATAGATAGACACACAAGGTAAGGAATAAACGTATGTTTGCTTCGTTCAAACGAATTGCACAACGCGCAGTAATTTACTTTCTCCAACTTATTGACCTTTTTATCCCTGATATACATTATAAATGCTATAATATCCTATCTTTGATTTATTTTATCCCACTTAGAAACCACTCAGTTTGACTGATAGATCACATGGTGCCATTGCACATTCTCCAGCGATTATCTCCCATGGTCCTGCGCTCTTCAGCGCAGTGTCATCTGCGCCAGCCATCGTTTGCATGGTAGCGAAATCAGGCAGCCGCAGGCATATGAACTCTTATCTAGCAGATATATTGATATGTGTTACCCATATAATGTATAAAGAAGGAGATAATCTCAAGGCCGTGTTAGATCGACCGTGTACCACTGAATAAACTGAATATTGACGCCCCTCTACGCCAGATACACCCGATAACAAGAAACCCGGAAATCTACTCTCGTGACGTGAGTAGATATTGTATAAAAGCTCTTCTTTTTATACGTTGATAAGCGGAGTGCTACCATCCGATATTACTTTGACATCAGGCTGGGCAGAATTTTGTTCGGCCAAGAATGGCCCCAAATGAACGCAGGCACTTATGTTCCTTGTTTTTTCGTCTGTCAGTTTAATACAAACATAGTGTTGATCGGTTATTTCCTGGATCGTTTTGTTAACTGATTTGGAAAGCCCAAGATAAACGTTGTATAGTTTTTTGCCACCAAACGGAAATATCCCCTCCTGAAATACAATAAGCCTACAAGAGAGAGCTTCTGCGAACTCCATGAACTATGTAGCCTATATTCAGCCTTAGCCGAGAAGCATCGACGCCATTGAAGAGATCTTGACATTTCTTCTGGAGTCAAGGACGACTGCGTCTGCACCATCTATAATCAAGTATGGTCATGTGATATGGCCTGAAAACCAGGCCACAAGATCTCAATGACATATTGTCATTATTTTAGCACGCCATGATTGGCACGTGCGGGGTCAAGTATAACAAATATGGAACCCGAAAATGACAAGCGGAACAAATTGATGGGCTGGCCTCCGGGTGTTACAACATAGATATGACCGAGGTATGTATGTATGCTTGAGTTTTTACATCGTACTTTTTTTAGTCATATGGCGGCGAGGGGTGATAACATGAGTTTGCATATTCTGTGTCTTCTTGTTGCAGGCGAGTATTTGCCGTGAAAGTCCTGCCGCCACAGAAGTATCATGACGAAGACAGCAGACATGATATCCCACTCAGTCACATTACATACCGGCCCCTGATGACGGTTTGAACCCGGGTCTCATGACGTCGAGGCGAACGCTTTAACCGAAACGTTTAAGCCACCGAAACGGTCGGCCTAGTCACGTGATTCTCGCTCTATCAAAGGTCGTCTCACTTTATCACTTTCAGGTTGACTCTTTTGAGGGCCTATTGGATAATCTAGAAATATCGCTCTAAATCGTGCTTCCCCTTACATGACTGATTTGCCGATTCCCAGCTGATACATTCAACAACCACTCAGCATTTGCAAAAGATTATCTAACCTGTGCAGACAAACTGTAGTATTATTTTAGAACGATATATCTCAAATTTCAACACGCGGTGTACTGGTAGTGACAAGCAGGCATGATGCGCAAATTTGTTTTTGACCATGTCTTGGTTCACACTAAAACACAGCATAAACAATGAAGGGCTCAACATAGTCATTATCAGTCAGTGAATATGTACTACATATTAATTACTTGTGGTGTAGGTCTCTCCACCTGTGTATGTTTCAATTATTATATTTTATATCGTTAAACAGTTACAGAAATTTAACCGAGATCAAGGCTTGTTTTCTGTCATAGTCTTCACCGGGCCTCGGTGACCCAATTGGTCGGCTCTGCGGCCGTATGTGGGAAAGTCTGCCAGCAATATGCGGATGTTTCCCGGTTTCCTCCCATCACAATGCTGGCCTCCACCGTGTAAATGAAATATCCTTGATTAAAACACCAATTAGATAAATAAATAAACTAACATAATCTTCGTCATTAAGTTTGAAATTTAGAAATTTCTGCACGTTCTTGTCCATGTTATTGTCAAGATAATGCCATATAATTAGAGAGGAGTTAATCAGTGTATAGCCTTGATATGGTCTGCATAATCGCTGTGAACATTGTTTTGATAAGTTGATTATTGTACTGTGTGAAAAAAGGACAAAGTTGCAGTCAAAAACAGATAGGCAAAATTTCTGACAAAGGACAAATCGGGATACCCTTAAAGGAATTCACAACAGCTGACGAAATCCCTCCCCATAGAGGAGTTTGTGTCGTCTTCCATACGGTTCCGTCTTTAATTTGAAGAGATAGATGATAGATCGAACGACACACTTTTAGAACTGCTTACTCGCAGCTTTAAATAGGAACAAATTTACCCAGAGCATTGGACAGCACTGCTGAGTTCTTCGTATGTGTGATTATATTCGACAGCAGTGCTAAGAGAGGTTAGAGCTTATGAGAAGGTCAACTATTACCTTTGGTGGGAGCTCGGTCGGTGATGTCATGTGCCAGAAACTGTCCATATATGGTAATAAGCATAGAGTACACGGAGTCGTCGCCGATCGGCGCCCCCTCGTGAAACCGAGTGCTGACGACACGGGGGTTGGGCAATGGCTCACCGGTGACCGAGTGACTTCGGGGTAATCGTCACGCCCATCTCGTTCTTCTAAAACATACGAATAAGCACACAAGAGCACATTTAAATATAGTTTAATGATAGACGGAGGAATGCTTTGAATGTGAAGGAACACTCCTTGACCTTGAAGCGACCTTTCTTGAGATGAATCAGTCCTATATTAAGAATACGTGTTTAAGTCTGACTCAGCTTCTGCTAGAAGGTTCGTCACGTGATACACAAAACAAATAACTAAGCAAACAAACAATCTGCATTCATTGCTTTTGCAATACGTATCCCTTACCAGTATCAAAACCTCTATGCCAATAGCTATGCCAAGGTTGAGAACAGAGCAAGGACCGACATAAGTTTATTAAAACTGGACAAAACGGCCTAAAACTCGAACTCGGACTCGGTCGTGTACCAAGTTTCAATTCAGAATAACCAGTTGGGTTCTTAACAGGATAAAATGTCCACAGTTACATTGAAAATAAGGAAAATAGCACAAAACTTGAATGTCATCTGTGACGTGGTTGGTAAAGCCACGTATAAGGCTTCACTTCATCCCAACAAACCTTTGGGGAAAACTCTTATAGTTCAAAACAGAACAGTAGCGGTCACAACTTTGTCGAAACTTAATGGTATGATTGGAAGCTTGATCTTGATCTGTTACTAATCACGGTGAAGTTATGTACAAATACGGTGAAGCGTTTTCGAAAAGTCTGGAAAAAGGGTAAAAGTGGGCTTGGTTTTGAGGAAGACGAACAACTGTAAGTTTTTCAATTCAGTAGAAGAATAAGTTTTAACTTCTACTTCTTAAACCGATTTGAGATAGGTAGACGGACTGATAGACGTTGTGTAAACCATTCCGCTCTGATACTAGTAGAAAATTAATAAGTTGATGAGAAATGTAAATGTCTCTTACCGTACACAGCAGGCAGGGTCCTTACAAATGGTGTGAAGGTCGCTCCCCAGAGCGGATTACCCAAGTTATTACAGCTTCCGTCAACAGTTCTGTACCTCTGTTTGGAGCAGTCCCGTGGAGGTCTGAATGGACAAACGACACCGTGCTGACGGGCGGCTGCTCGTCGCAGCACGTCACTCAGTGTATAGCTGGGATGTCGTTGTCTGTGAACAAACTATCTTCATGTCACAATGATTGAATAAATGAATGAATGAATGATTATGGCCAGCGCTTAACACAACTTAAAGCATTAAAGTAGCCATATTGTGGCGCAACCTTGTTTTAAACAGGGTACACTCTTTTTTCGATTTGGTTTATTTATTTACTTATTTAATTAAATTTTTACGCCGTACCCAAGAATATTTCCCTTATCCGACGACCGCCAGCATTATGGTGAGAGGAAACTCACGCCCATCCACATGTTACTGGTAGACCTTCCCATGTATGACCGAGGAAGAAACCAACATGAGCTGGACTTGAACTCAAAGCGATCGTGTTGCTGAGGGAACCCTGCCTGTTGTTGAGGGAACCCTGCGTGTTGTTGAGGGAACCCTGCGTGTTGTTGAGGAGCTCTTGGGACAATGTGCTGCCGTGAATATGAAGCTTAACGGATTACAGTTAAAGCCTTCAACACGCTGTCAAATTATACGAATACTTTGGTGACACAGTTGGTATAGTCTTGTATCATATTATTACTGCTTTAAGTAGCAAAGTATTGTAATAATTGTGATCAAGATTTAAAATACATCAATAGAATTCTGATAGGCTTAATGCTACATCATCTGAGTTCTGACAAGTTTTCCTTGTTCCACAAAGTAGTGAAACGGAAATTCCATTAATTCATTCTGAAGACCTTACTTTTATCTCTTCTTGGCTGAGTATGCCCTGGGGCCATGGTCAAATACTCCAGCATTACGTTACATACTAATGAATAAACTGGTCAACTCTTACTTGAGAATTCGTGAAATCCAGTTGATGACTCTGCTCTGCCGCGAAAATGCGTCGGCATTTTCCGGACTCTCCGAGAACAGCAGTGGATCAAGATCGGTAAAATCATTAGCATATTTGTCAAGACCTGTGATATGAAATGAAAGCTTTAAATTAAGGGGAAAATAACCGCCTAAGTAAGACTTCGACCCAGTTAAGCGGTGCAACCTTCCGGTGTTCTTTATAACTGTCTGCCGTTGTTTTCGTAAAACGAAGAAGTGATTTAGAAGCTCTGTAGCGTGTGTGTGCGCGTGTGTGAGTTTGTGTTTTTTTTTTCACACAGCCTGGACCCCCACCCCTACAAAGCTGTCGCACTCCCCTAAGGGCAGTTTTCATCGTGACGTGTCTCATTTACGAAGCCGTAAAGATGAGAAAAACGTTTTTTGGAAGATAAGAATTAAAAATGACGTGGTGAAAAAAACTTTTTGGGGAAAAGAAATCTCTTTTCAACCCCCGGCTTTAAAAATCGGAGCCCAGATTTTACAAGTTGGGGCCTCGACTTAATTGGCAAGTGACAGGTCGTTAGCCATCACGCAGCCAATATAGCAGCCACTGACGCGCATCACTCACTGGTCACTACATAGTTAGATTAGGGTTTCATCGTGAGATAAATAACTTGTATTTTGAATCAAGAACAAGGGTTACAATGGGTACAGGTCTGTGTATGTCAATTCAACTCTGTTTAAATACAACTATTCTCAGCCACCACGCTGCAGTGCTTGTGAATTTCATGTACATGTACGGCTTTGCTTGATGGGATCGACTAGGTCAGCAACCTGCGGAAGGTCGTGGGTTTCCCCCGGGCTCTGTCCGGTTTCCTCCAACCATAATGCTCGCCGCCATCGTATAAGTGAAATATTCTTGAGTACGACGCAAAACACCAATCAAATAAATAAATACATAAATCAATCTCCACTGCAACTGCTATATATGAGACACTATTCGAATACATGTACTTGATCCAGCCAAGGTGAAACTCAGGCAAGCTGTATACACGTTAGAACCAAAAGCCTTAGCATGTCTGAGGACGACAGTGATAAGTTTCACTCTTATCACATTATCTCGTTGAAAGTTTACTTTATTAATAATAATCCTAGATTATTGAAAGTTATATTTTAAATCGTGTTAGCCTTCGTCGTCGTGTAAAAGAAAGTTTTGGGACTGAGAAAGTATAATTTGCAAGCGACAAAAGTTAGTTTACAAAAGCATAAAAAAACATTTTTTTTTTATCATGTACTTTTTTTTTCTCTTCCAGAATTTTTTTTCACCTTGTCACTTTTACTTCGATATATGTCGCCATGGAAAATACGCCAGGCACAATATGCGACTGCTTCGTAAAACAGATTCCTGAGAGCAAACGTTTTTAGGAAGGAAATATTCTACTTTCTTAACTTTGGATTTTGGCTACGATCCGATGTTATAGTTCATTTCCCTTCACCAGTCGCCTATACTCATCTGTCTGTAAAACCAGTCATACTCGCTACCAAAATTGCCTTTAGTCAGCGACAACACAAACTCTACACATCCATATGTTGGAAGTCCACATTCTTGTTAAAAAAATAAAGTAAGAACACTTTTTCTAATTTATAGTGTTAAACTGCATAAGTTTTCTCGACACCCGGAAGTCATTGTTTCAAGTCATTCTTATTCCGAAACCAGTGACATGCTGGATATTAGTTTCGAATATGACTGATTTTACAGATAACTGAATATAAGGCTACTGGCTAAAAGAAATAGACTATGGTACTTCGGTGTTGTTGCCGTGCGGGGGAACAGAGGGAAAAATCTTCAAACCCAGTTTTTTCGCCAGTGTAGCAATAGCCCACTGCGGTACCCCTTATAGCAACAGGCTGTGGCGTTTACAGCCCCACACGGCCGGGAGAGCCATCCCATTGTATAGAGGTGTAGTAAACTCTAACACTGAATATCTACTTTGGTACAACAGGAGACCAGAAATGAAGAGATGTTAATGATTAAGGCAGAAGAATACTACAAGAGTCAAGAATTACCTTTTAGACATTATATAAAAATGTGAACGCTGTTAAAATACAACATACGTTTTAACATTTGTTTTCTCAAACACCTGCGTTGTAGAGTCAAGTTTCACATTTAAAATGTATGATAACTCATTTGATTGGCCAGGTTTAAACATGAAGACGGCCTTGTTTTGTTTTTCTCCGGTCTAACTGTCAATTAGATGTGCAGATTTTTTTTTCAATTCGAGGCCTACGAATCAAATTGAATCTACCCGGTATACGTTTAAGCTGGAAGTTGAAAGTTCTTACCAGCATAAACTTTATGGAATTAAAATCTGATCAACAGTCCAAACCTAGAGCAGTAGGCATGAATGTCTTCAAGCTTGTTTTTGTCTTTCATTATATCGTTTTTTTTCACGGTACCGGATAAGGCATTCTCTCCACCACCAAACACTCACCTGAATCCAATCGCCGCTTCATCTCACCGTCTTCCTCATTGACTTCGTTTATAGCCTCCATTATAACACCTTCCCAAGAGTGTCGTGGTTGCACCTGTGGAGTTATTGGTGGATGAGGGATCGGCAGGTGGGGACGTACCGTTGGGTAGTGATTGCTTGGGGGTCCGTAGAGTTGGGGAGTAGGTCGTGGATATGGCCTTGTGACCACATAAATCTTCCGTAGCCTATTGAGCAATCTGGCCCCATTCGTCTTACTATGCTTAGTGGGCCACCTGGTTCTACTGGTCGCTTTTCTCACGTTGGTTACTTTTCTCCTAGTGGTCCGACTGGTTCCCCCTGTCCTGCTGGTCCCTTTTCTCACGTTGGTTACTTTTCTCCTAACGGTCCAACTTGTCCTACTGGTCGCTTTTCTCACGCTGGTTACTTTTCTCCTAGTGGTCAGACTGGTTCCTCTTGTCCTACTGGTCCCTTTTCTCACGTTGGTTACTTTTCTCCTAGTGGTCAGACTGGTTCCTCTTGTTCTACTGGTCCCTTTTCTCCGACTGAATCCCCTTCTTTTACTGTTAATTTTGGCTCGTCTTTTCTCTCTGGTCAAAGTTATCCCTCTAATACTCCCACTGGTCTCTCTGGTCTCTAGGGTCTTACTGGTTTTTAAGGCCCTAATAGTCTTAATGGTCATACTGGTTTCCCTCTTCCCACGCGTCTCTAAAGTCCCGCTGGTCCCATTGGTCTCTGAAGTCCCACTGGTCCCCCTGTTTCCATCGGTCTCACTGATCTCTAACGTCTCACTATTCCCACCGGTCCCATCGATCTCTAAAGTCTCACTGGTCTCTCTGATAAAACTGGCCCAACCAGTTTGATTGGTTACACGTCGTGGAGGAGCCAGTTCGATTATAGGTTGCCCCGGCGGTGGTTTGACCTGATCAAAAATGTAGTTCTCTGACAACGCAACCTACAACAGACAATAATTACAACGTAAACTTTTTATTGCAATACATTACAATATGAAAGCGTATCAAGAGGCTTGTCAATCCAGTGTTAAGTCTGTTTTAACTGTCTTAAATCTGTCCATGTCGAGCTCCGGCTTACGCGAGAAGGTCTCCCAGCCTCTTGCGGATGGTCGTGGGTTTCCCAAGGCTCTGCCCAGTTTCCTCCCATCATTATGCTGGCCTTATCTGTTAAGTATTGGGCACGGTACGGCGTGAAACAGCAATGAAATAAATTAATAAATAGGTACTAACGTTTTGCTCTGAAGCCCACTGTCTATGTCTCGTTGCTAGGGCGAATAGCCCCAAAACATAATTTCGCTGTTGATTGTTCGTCGCAAGGCGAACATATGACATGTCAACATCAAAATTCAGGCAGCTCCGGGAAAGCGCACAAGTTTCACAAATCAGATAACAAGCAAAAATTACACCTTAACATCCGGGTATTTCCCAGAACGCACCAACATGAAGAAGCAGTGACTTATTTATTTATTTATTTGATTGGTGTTTTACGCCGTACTCAAGAATATTTCACTTATACGACGGCAGCCAGCATTATGGTGGGAGGAACCCGGGGGAATCCCACGACCATCTGAAGGTTGCTGCCAGACCTTCCCACTTACGGAGGGAAAGCCAGCATGAGCTGGACTTGAACTCGCAGCGACCACATTGGTGAGAAACTCCTTTGTCATTGCGCTATGCTAGCGCGACAACCAACTGAGCCACGGAGGCCCCGTGACGCAGTTATGGTCTAGGAATATTAAACTTATGTCCTATTGACCATTATCCGGATAAAAGTTCCGTTTTCCACCTCATATTAATTTGAATATTGTGTTGAATTAATTCGTATTTATCTTTTTGTTTCGGCAGATTTAGGTTACCACAACTTACCAACTGGATAAAGGTGATAAATGGTAGACAGCTTGTAGAGGACCTATAATACAATCACAAGACATGCCAGTTAGCCAGTTAGCTTTACTTGATTGGTGCTTACGCCAAACTCAAGAATATTTCACTTGTACGACGGCTGCCAATATTATGGTGTTAGGAAATCAGACAGTTGCCGAAGTGGAGAGATCTATAGCTAGGATCAAACCCGTGTCCAGTCACACATGCACCTCATGACTGGGTATAGGGTGTCATGTCTGGTGTCTTCAGCATGATAATTCATTGGCAGTAGCACTTTGGCGGCATGGATTCGCCCTGCCACAAAAAGACTCAGTATCTCCCAGTCGTCGTATGACTGAAAAGATGTTAAGTACGACGATAAATACCCAAGGATACAAACATACCGGGGAGATGTCGGGGAATACCCAAGATTCTCCGGAGGTTATTTATTTATGGTTGACTGATGTTTAACGCCGTACTAAAGAATGTTTCACTTATGACGGCCAGCAATATGATCATAAAACAGACCAACCATGACTGCAAAAGTGACCCACATGTTGTAAAACTGATCCAAGCATTGTTTGTAAAACAGACCCGCTCTGGTTGCAAAACTGACCCATGTGTTGTAAAACTGATCCAAGCATTGTTTGTAAAACGGACCCGCTCTGGTTGCAAAACTGACCCATGTGTTGATTTCAAAGAAGACACACGATGATTACAAAACGGAGCCATGCATGGTCATGGCAAAACATGCCTGTGGTGATTGAAACTTACTCTAAATGTAATTAGATTACATTAAACGGTTAAACAAGGGAGTGACTTACCGCATTTTGAATGAATAGCTGCAGTCCGATGTGATTACCACACTATAGAGTTCTTGTCGTATGCACCTCGGAATCCCTCTGGACTCAACTCCATAACGAGTGAAACGCCACGGCGAATCCAGGTATTTATAAACACATAAATCGTGGAAAAAATACAAACACCGTGGTCTTGCATGGATGAACAAACATGTATTTACTGTGACAGCATAACAGCAAGGTAAATTGCAACATTCTCTTTAATAATGTATGCGGCTTATAAACAAATTTAACACAGAAATGAAATTTTACGAAGGGCCTAAGGGAGCGTTTTTATGTGCTCGACGAAAGATCGGCTCACACTTTGTGGCTGTTATGTTTTTCTTCATTGAAATATTTGTAATTTTTAATGTGATTCACTGGAACGTGGATGAATCTTTGACTCTTTCTAAGTTAACTACGCAGAAGTAATGTCTATATTTGGGCATATAAAATAAACAGCCATATATTCTTTTTAGTTTTGAAAAAATACTGGCCTTTGTAAGAAAACGCTCTCAGATCAATTGCATTAAAGGTGTTATCTTTTTACTTTTTTTCTGGGCCTCTTTACTGAGCTGATTACAATCTAAAGCTAATGAATTAAGTTAGAAAAAACCAATTCCATATAAATAGCTAAAATGATCAGGATATTCATATAAAGTAAATAATGAAGAGCAGAGCTCTCTTTCACAAAACTCTCGCAAAATCATTTTCTCGTAACTTTTTTTTTAAATGCCTCCGTCTTATAAAATCTTGGCCAATTTAAAACACATCCTGTTTCACTGTATAATTATAGCTTAGGGACATTACAAACAGTGTCGTATGCTTAACTAAAATCAGTATCCTTTTTAAAGTGGTGGGATGCCGCATCGATAACATTAATGTAAATGTAAAATTAAGTATACTAGTACAGATAAGGTAAGAGCAGACTTCTATTGTTTAGATCTCGCTGCGCTTCGTTGTTAGCGTACCGAAGTTACCCAGATCTATGGCACAACATTGGAAGAGTCAACATAAGAAAATATGAATTATCGAATTATCGGATAATGAATATGTTTCAAATCTGCCGTCACTAGAACTGTGGCGTACACTACATCTTATTGTAGGAGTCTGCCGTCACCACAGTGTAGAACTGTAGCTTACACTACATCTTACTGCAGGAATCTGCCTTCACCACAGTGTAGAACTGTAGCTTACATTACATCTTACCGTAGGAATCTGCCTTCACCAGAATGTAGAACTGTAGCTTACATTACATCTTATTGTAGGAGTCTGCCGTCACCACAGTGTAGAACTGTGGCTTACACTACATCTTACCGTATGAATCTGCCGTCACCACAGTGTAGAACTGTAGCTTACACTACACCTTAGTATAGGAATCTGCCGTCACCACAGTGTAGAACTGTGGTTTACACTACATCTTATTGTAGGAATCTGCCGTCACCACAGTGTAGAGCTGTAGCTTACACTACACCTTAGTATAGGAGTCTGCCGTCACCACAGTGTAGAACTGTGGCTTACACTACATCTTACCGTATGAATCTGCCGTCACCACAGTGTAGAACTGTAGCTTACACTACACCTTAGTATAGGAATCTGCCGTCACCAGAATGTAGAACTGTGGTTTACACTACATCTTATTGTAGGAATCTGCCGTCACCACAGTGTAGAGCTGTAGCTTACACTACATCTTACCGTAGGAATCTGCCGTCACCACAGTGTAGAGCTGTAGCTTACACTACATCTTACCGTAGGAATCTGCCGACACCACAGTGTAGAGCTGTAGCTTACACTACATCTTACCGTAGGAATCTGCCGACACCACAGTGTAGAGCTGTAGCTTACATTACATCTTATTGTAGGAATCTGCCGTCACCACAGTGTAGAACTGTAGCTTACACTACATCTTACCGTAGGAATCTGCCGACACCACAGTGTAGAGCTGTAGCTTACACTACATCTTACCGTAGGAATCTGCCGACACCACAGTGTAGAGCTGTAGCTTACACTACATCTTACCGTAGGAATCTGCCCTCACCACAGTGTAGAGCTGTAGCTTACACTACATCTTACCGTAGGAATCTGCCGACACCACAGTGTAGAGCTGTAGCTTACACTACATCTTACCGTAGGAATCTGCCGACACCACAGTGTAGAGCTGTAGCCTACACTACATCTTACCGTAGGAATCTGCCGACACCACAGTGTAGAGCTGTGGTCTACACTACATCTTACCGTAGGAATCTGCCGTCACCACAGTGTAGAACTGTAGCTTACATTACATCTTATTGTAGGAGTCTGCCGTCACCACAGTGTAGAACTGTGGTTTACACTACATCTTACCGTATGAATCTGCCGTCACCACAGTGTAGAGCTGTAGCTTACACTACATCTTACCGTAGGAATCTGCCTTCACCAGAATGTAGAACTGTAGCTTACATTACATCTTATTGTAGGAGTCTGCTGTCACCACAGTGTAGAGCTGTAGCTTACACTACATCTTACCGTAGGAATCTGCCGTCACCACAGTGTAGAACTGTAGCTTACATTACACCTTAGTGTAGGAATCTGCCGTCACCACAGTGCAGAGCTGTAGCTTACACTACATCTTAGGGTAGAAATCTGCCTTCACCACAGTGTAGAACTGTAGCTTACACTACACCTTAGGGTAGGAATCTGCCGTCACCACAGTGTAGAACAGTACTTACACTACACAGTGTAGAACAGTACTTACACTACACCTTAGTGTAGAAATTTGCCTTCAGCGCACTGTAGAACTGTGGCTTACATTGTAGGTCTTAGGGTTTAGGAAACATGGATATGTTCCTACCTTTTAATCATTTATATGAACAGTTGGGATAAAACTGAATTAAGCAGATGAGAGGCCTGAATTCACCAATGACGAGTGACTATTTGTCACCTATTAAACTGCCGTCGCTGTTCTAATTTTGCTCTCCTAGCTGTTGTGTAAAATATTACACTGAAAATTTCGTAATGTACACATAAGAATATATTTCACATGAAGCTATGTTCTGATTGTTGTCCACTGAATTCACCAGGTTCGTTACAAAAACCTCCTCAAAGAAATAGAGTAAATAACTGAACTAATAACTAAAAATAAACAAATAAATAGTCCATGTTTTATGTCACGCTCAATAATATTCACTTTCATTTAAATTGTTCTAGTATCGGTTCTTTAAGTGGTGTATGAACTTAGGCACCAGGATTAATACTTAATTATACTGGTGTTTTACGCCATCTTCAAGAATATTTCACTTATACGACGGTCAGCATTATGGTGGGATTGAACCGGGAGGAATTAGAGGGAAACCCACGACCATCTGTAGGTTGCTGAAAACCTTCCAACGTACAACCTGGAACTGACATTGGTGAGGGACTCCTGAATCAATATGCTTTCCCCCGGCTATGAGATTTGAGATAAGGGTGGCCACTGTCGTACAAGTGAAATATTCTTGAGAATGGCGTAAAACACCAATCAAATAAATAAATAAATAAATAAATAAATAAATGTGGTGCAATCCATGCACTCGTGCATGCTTAATCAGCCGACACTAAGAATAGAGCATAAGCGTAGTCGGCAGCAATGATTACATACCAATGCATTCAATTGCCTTTTCTTGTGACAGCGCATTTCGTTCTGCACGAATTGTGTTCTTTGTCAGTTGAACGCATCCATCACGTGTTAATTTCATTTCATGTCATTGCTTCATAACCCGCAGTAATATCGTGCCACAAAATAAAATAGTTTAAAAGAAGGTTATGTTTGTAATCATTCAATCTAATATTTTACTAGACTATTTTTCGAAAGCTGAAAAAAAAAAAAAAATAAAATAAAAAAATAATTGAAAGTAAACGAGAAAATGTTGTTACGAAATGTTGCTTAAGGGTGTAGCCTGCATGTTTATAAGAAAAAGTGAGCAATGGGAGTGTCACCACTTATTTCCTCCAACGTTAAACCCCAAGCATTCACTCACCCATCGTCTCAATGTATAATCATCTTGTCCAGCAGAAATGTTTAATAATTGTGTGCTGTCAATCCACTCACTTTTATGCTTCCTTAATCCTCAAGAGTGTTTTATCAGTAATGCTAGGCTTTATATATATATTTATATATTGCGACAGATTTATCATACGAGCATGTAACTTCTAATATGTGTGCATGCATTTGGAGCTCTCACAATTTTGCATGCTCAACAGAACGTGGATTTCATACCTAGGTGTGGCTGTACGTCGACAGTACTTTGGAAATCATTTACCGAAGATCACACTCCGTTGAGCGAATGCGCCACTCTCTATGTTCGCTTTACAACTCTTCTACTACAAGACAAGTCTGACCTGTGCGACGTTTTAGTCAATAAAATTGTTTCCGTACATATTTTAAATAAAAAGAACGCATGCGTATCAAGTAATAATGGAAACAAAAGTAAAGACAGAATTTGTGTGTTATCTGACATTGATTCCACTCTTATCGCCTTGATCCCAGTGACCTTAGCATTGTTCTTAGCTATGATTTCTTAGCATAGTTAGTTTTGGCACTGAGGAAAAGCGAGCACGGAAAGCTGAGCTTGAGCTCTTAGGAGGATGACTGGCAATCTAATTATTCCATTTATTTACTTGATTGGTGTTTTACGCCGTACTCAAGAATATGTCATCTATATGACGGCGGCCAGCATTATGGTGGGAGGAAACCAGACAGAACACAGGGGAAACCCACGACCATCCACAGGTTGCTGTCAGGCATTCCCCACATACAGCCGCGGAGGAAGCCAACGTGAGCCGGGGCGACAGCATTGGTAAGAGGTTCCTGAGTCATTACGCTGCGGTAGCGCGCTAACCAACTTATATAGTGGATTACTTTAGTTTTACCATATTGTTACTAATACGTAATGACATTTACAGATAAGGATGTGTTGTCAGTCATTTGGTCAAATGAAATATTCTTGAATAAAACGTAAAGCACTAATCAAATAAATAAATAAATCAATAAATAAATATTGAATGAACAAGTGTCAGAAAAACAGACACAATGCGTCTAAAGCGTTCCACAATTACACGTGTTTGTGGAGTACCTATTTTAGGACCTATATCTTTTGGACACCTCTATCTACACAGAGGAACCTTTTGAAGCTCAATACACAAGCGATGTCGACCAATCAAACGTTGTTATTTATACCCGTACTGTGAGAATTTTATGAAGAAGCAGAAATCCTGGCCAAATTGGACGTTTTTACATAGGAAATGTTAAAGAACAGGGGCGTTCGCACTCTTTTATCGTTGAAGGTAAAAAACATCCTACCGCACCATGTGACCTGTCAGAAATGTTCCAGAGACAGCTATGTTAGATTACATTTATTATATCATGGGCGTCTGAAAAAAGTATTACGAGAAGTTATTTAGACTAGACACACGGTGGAGAAAACTGTGGAGCTGTACATTTTTGAACTTGAGAAGTTCACAAAGGAAAGTGGTATCCCTTGTAGTCGTTTTCATGAATCAGGCGTCATTTAAAATGTCAGCGACGTTCGGTACTGCGGTACTAGTTTGCACCCCCCTCCCCCAACACACACACATAACACCCCCTCCCCACCACCTACCCACCTTCCCACCTGTAGATTCCTATTCACCATCTCCCTGAGTATTTGGAACACTCGTTTGGAACAACGCAAAAATTGTGCTTCTTCTAAATTATATTACCGGTCCAACTGTGATTGCTTTGGCTCTGTGACCGGCAAAGTCAACATCTCGTGACACACAATCAAATTTTTATGTCGCCTTTTTTCAAAGGAACCGGTTTAAGCTCTGTTTGCCTCATGTACGGCTGTGGCTAGTTACACTGTAGACGTGTGGCGTTTTTTTCACACAACATTGGTTGCAAGGCAAATAAACATCTTAACGAGCGATTGCCAGGTATAAATGTGCGATTACGTCTAATCCCAAAGCAAATTTCGGATTTTTCACATTTTTAATGTTTTTTGTCTAAAGGACTTGTCCACCGTCCAGAGTTTTGTTTTATAAAGTGGGTTTCTTTCTGAAACACCTTGCTGCAAAACTCCACGCTTTTCCCACGTTTAGATAGAAGGCAGAATGTCGACGTACGCCACGTTATGTGTAATTCTATGGCATGCCTTAGCGATGCCTCGGTCAAGTGCATTTTACGGTAAGCTTCATTACGTTTTATATATCCCGGAACTTTAGTAAATTTGTGTTCTAAAATACAATGTTTTCTAAGCCAGCTATCGTTTCCTGACTGATAGCCAAATGGATCGGATACACACTTAACATATATCTGTATATGAAAACCAAAAAATCCTACATAATTTGGATGCAAGTTAGTTACACATAAGCCTCTCACCAATTCGGTCGCTGTGACCTCAAGTTCTGCTAATGCTTGCTTCCTCTCCCACCGTAAATGGTAAGGTCTGCCAGTTTTTCTCGGGCTCCCACCATAATTCTGGCCGCCGTTGTATAAGTGAAATATTCTTGAGTACGGCGTAAAACACCATTCAAATAGATAAATAAATTAAAACAGTCCCATGAAATCCAATGATGTTATAACTGGACATGTATGTAAGACCTACATTCACCCAATTTCCTAACCGCTTCAGTGGCCTAATTGTTAGAGCGTCACTATCTAAGTCGGGAGACCTGGGTTATCCCAAAGACTTTAAAAATGCTACCTGTTGCTGCTTCGCTTGGTCTCTGCTCTGCGGGTTAGAGCACGAAACCAGGACTGCTTGATCCGGTTTCAGTACAATATGACTGGGTGGCGTGTCATGTCTGGTGTCTTCGGTATACTACTTCTGCAGTTTGGTAGGATTAACTCGCCCTGTCTATCACGCCTTTGTGCAGATTGTGTGTGTCTATCACGCCTTTGTGGCGTTTGTGTAAGTGTATCACGCCTTTGTGAAGATTGTGTATGTCTATAACGCTTTTGTGGCGATAGTGTATGTCTATCACTCTTCTGTGACGATTGTGTATGTCTATCACTCTTCTGTGACGAAGGTGTATGTCTATCACTGTTCTGAGACAATTGTTATGCCTATCGCTCTTTTTTGACGGTTGTGTATGTCTATCACAGCTCTGTGACTATTGCGCATGTCTATCCCTCTTCTGTGACGATTGTGTACGTCTATCGCGCTTTTATGACGATTGCGTATGTCTATCACTGTTCTGAGACGATTGTGCATGTCTGTCACTCGTCTGTGACGGTTTTGTATGTTTATCACTCTTTTGTGAGGATTGCGTATGTCTGTCACTCTTCTGTGACGATTGTGTATGTCTGTCAATATTCATTCTGTCGCTGGGAAGCTCATGTGAAGGTACTTAGCGTTAAAACTACAGGTTGCGGGCTCAAAGTGATGCTTGGAAGGCCGTCCTTGGTGCTAGAGGTGTGTGTAGCTATGGTTAAAAAGAAATTCAAGACACTGCACTCAGAGAGTGATTTTTCATTTCAGCCAAATGTCCGTCGGAAGACCCAGGCCTGACGTCGTGGACACCTGAGAACGATCGGACGAAGGACGTGGTCATTGGCGAGGGAATGAGATACAGGCTGGAGACCTCCGTGGAACTTAAATCAATTTACATTAAAGACGGGGGTGAGACAGAATGTAATGAGAAGCATGCAAAACATATTCTGACAAATCGCTAACATACATATATAAAAGACTTCTGTATATAAACACAAGATTTCCGTATATAAACACACCTATACGCTGTACAAGACGTCTGTGTATAAACCTACCAATACACTCTACAAGATGTCTGTATATGAATAGACCTATACACTGTACAAGATGTCTCTGTATAAACATACCTATACACTGTACAACATGCCTGTGTGTAAACATACCTATACACTCTACAATATGTCTGTATATAAACACACCTATACACTGTACAAGATGTCTCTCTGTATAAACACACCTATAAGACTGTACAAGATGTCTGTACATGAGCACACCTTTACACTGTACAAGATGCCTGTATATGGACACTCTTATACAAGAGTATTCTGTACAAGATGTCTCTGTATAAACACACCTATACACTGTACAACATGCCTGTGTGTAAACATACTTATACACTCTACAATATGTCTGTATATAAATACTCTTTTACACTGTTCAAGATGTCTCTGTATGAACGTCCTATACACTGGTCAAGATGTCTGTATAAACACACCTATACACTGTACAAGATGCCTGTTCTATGAACACACCTATACACTCTACCAGATGTCTGTATATGAATACACCTATACACTCTACAAGATGTCTGTATATGCACACATCTATACACTTTACAAGATATCTGTGTATAAACATACCTATACACCGTACAAGATGTCTGTATAAATATACATATTCTCTGTACAAGATGTCTGTATATGAACACACCTATACACTGTACAAGATGCCTGTATATGAACACACCTATACACTGTACAAGATGTCTGTATAAACATACCTATACACTGTAAAAGATGTCTGTATATGGAAACACCTATACACTGTACAAGAGGTCTGTACATGAACACACCTATACACTGTACCAGATGTCTGTATATGAACACACCTATACACTGTGAAAGATGTCTGTATATGAACAAACTCATACATGGTACAAGATATCTGTGTATAAACGTACTTTTACACTGTACAAGAAGTCTGTATATGAAGACACCTATACACACTACAAGATGCCTGTACATAAACATACCTATACACTGTAAAAGATGTCTGTATATGAATACACCTATACACTGTACAAGATGTCTCTGTATAAACACACCTATACACTGTGAAAGATGTCTGTATATGAACACTCTTATACACAGTACAAGGTGTCTCTGTATAAACATACCTATACACTGTGCAAGATGTCTGTATATGAACACACCTATACACTGTACAAGATGTCTGTATATGCACACACCTATCCACTATAGAAGATGTCTGTATATGAACACACCTATACACTGTACACATTTTATCTGGTTGTATTTCAAGACAAAGAATCGCTTTACATAAACAAGTAGATTTGCAAAATACAAGTACTAGTGCTAGGTTCACGGAACTGACATACCATCGATTTGCATACACCCATTTTAGCGGTATCTTTACATCATTTTGTATTCCTGACTACGGCGTAAGCACCAATCAAATAAATAACAAAAAATCATCATTTTGTTGTATTTCATATTGGCATTTGCATATTTACAGCACTATGGCGATGAAGAAACATACGACGATGTTGTACGTTTCCAGCACCTTGCCTATCAGCCTATGTAACTCAAGTATCTACCCAATTGGCTGTAAAATTTACTGTCAGAAGAGAGCTGTTTATCTATACAATTAAATTCACAGCAACCCAAAATGTCAGCAAATTTATTATAAATATACCCTGTTTGTTATCACTATAGTATGCATGATCGATAAACAATTTACTCACATGACCGCTAACCGCTGTCATTTTACACTTGCATGATCCGGGCACCGGTCATTTCATGTAGTGTTTTCTGTTCAGTAAAACTCCAAAGTAACCAAATTGAATTCAAAACCTAATCTTAACTGTCTTATGTTACAAGACCAAAATGTAAGGCAATGATTTGTCATTTAAAAACTCAAACCATTCTTTCTGTAACTGAGTTATAGATGACAATGACGGTGCTTGCTATTTGTATGCATCTACATAAAAGTTAAATACAAATTTCCTGTCGCAAAACATAACATTAAACTTGTGAGAAATTGTCTTGTGATTATTTACACGAAACAATCATTTTGGTTGACGACTGGGACGCGAATGTCTGTTCCGACACCTAGAAACAGTGATGGCGCAGCACTGGCATGATATTCGCTTTCCTTACCCTAGGGGAATTGGTTTTTAATGATGGCCCGAGCCCCATCGTACTGACCGTGGAGTTCATCGACTTGAGGGACGGTGGAGCACTCCACATTGGCAGTGAGGGGTGTTATTACGAGGGCGAGGCCACTATCGTCTTCAGAGGGAAGTCCTTCGATAAAGACTACGACATCGAGTGCGGAAAGAAAGGCCTGTGCGTACAGGATGGCGGGATCCTAGAGATACACGGCAAGGAAAAGCTTTCGTGGACTTTTCTCAACAAGCACCTGTGGGCAGGTAAGGGACTCGGGTACATGTGCCTTTAGTTGAGATTACCGTGTATTGTGTGGGTTGAGTGAAAATTTGACTAATTTGATTGTTGCCCTACAGAGAATGTTTCATTCAAACGAAACCGCAGCCCGCGGGGTAAACCACAGACCATTGGTAAGCCACTGACGAACTTTCCCACGTGTGACTGCACACTGCACGCATGGAAGGCGGCCAAGTCTTCAGTGAAAGTTAAACTGTGCAAACGGTCGTGAACAGCGTATTGTCATCAAGGTCCCAAGAAAAGCAATGAGAACGCGGCAAAGTACAAATTCCTTGTCGGACGGAACCTGTATGTCCAGTGTAACTTCGACTGAAACACACCGCCTTTAGACACTCGGCCACTAAATTCCTATGATAAAAGTTGAATGAGATTATAGGCTGAGCGTTTTGAACCAGTCACACACGAATCCGCAATCTAATACCCAGTAGCTCATATATAGACTGAGTGGAGTATTTTTCTATTACTCGTATATGGCAAAACAGGAGTTGTCAAATGCTGCTGGATAACAGCCCTCTGTGCAGAAACTCCAATGGATCTCTAAAGACAAGTTAACTACTAGAAACCATATATCAGGGACAAAAGAATGATCCTCTGAATCCTGTTGTGATCTTGTCAATTTGTATAATACGAGCGGTATGATTACACTCATCGATTACTCGAGATCTTCCGGTAGCTGGAGACACGGCTATATGTGGGTTATATCCCCTGGTTATTCAGACTATTAAGAAGCAAGGTCCATAGAGAATTTTAACTGGAGACTTGAATGGTGATTTTATTCTAATATGAAACACAAGCCCAATGTTCAACACACATTCATTACTATGGATTCCTGGTTTAGATGATACAGTAAAAGCTCTCAACAGTGTTAGTTTATGAGTTATGAGCAAGAGGACAGCTTTGTAAATCGTATTTTGTTTTAGTTTGTAACCTCAAGTTCCTTATGTAGTGCTCATAGCCAGTGTTCAGAATTCAATCCTAAACTGATGATCTTCGCTTGTACACTGGGTCTAACCTAACAATGATGCAAGCCTCAGTTCAGCACTGAACTCACAATGAGGTTACTGTGCAAAAAGAATGCCTGACCCTAACCATTCCTCAAAAACTGAATGTCCCTAAAACTAGTTTGCCGAACTCCAAGCTAAATGATCACTCAATCCAGATGATTTGAGTGTCCTCAGGCCAGCCACCATCCAGTTGTGAATTCACAGCAGAATCATTCGCCAAAAACCTGAATGGTCCCTAAAATGCTCAATAAAAAATGGATGCTCTCAGGACTAGTTTAGCGAAACGCCAAATTGAATGATCCTCCTTTTGCAGCGAGCGTGGGATTTTCAGTTCAGGCACTGCTAAGCTTCTTAGGCCTAATGGAGTATACCTCCCGTTGGGTGTTGGAGTTTGGATCGGCTTGGGCTTTACCACCCCTCGGGGCAACCATCTATCAGAATGTTGTCAGCTCCTTTTATTGCCTTCTGAACTGAACAGAGAGAGATTTGATTGGCTGACACAAGAAAAACTCTGATCTGATTGGTCTATCCACACTCGAATGTTGACGACTGGTAAGACAGGAACGCTGCTCTGACAGTAATGGCTAAATCCCAGCGAGATTTTTTCAACTCTGCGAGTATTTTCTTCTGAGAGAATAAATGTTCTATATTCAGCCATCCTTCTAAACATTTCCAGGACAACTGCTCCCCGATGTTCAAAGTTTATTTTAAGACGACAGATGCTTGATGATGTTTCAAATTTCCCTTCAAAAATGTACAGTAAAGAGGCTCGAATTTTACAAAAAGTATTATTTTTGTCAGCAGGGCGGCTTACGACATGAGAGTGACAAGATGAAAATATTAGCTCAGTCTCAAAGAAAAACTGTTCCGTGGTGCAAACATTTTGCACACAAGGTATAGTAAACCGTCTGAATTTAATAGTTCAGTGGTTTACAATACCATGTTTGTTCACTGTTCTTTATGGTGAAGTGAAAATCCTCACGCAACCGTGGTTAGTTTACATTCACGATTTCCGTGGATGGTTCTAATGTCATTAAGTGTCCAGATATCGTTTCACCATTTCTGGAAGTTTTCAATCAGAATTTAATTAATTTAAGCATTTTTTGGGGGTCCTAATCTTTAAAGAGTGGGTTACGTGATAACCGTAAACTACTTAAACCAACCGTAGGCTCGAAGGCTACCCACTCGGCCACGGAGACCCTTGTCTTTCCTTTAACGCCGAAGTAATTCAGTATTTCTCTCACAATTAGATAATTTATGTGATTGGTGTTTAACACCCCGCTGAAGAATTCGTCGCTTACATGACAGCTGTCAGATTTGTGTGTGGAGAAAAAAAGGGGCTTAAAATCGCAGCTGAAAGAAGCCAGAACTGGATGTAAGCACGCGATTGACCACGGACAGCAAGTTTCATGAAGTCATGACTTCAACAATCTGAACCAGCCAGGCCCCAAAATAAATAATAATAATAATGTTATTATAACAGAACAAAAAACGATGCAATTTGCGTTTTTTTCAGGGGAAGATGTCAACGTGCTGACGTTGGAGGATAACGTCTCGTCTTGGGAGGAAGGGGACAAAGTCGTGATCAGTAGCACAAGTCGGGACATGCACGACGCGGAAGAGTTTACCGTGCTGAGCTGTGAAGACTGCATGTACAACCAGCTCAAAATCGGAGGTAAGTTAACAAGAAGAAGAAGAAGAATTAAAATGATGATGGATCATCGCTTAAGCGAAAATTCCAGTGATGTAAATAATGATTTCAAAGCATGGAAAGGGACCAGGCTTCGGGGATGTTGAATCCACCAGCAGAATCGTGGCTCATGTGGCTATACCCTATAGAAGACTACAGCATAGAGAGTAAGATCCGAGCGCTGACGAGTGTATGATTGTCAGCACATGGTCGCATGTAACCGGTATGGTTTAAGCAGACTTGGGTGAAAAATGCTATAATGTTAGTGATAATATGTTACACATCAGAGACCTAGAATATTCCACTCGAATCACTCGTTCCATGTTTTCGTGGTTACAGGATTAGTGAAGAATGATCACTACGGAGGATTTTACAAAGGTGTGGACATGCGCGCTGAGATCGGGATTCTCACACGCAACGTGAAATTGCGAGGAGAGATGGAATCTCAATGTTACGGCAGAAACTGGTGTAACTACTTCAGCCATGATACATTTGGAGGCCATCTCATGGTAACACAGCTTAACACATTCAGCTTCAATCTTATAAGTCTGCATTTAAACGATAATACTTTCTAGAGACTTCAGACAGATATATACGTTATTGTTTAGTTTTAGCAATAGCTTTAAGTCAGGACGTTTGTTAGGTACTTAATAAAGGTCTGTGATTTACTTCTTGCATTCTAGTTTTCTTAGTTATTTTGATTGGTGTTTTACGCCGTACTCAAGAATATTTCACTTATATGACGGCAGCCAGCGGTTATTTATTTATTTATTTATTTGATTGATGTTTTACGCCGTACTCAAGAATATTTCCCTTATACGACGGCGGCCACCATTATGGTAGGTGGAAACCGGGTACAACCCGGGGGAAACCCACGACCATCCGCAGGTTGTTGGCAGACCTTCCTACTTACGGCCGGAGAGGAAGCCAGCATGAGCTGGACTTGAATTCACAGCGATCGCATTGGTGAGAGACCCCTGGTTCATTGCACTTCGCTGACATGCTTAGCCCCTCGGCAACGGAGGTCCTTTCTAGTTTCCCCCACCCGCCGTCATATAAGTGAAATATTTACGGGCGGAAGGTTTACGGACGAATGCTGAGTTCGTCGAACGCATGTATCATATACCTCAAAGGGAGATAATCTATTACCAGCAGTATAATCTCACAGGATATAGTCAATGTGTGATTTATTTCAACAAATCCAGGCAAAGGACTTGTTTGACGAGGTAAAATCTTGAGCATGTTGGTAAAAGCAAAAACGATTTTTATAATTCCGTATTAAACTTCGTTTATTTAATCTCGTAACTTTGTCCATAGTTTGGCACACAATCTCCCATGGAGATGCCAAGATAAATGGAAGCGAACAGCCAACATAGGGCTTTGATTGTGACTTTTATTTATGTGGTGGATTGGTGACCATTACCAGCGTTTTAACAGACGTTATCGTCTGGTTGTAGTTAGGATAATAGCATTAAAATAGTTCCTCTTAAAGAATGTCAGCAAATAAACAAAATGTCAGCCAAGATAGTACCAAGAATCTGTCAAGTTGACGAAATATGTGACGTTTTGAACAGCTCAAAGGCTCCAAAATTCTCGACTTCTAATACAGCCGGGGATAACTTACATAACGGATGCATATTCGTCATACGAATGATAAATCGTTTTTATCCTTACGTCAGATCCTTATGGGAAGCAAAAGCGCCCGCCTGGAAGGTATAGAAGTGGTAAACATGGGTCAACAGGCGTTCTTGGCTCGTTACCCAATTCATTTCCATGTGTTAGGAGACGTGGGTGACCCGGATCTCTACAACCACAGGGTTTACGCCAAGAGTCTCTCAATACACCACTGCTTCAGCCGATGTGTCACAGTACACGGGACAAACAGCTTAGAGGTAAGTTCCATACGTACTGTGTCATTCTGTTGTTATATGTACCAGTATTTAATTGATAGGTGCTATATTCCCTACTTAAAACGCTTGTATTTATACGACTGTAGAGCAGGTTTATAAGTAGATAACGTATAAAACCACATTCAGAAAAAAATCACACGCTACCACATTAAAATGCGAACTGTAATCAGTTAACTTACGTGCGTTCACACAATTATTTCACTCCGCTGCAAACCCCTTTATATGAAGGACTACAACATGGATAATGGAATCAGAGACGACAAGGGGTTGGATCATTTGTAACCCGAGGTATAACGCATACCTTCATTTCTCTATACAAATAAAGTTTGGGTAACCATTGTGTAAATGACAGCTTTGGAGGTTTTTCTTTTGGACAGAAAAAAGAACACGCTGAAGGCTACGGCGCTGTCTTACCACGACTGAATTTTAAATATGACGTCTGTTAAGTATGGATGTTTGGAGTTTTACGTCGTCAGTCATATGTCGGCGACGTTCTGCACTATACATAAACAGACGGCTTCTTTAATATTATTCATAATTTTACGATATTTAGGTAAAGGACGTCGTTGGATACGATACTCTCGGTCATTGTTTCTTTTTGGAAGACGGGAATGAGCAAAACAATACATTCACCCACAACTTGGGTCTGGTCACTCGACCCGGGACGCTTCTACCCACGGATAGGGACGCCAACATGTGCCGAGGGATATTGGGAGCTGTGTGGCCTGGGTATATGCCTGACCCTGAGGAGTGCACGTAAGTGGGGTACTGACATTCAAGGTTACTCCATCAAAAGTCTTCGCTCCAAGTTTCTTAAGTTTCACAGTGAGCATAATTCTGTTGTAAGTAAATACGTACAGAGCGTCCAGAATCTCCGGGGCTCTGCTTCATGATTGTGTCTAATTCAGCTTAACCCATGGCTATGACTATATATCCATCGTGTTTGAATTAGACGGCCACGTTGGATATATGAACATTTGCAATCAAAGCCCAGCTGAGATGCATATTTTGTTATTGACAACTGATACACTAAAATGGTACACAATTTGAATACTGATTTCACTCAGTCGCCTAGAACATATCTTGCGTCTTCCAGTATCATTGAAAACTGTTGACTGATTCTTTTGGCATGATTCCGTCTTATGTTCGTACATTATATACTTTCTTAGTTCTTTGATGGTTGTTTATTTTTGTTATACGTCCTTTTGGGAATTGGTCTTGCGATTATAGATCTGGGACGATCTTAGTGGTTGACGGCTGGTATACGAATGTCTGGTTCAACGCACAGATTGGGCGTTACGTAGACAGGATACTAGTATATGCCTGACTCTGAGGAGTACACCTAAGTGAGGTGCTGAGATTCTACCACTTGTCCAGGAATACTGGGCGCTGTGGGCACAGGATAGATAACTGACCCTGAGGAGTAAACATAAGTGGGGTACTGACATTCTACCAATCGCCCAGGGATACTGGGCGCTGTGAGGACATCATATATGTCTGACCCTGAAGAGTACACGTATGTAGGGTATTGACATTCTACCACTTGCCGAGGGATACTGGGCGCTGTGGGCTCAGGATAGATGCCTGACCTCGAGGAGTACACGTAAATGGGGTACTGACATTCTAGCACTTGCCGAGGGATACTGGGCGCTGTGGGCACAACATAGATACCTGACCTTGAGGAGTACACGTAAGTGGGGTACTGACATTCTGGCACTTGCCGAGGGATAATGGGCGCTGTGAGGACAGGATATATGTCTGACCCTGAAGAGTACAGGTATGTAGGGTATTGACATTCTTCTACTTGCCGAGGGATATCGGGCGCTGTGAGGACAAGATATATGTCTGGTCCTGAGGCGTGCACGCAAGTGGGGTATTAACATTTTAACATGTGCCTAGGTGAACTATATGTCTGATCTCAAGGTGTCCTCTTCCACCGGGACAAGCTGCCCTATGTCTGTTTTTCGGTCGGCCATTCTTTTCACATTTGTCAGTCGCTTAACAAGAGTGTTGAATGTTAATTCACTTATATGACGACGGTCAGCATTATGAGAGGAGGAAACTGGACAGAGCCCGGGGGGAACCCACGACAATCCGCAGGATGGCAGAAGGCCAGCACACGTTTTCTGACATAAAGGTGCAGCCAACTTAACATGAGCCTGGATTGGAGAACCACGTTTTAATAATCAAGAACGAATTAGTTTGATGGGATGAAAGACAACAGCATAGAGAAAAAGACCAGAGTAGCGATGACAATGCAAAAGGAAGTTGCTTAGGATTGGCAAGAATCCTGGTTTATGCCTGCATAAACTGGGAAAGACAACATCATGGAGAGTTACGCACTTCGTCAGTAATTCCCAACTGCCGTAATTATGAGAATATTTACAAAATCCTATTTTACATGCATATGAATGTTACAAAACGGCATCAAGCTGTACATCTGCTGGTCTGCAACAAGTCATTTTGCCTTTCCGTACAACCTCTTGTTTCAGGGCCGTATCGACATTCTGGATTTCTCACCCGAACAACAACTTCATCGAGAATGCTGCAGGAGGAAGTGAAGTAAGTGCCATGCGCATATCACTTGCCTGAATGAATAGAATCAGTTGTATTTGAAATGAAGCGTTAAATGCGAAACAAGCGTTTATATTTTGTCTTTAACATGCTGTCCGTTTGACTGTGTTGAGTTAACTACGTTTCTACTGTGATGACTTCTTAACGGTCATCTATAGATGACTGTTAATCAGTAGAAAAGCTAAGCATGAAGTCAAGGCATCACCACGTAAATGCAAAAAGTTTACACAGGCTTTCTACCCGTTTGTCGAGATCTTTTTTTTTTCGGCAAGTAAGTCGAAAGTTGTGAAATCTTTTACATTTATATTGTGATAGCTCGACTTCATTATTGCCATCGAACCCACACAAGACAATGATTCTAAAATAGTATATGGTCAAAACGTTATTTTATTTTCACAACTGGAGTGCTAATGTATGGAGGGTGGAGGAGACAAGTCACCAGTGACAGTTGGCATCTCCATGACTGATGGTATTCCAAGGCACAGTTTCCAGACGAGTGTGTTAGATAAATAGTCACCAGTGACTTGATCTGCAGCTAAGAGAAACGTCGATATCTTCAACCCTCGTGACCGGGGTGGTAAGCCTGCCAGCACTGCCCAGTGACCCAGGAGCGTCTTGCCAATGTAGTTGCTGTGAGTTCAAGTCCAACTCATCCTCGCTTCCTCTCCTGCCGCACGTGTTTGTGGGTTGTGGGTTTCCCCCCTTGTTCTGTGCGTTTTCCTCCCACCATAATGCTTGCCACGGTCACATAAGTGCAATATTCTTGAGTACGACATAAAACACCAATCAAATAAATAAGAAAATCAAACCTGTCATATCAAAAAGTATTGATTTCAGGAGGCCGGGTTTTGGTTCATCTTCCATGAGCGTCCCACAGGGTACGGGCCGGGCAGTCTGATCCCATTCGCGGCTCTTAGGAGTCCCATGGGTACCTTTTACAAGAACCGAGCGCACTCTAGTAACGTAAGTCCACATTTTTACCTGCGCGTTTATTTATCCGTTCCCGTCAGACTGCCTACCGAGTTGTCAGAATGAAAAGCTGTATAATAGAGCTGTTATTCAGCTGATAGACTCTTTAGGCCGCCTTCGAACAGTTGGACTGACGGACGCAATTTTACTACAAGTGTATCCAAGAACAGAACATGAAAGAAGAAACTTTGTGTGCATTTCATTTATCTAAATATATTTGTTTTATGTAACTGATTGATCATTTACGCCCTATTCAAGAATATTTTCACATACACATAGTTAAAGTTGAAAGGCAAATGTGTGCTATATCAGCAAGATTTTGTCTATTCCGTTGCAGAACTGTTCGCTGGACGGTAAGTAACTCGTGATAGTACGAGATTTTGCGGGAATAATACACATATAGTAAAGTAGGCTATTCTGCTTAAAGCTGCATAACTACAGACAGCATATAGATGAAACGTGTAATCCGTATTTGCCTGTATTTTGCGTTTGACACACTAATGGCCAACGATAAATTTATATCCCATGATAGACAACAAAACAGCATTAACCCTGTTCGAATTTAAACCAGGAACTTTTGGGGCCTTAGACGCCCTTCCAAGGCCTGTTAAATTATCCCCTAAAGGTTTACTGAAAATCAGTATTCATTCACTTGAAATGAAAGTATACGTTTACTTTTGCAATGTATAGGTTAACATTTATCTTAGTAAACTTTTATCGGTGATGTGTAAAGGCTCACTAAAACATTTACTGAAACAGAAGCTGCCTAGATTTGTAGACCTCATTCATGCAAGCTGCAGCTGACCTATTGGCATATTTGCTTTAGGAAGGTAGTGATTTAATATACATAATTTATTATTGGCCCGGGTGTAGATAGCCAGAAAATTCTACTTGGTTACCGTAAGCAAAATACAATATTCGTTAAGAGTTATAATAAGCCATCAACGATACTTGGATACTTCGGTGGCCTACTGCTTAGAGGGTCTGCCTCGAATTCGAAGCCGGCAGACCACGTGAATCCAACCCAAGTTGGCCCATACCAAAGACTTTAAAAATGGTACTCGCTGCTGCCTCCATTGGCGCTCAACACTAAGCTTCTATAGCAAGGAAACATGATTGGTTGGCCAGGTATAATATATAATTATAATGCGACAGGTTAGTGTGTTATGTCCGGTGTCTTCAGTACCACAGTGGCGGCAGCAATATGGTGGCATGGACTCGCCCTGCCACAAGAAGACACAATGTATGTGCACGCTCCTAATGATTCCTCGTTGTCATCTGACTGAAATATTGCTGAGTACGACGTTAAACCCCAAGCATTCATTCATTCGATACTTTTTCGAAAGTTTTTTATTATCCTTCTCTTACAGTATGGACTGTACATTGACGACGGAGTCAAGATCACCGAGAGTTCTGAGTTAGAACCTCAGGAATATTTAGCAAGGCAACCTGCTGAGTGAGTCCAGCTGGATAGAATCGGTTATTTATTTGTTCATTTGTTTATTTATCTGATTAGTGTTTTACGCTTACGGAAGAATATTTCACTTATACCACGGCGGTAAGTATTATCGTGGAAGGATACCGAGCAGAGCCCTGGAGAAACCCATGACCATCCGCAGGTTACTCAAGCAGCCAGCCTGATCTCGATTTGAACTCACAGCGACCAGTTTGGTGAGAAGCTGGAGTCAGTAATGCATATGATTATTTTTATGGAATCATATCCGAAAATCATCTTTTGAAAATTGTGTCATTTCAAGGTGCGTTCCCCAACCACTTCTATCCAATGGGCCTGGGTTGGGACGTGCCAATCAACTTGTCAAACAATCCGTCATCCTGTTTCCTTGTACAGGTACTCTCCTCACAAAGATAGAGATACGTCCAAGCCACGCGTCCCTGCCAGGATTGAGAAGTTCACAACGTTCAAGAATAACCAAGGTATTCAGGCCCGTGGGGGCGATCTGCTGGTCACAGATTCCTGGTACGTAGTGATACAACTGTGACACATCTGGTGGAATACCACAACCACTGAAACATATATTCAAAAAACTTTCATTTTTTCTTTCGGTGCATGAGTAGTCACAACATTACTGAATGTCACAAGATTTTCTTCATCAGGTTAAAATGAAAGTAGAATTCCGTTTAATGGTCCATAAAGCACACCACAGAATAATAATAACTTGTTACCTGAAGAAAGCACGCTCAAAATGAAAAATGCCATGGTATTTGAAGCACAATCATTGGCACATTCCCCTATCAAATGCATAAGAATAAAAGTAGGTACCCAACTTACAATGCGCACTCGTTTAGTACGACATTAAACCCTAAGCATAGATACCTACATACGCTGCGCTTGGACCTTGAGATGTCGTAATAGACAAAGAGAGCGAGGTGAATACGAAAACTCATGAAGGCTATACCGATAAATTCTTTCTTTCCTCCAGACAATGAAGAGGTTAGACTCTGTTCGTGTATTTCAGTCTATCTTGCCGTGTACGTATACTGTGTTTAGTGAACAGTTCGACCAGCTCACAAAAAACATTAAAAATTCGTTTTGAAAATTTTCTTTTAAATAGTGGATTGCCTCCGATACACACATACACACGAACCTCCCCTCGAAATCGTCTGGTACTAGTTAGGCCATTAAGTCAGTGGGTATGCATGAATGTGGTTGATTTTCTCCAGACTCTGAACTCTATGGTCCTGACATAAAATAAATCCGGCGCAAAATGCTTGAGTATGGCGTGAATTACCCATCAAATAACGGAATTCGTTTACGATGTGTTTTTAGGTTTTCAGACAACTTAGCTGCTGTCCAGTTGTTCAGGTAAGACATGGTCGTTAAACCATTCTTCATTTTATGAAGTCAAATATCAGCATAAAAATAACTGATCCACCTGACTCTATGGCAGTAAAGACGAAACAACAACAGTATGTATGTAGATTGTCCGCATTCACAGCCTATGACAGGTAAAATCAGATATCACACTTTCCATTCGCTGTAGCTGCTGGTTCCCTGTTATAAACGTGATGTCAAAATATACTCAACAAAAATATAAACGCTGAGAAACAATTTTATATTGTTTTCCCTCAATTCAATATAATTAACTAAAAATTAGGGTATTGATTATCAATTGTGGCTTCCATTTCCACCAGATTTTCACATTTTAGGGCAATAATCCAAGATCTGTGGCAGTGTCAAAACAAAGTGTTCGGTAATCACAGTTCACGGTACTCAGTACCGCGTATGTCTACCGTTAGCATCATGAAGAGCGTGAACTAGGGTTACCGACCACTCTATTGTCACTCTGCCACAGCTTCTGGTCAATGCACTAAAATGTGAAAATCTGGTGGAAATGTCTGACTGGATGACGATGAATGCCATCAAAATTCCGAAATTTAAGATTTTCGCGCATAGCTGTCAAGGCAGTAAACGGAGTGACATAAAATAGCGGTATCTGGCTTGATTTATTGAGGACGCACCAAGACTTTTCCGTGTTTTGTTGTCTAATATAGGCTACCCAGGCATTGAACTCGACCATCGTCAGCTACTCGTAAATAAATCAAATAATCCGAAAGAATGAGTTTTTTTGGCCTTCACTGCAGATGAATATTTTTCATTCTTCATTTCTGGAATTAGGAAAAGTGTATTTACCATAGTCAGCAATTCCATTTCATGTGCGCATTTGGTACATTATAGCATATAGACGCTATGACAGAAGACCAAACTGTTATTTATTTATGGACTTCCCGTCCACATTTACTGATATCCTTGTTTTCCTTACCCAGCTCTCCATCGTTCCCGTACGACACCGGATCTCACCAGAGGGTGGAGAAATCGACGATCGTTGGTCACAGTAATAATGACGTCAGCGGGGACAAGGAGTAAGAAGTTTATAACACATATATATATAGTTTATATCATACTTACTATACCACTTCTAATCATCTTCGGTAGATCCAGGATCAATCCTTGATCGAGTCACACCTAAGACTCGAAGAAGAAGTTGTAACTTCCTCGTTTGGCGTTCAGCATGAAGGGGATAGTGCAACGACTGGTTGACCCGTATAATGGCTCGGTCGGGACGGCTTACTTGCCTTCGGTAAGTCGTCTCAGTGAAGCAGCACTAAATAAAAGAGCGGTGGAAATCCGTCCTGCAACAAGGAGGCACATTACACGTACATGCACCCTAATGATTCCTTCGTCGTCATATGACTGAAAAATTGTTGAGTACGACGTTAAACCCCAAGCACTCACTCACTCTAATCACTTTCTATTTTAGTAAAACCACAAAAATATCTTTAAAAGGTACACATGCATGGATACAGTATCCCAAACTGAGTTATACCTCCTTTTTATTTTGTGGTGTTGCATCACTGAAATATGGTAGTCCAACGTAAGCACAACTGAGTAGTATAGAATACGGGAGTACAGAAAAAACCTTTTCCGCTGACGTCTCGCGGACTGTTTTTTCCATTTATCATCGGGTTCGAGTCACGCGAGATCGTATTTTCAGTTTCTCCGACATGGAATTTCCCATGGTATAATAAGAATTCCTAAATAAAAGTTGATTAAGTTATCAAACAATTTAGAACAAAATGGCTGCAGTCATTCAAGTCTGTTTCCACCCTTCTTCGGAAATAACTAGGGTTTTATTTTCTTTCATAGGAATCGTCATCCGTTAACCAAAGTACAGCTGTATGTAAAATGGCTTCATCTTCAGTTTCCTCGGACAGAATTTTACTCCTGGCACTCCAGCCTATCAAGTTTCCTCCACCAATAAACTGTTGTATAAGTGAAACACCAATCCATCAATCAACGAATCGTAAACAGAATTATAAATGCATTAAGAAATTCCAATTCTAATGTGGTCTAATGAATCGTACTCCCTAAATTTAACAGAAAGTCTGTCGTCTGAGGGATGCTTGTATCTATTCTGTTATTACAGCAGATTATTCTTTTACAGACAGCAAAAACATTCCATTAAATCAACATGAAGTGTTATATTAAACTGAGGATATTATGTTGAATATGACACAGTATTGTGTTATAATAGCAGAATACATTCAAACATCACCAGACACTCTGACCAATTTTTCAGTTATATTTAGCAGATTGTTTTAGTATGTGGTAGTGTATGACGCCAGCGATGTCACAACTGTTTCTTTTTGTCCATTTATCATAAAGCTTTTATTTGAACTTAAATACAAGAATTTTACCAACAGTGAAACGCACAAGTGCAGAAAGCCTGATGTAACATACACCAGATATTCCGCGGCTCCAATAAAAGTAATGTAACACCTTGTTTTTCAGTGCGGATGGTGTGCAGTTCTTCCAGGGCCCAATTACCATCACAAATTGCAGCTTTTACGATTTTTATACATCTGACGCCGCCATTACCTTCATGGAAGGCGTGGACGCCGAGGGACACATGAGTGTTCTCAGTTCCGTTTCCAATCTTAGGTTTGGTCACGAGGTATGTTCTCAGTTCTTTTGTCTAATCTGTTCTCAGTTCTGTCTTCATTCTTAGGTTTCGTCATTAGGTTAGTTCTACTCCTGTTTCCATTCTTAGGTTTGGTAACGAGGTATGTTCTTAGCTCTGTTGCCAATATTAGGTTTGGTCACGAGTTACGTTCTCAGCTCTGTTTCCAATATTGGATTTGGTCACGAGGTACGTTCTCAGCTCCGTTGCTAATATTAGGTTTCGTCACGAGTTACGTTCTCAGCTTTGTTTCCGATATTTGATTCGGTCACGAGGTACGTTCTCAGCTCCGTTGCTAATATTAGGTTTGGTCACGAGGTACATTCTCAGCTCTGTTTCCAATCTTGGGTTTAATTACGAGGTAAGTTCTTAGCTCTGTTTCCAGTGTTAGTTGTGGCTGAGGTAAGTTCTCAGTTCTGTTGCCAATCTTAGGTTTTCTCACAAGGCGCATTGTTAATTCTGTTTCCAATCTTTGGTTTGACCACGAGGTAAGCTTCAAGTTCTGTTTCTAAAGTTCTGGATCCGAATTCTCAATTCTACATTCAAACTAAATCAATAATTATATCCCTCCTCCAAGCCCGAAGTAAATAATAAGAAATTAAAATGATAAGAAAGGGAGAAACAAACTGGACCTACATATTACAAATCGATTAGTATTAATCAAAGTTTGATTGAAAACATCTGGTTTGGTATTTTATTGCACAAAAGCTATACTTTTGCAGACTAGACGCTTTTCTATTGGCCGAGAGCCGACCAATGACGGTGAGAGGACACGGATTCTGCTGGATGAGGACGGGTCCTTATCCGGATACTCCGAAGCCTACATCATGAACAAAAACAACTGGATCAGCAGACATGCCGGATGTATCCAGAGCAAGGATTGTGGCTGTGCTGTTTGTAGTGGAAATTATGGCTCGGTAAGATACGAGACTTGTAAATCGGTAAGATTCGGGAATTGCTTTTCGGTAAGACACAGAACACTAGAGTGAAAAAATACAGAAATTGTGTGTATAGTAACTCATTGAGGAATACTAACTTTTTGAATACTAACTAATCGTGATTCCATGGATAAGATACACGCATTTTGCTTCGTTAAGATACCAGAAGTATATTGCTGACGAGACACATGTGGTTCCTTAAAATACCAGGAGGATATTGCTAAAGAGACACATATGGTTTGTTAAGATACCAGGAGGATATTGCTCATGGGACGTTTCTGCTTCTTTAAGATACCCGAAAGATATTAGTCATGAGAGACTTGTGGTTCGTCAAAATACAGGATGAATAGGCTAATGAGACATGATAAGCCAAGATACCAGAAGGATACTGCTCATGAGACACTTGTGTTTCGTTAAGATACGGAAATGTAACTCAGTAAATACTCTTGCTACCCGCTGGGAAGATTGATAATTCCAGTAGCTAAACAGAGGTACAGCACAGACAGAAAAAACAGGGAAGCGACGACAGTGTGATAGCTGGCAATAGATCATTCGCAACCGGTGAAATACGAATGTTAGGGTTTTATTCTAACTGTAAATGAAAATGCTTAAACAGTAGCAAATTTACTCGCGCCTCATAACATGACTGAAGCAGAACTAGGTAAAAGAATTGCAAAGTTGCAATTTATTAGACGTCACTGGTCTAGAATTACTCAAAATGCTGTGCTGTAATCACATTTGATATACAATCACTTTTAACACTCAAAAAACAAAAGAACCATGCGCCTGTAAAAGATGAAGTAAATATTTTAGCATTATATACGCCACGACTATTCCTTTTCAGTGAGATACACGTGTACTGGTGCAGATGTCTACACGTAACATACAGATATAACAGCGTATTGATGTGTATTTATTTATTTGATTGGTGTTTTACGCTGTACTCAAGAATATTTCACTTATACGATGGCTGCATTATCGTTATCAACCAGCATTATGGTTGGAGGAATCACAGCAGAGCCGGAGGAAACTCACGACCATCCGCAGGCTGTGGCAGACCTTCCCACGTACGGCCGGAGAGGGAGGCAGCATGAGGACTTGAACTCACAGCGACCGCATTGGGAGAGGCTCCTGGGCCATTACCGTGCGCTAGCACGCGAAGCAACTGAGCCACGGAGGCCCCTACTGATGTGTATATCTCGTGTTAGGATTACGAGATGCGAGGGTACACAATGAAACAAAATATTTCGTCTCCCTAAAAAGTTGCCTGCTGTGAAATCGACAAGATACCTGCATTATTTCAGATGGATGTTTGGTACATAAAGGTTTACGGTTGGCTGAAATATGTCTATGGAACAGTCTGCTGAGGTTTTCGACGTGGCGTTTCAGTGAGGCAGCACTGAGAATAAGCCTGTATTCCGCCTATCCATATACAAGAGGACGTCGTCGTCATATAATCGAAACAAGCGAGAAAGTACCACCAAATTGCATTTTTAAAAATAGCTCCGTTTTTTCCGTTAGCTATTCGTGCGAGCCGACGTGGGGAAATATCAGCAGATGAAGGTCTGGAGGAATGAAGTGCCCGGGAGCCCATTAGAGCTGGATGGCATCCCCGTAGGTAAAGAAGCGGACATGAGAACGGAGTTCCACCCTAACGTTATCCGGAACAAGGGCTATATGATGAGCTGGGGATGGAGCCTCCCCCACGACATCACCTTCTACCCGGTCGTCTTTGATGAGTAAGTACAGTTTTATATTTAAAGTAATTCTTTTGTAGACTTAATCAGCGTATTTCCCAATGTGCCTCGCTCCCTTGACTGACTAGAGAATTGCTATCTTTGCTGGACTGGCTTGGAGGTCATCTTGATTTTTCAAATTCTTCTAAAATTTCAAAATAGTTCAAAATAGTCTTCTTAGTTGCCGTTATACTGTGACAGTCCATACTGTCAAAGAATACTGTAAAGTATCCAGCCGTAGACACCAGACATGGCACACCACCCAGTCACAATATACTGATCCCGAAGCAACCAATCTTGCATAAAGTCTTCGGAATGACCTGAAACTATTTTGAATCCGGTTCTCGCAACTTGCGGCCCTAGAAGAAGCAAGCACGAGCTGGGCTTGAACCTATAGTGACCGCATTGGTGAAAGGTTCCTGCGTCATTGCGCCGCACTGGCAAGTTAAATCGCCTTTCTAAAATCTGTACGTTTTGTTTCTAGGGATGATTTCTTAACGGTCGGGATATGCATCAAAGCATTGCACGATTTTAACGTTTTCTGGGAGCTGGAGAACGACAAAGGGGAGATAATCGAGACTCTGCGATACTTTGAAGGAGCATCGATGCAAGAGATATACGACCAAGATGACCAGTATTATCACGACGCTGAGACTGGGTATGTTATCTTGCCATTATTGTCAGTTGTATATTTATTTATTTGATCGGCATTCTGAATAAGCCCATGATACAGTATAGGGGTCAAAGAAAATACAAATCATCGTATTTATTTATTTGATCGTTGCTTTACGGTGGTCGTTCTCAAGAGTATTTCACTTATACGACGACAGGCAGCAACATGTTGTGAGGAAACATGGCAGAGCGCGGGGGGAAGAAACGACCATCTGCAGGTTGCTGACACTACGACACGTACGATCGGATACGAAGCCAACATTCTTTGACAACGGCGTGAAACACCAATGAAATAAATACCTGTACATAGGAAACTTGTATATACTTGTATGTATATATATATATATATATATATATATATATATATATATATATATATATATATATATATATATATATATATATATATATATATATATATATATATCATAAATAACATGTATCAGGCATGCACTGCAGCAGCGTCACAACAGAAAATTATGTGTTTGTCATACGATCTGAACACCTTTGTGTAATCCGTCAATCTTCTATTAGGTCATGGAGTCAAATTCTGTGAGGTTAATGATTCACATTCTGTAATGTCACAGAATCAAATACTATTAGATCATAGAATAACATCCCAACGCGGTAACGCTAAGGCTGTTATACCTTCGATGTGAATTTAAAAACAGGACCTCGATAGTAGTGAGGTGATGAGAGGTGATGGGCACCTGTGAAAAGTCGTCTCATACCCTAGGTCAAATACATTAGGGGAATACAATAGATTTCCACTAAGCTCAGCAATATTAATGAGGTGACCTGTTCGAATCCATCACTTTCCAGGGTTCAGTATGATTTTATGTCAAGATGCGCTTTTTTTCTGGGGTGTTGCTTAGCCTTGTCTTTGTTTTGAATATATATCACAGGCATGATAGACGTTGAATAGGTACAACAGTGAGAAAAGGAAGTCATACAGCAAAACGCGCTGCTACATCTCCCGGTATATAGTTATTATCCCAATTGTTTTACAGGATTTTATTTTTTAACGTAAAAGCAAAGTACCCGAGGCACGAGCATTACGCCTACTGCTCCCACCGTGGATGTGAAAGAATGCACTTCATGTACCACGGTCCCACCCCCACCCAGGACTGCATATGGAAGGCTTACCCCAAGTACGAGGTCAAGGAAGTGGTCGGTGAGACCGTCCCAGGCTTGCTTATGCCATTTGATAGCGCTGACCACGCCCATACCCAAAGCCGCGCCCAAAACCATCAATCAAACAGGAGGAAGGCGGGGTCCAAGTCACCATATGTGTTTCCTGGTTGATTATGAGCGAAGAAGTTTGGCTGAGATAAGAAGGTGTTGTGTGAAACATGTGGCCAATTGAAATAATGGAGTGTGCTTTTTTTGGCAGAAAACTGCTGTTTTACTTTTGAAAGTTGACCGTTGTTTAGTGACTTTGTGTAGTTGATTGCTGTTTTGTGACTTTTCGCAATCTTCAACAGTGTGCTTTAGTTCATGTTTTTCAGAACCAGAAATAAACATCAAATGTAAGCTCTTGAGACAACTCAAGATCTTTTTACCCACATTTGTTTCATTGTTTCCCCATGTAGGTACATGTAAAGGTTGCTGTTCCATGAAGTATTGACTCAGCAGTGAGGTCGCGTGTTCGAACCCAGCTCTCGTTGTTTCACTTTTGGCTTGAAGTCAAGACGTTTGCTATATATCTGACAAAAAGGTCGGTGGCGTAGTAACCCAAATATAAACCTATCCTGGCCCTAGTCTAACTCTGACATAACCCTGATCTAACTCTAACTAACCCTAAATTAACCCTAACGTGGCTCTAGTCTAACATAACCCCAACCTAATTCTAGTCTAACCCTAACATAACCCTAGTCTAGCCCTAACCCTAACCGTAGTTTACCCAAAAATAAACCTAACCTAGCCCTAGTCTAACCCTGACATAACCCTAGTCTAACCATAACCCTAACCGTAGTTTACCCAAACATAACCCTAACCGTAGTTTAACACAAACATAACCCTATTCTAGCCCTAACCCTAACCGTAGTTTACCCAAAAATAAACCTAACCTAGCCCTAGTCTGACCCTGACATAACCCTAGTTAACCATAACCCTAACCGTAGTTTACCCAAACATAACCCTAACCTAGCCCTAGTCTAACCCTGACATAACCCTAACCCTAACCGTAGTTTAATCCAAACATAACCCTAACCTAGCCCTAGTCTAATCCTGATGTACCCCGATCTAACTCTAACTAAACCTAAATTAACTCTAACCTAGCTCTACTCTAACATAGCCCTAATCTAGCTTTAGTTTAACATAACCCTAACCTAGCCCTAGTCTAACCCTAACATAACCCGTGTCTAACCCTAACCCTAACCGTAGTTTACCCAAACATAACCCTAACCTAGCCCTAGTCTAACCCTAACATAACCCTAGTCTAGCCCTAACCCTAACCGTAGTTTACCCAAACATAACCCTAACCTAGCCCTAGTCTAACCCTAACATAACCCGTGTCTAGCCCTAACCCTAACCGTAGTTTAACACAAACATAACCCTAACCTAGCCCTAGTCTAACCCTAACATAACCCGTGTCTAGCCCTAACCCTAACCGTAGTTTACCCAAACATAACCCTAACCTAGCCCTAGTCTAACCCTAACATAACCCTAGTCTAGCCCTAACCCTAACCGTAGTTTACCCAAACATAACCCTAACCTAGCCCTAGTCTGACCCTGACATAACCCTAGTCTAACCCTAACCCTAACCGGAGTTTACCCAAACATAACCCTAACCGTAGTTTAACACAAACATAACCCTAGCCTAGCCTTAGTCTAATCCTGACATAACCATAATCTATCTCTAACTAACCCTAAATTAACCCTAACCTAGCTCTAGTCTAACCCTAACATAACCCTTGTCTGACCATAACCTAACCTTATCCTAACCCTAACTTAGCCATAGTTCAAATCTAATCTTAGCTGTCCCAAACGTTAATGAAACCTAACCTAATTTGAACTTATTCTTCACAATCCATATATGTACCTTATATACAATAGGTGCTGGTTGGACAGACCCTCCGCTTCTCACAGCTTGGATGGCATTGGCGACACTAAGTCGTTGGTCACTCTCATGTAGCCGTTTGTGCAGACTAATGTTCGTTGAGGATAAGGCAATTGTCTTCCACAAATATTGTATACATCTATTATATGTGGGTAGTTCGTCAGTGACTTGCTAAAGGTCGATGGTTTACCACGATTGCTCCGGTTTCATTGAGCCCATAACCACCAACGTTCAAGTGAGAGTTAATTAAACGTAACATATGTATTTATTTATTTACTTATTTAGTCAAGAATGCTGGTTTAGATTAAGTCAGATTTATTGACACGTATTCCACATTTTAATGGTGTTACAAACGACGTCGCCATATGTGTAGTGAAATGTACTCTCGAGTGAAACTCACTGGCATCTCGTTTACATTACATTATTGCTAATCTCGCTGCCTCGTCGCTTCGCCGGTAGCATGCGGTGATATTTATTTATTTAATTATTTGATTGGGGTTTGATTGGGGTTTTACGCCGCACTCTTAAAGAACGTTTCACTCATGCTACGGTGGCCAGCATTATGGATCGAGAAAACCGGGCAGAGCCAGGTAGAAGCCCACGACCATCCGCAGTTTGCTGGAAGACCTTCCCACTTACGACCTTGCTATTCTTGCTACTCAGAAGCAAATATACTGCCTTATCAATTTGAACCCATAGTGGAAGACCTTGAAATTCCGATATATGATACTGATATCTCTGGCCTGACTTCAGATGCCGAGTTTTCAGACGTCGAATTTGATCTTTGTCCAGGCATTTTCAACCGCACTGGCAATGTTATGGCTGATAAGCTATAGCTTTACCCAGTGTTACACTGATCATCTCGTGTGTTTATTTTAAGATTTAATATTTATTTACAATTCTTTCCCTCTGTCCGCTTCACTATAGATACCGGTGCATGTTATTGTCGGCATTCGGAATAGAGTCGTGCAAAGTATAAATACATATAGGATGCTTTTCAGTTAAGTTAATAGTATTTTATAAGTACAGTGTGCAGGCGCCGTTGTGTAAATTCAGCTGTATTCCTGTACCAGCTTTCAGCTGTAAATTGCCGAAAGCAAATACGATTGTAATCGGGGAGTACAAAATCTTTTCTTCTTTTGCAGTAAATATACGCCTACCTGAGACCCAAATCACCTGGAAACTTGAAAAACCGAATTCCAGGGCTCTTCAACTACCTCTTTTTACAAACGTAAGCAGAAAGCAAACAATTTCGTGGAGAAATTCGATATGCTTGCCACTCAACACTGAACTAAATGAGGGTATAACGTAAACTACCGAGTGTTGCGGTAAAAATGCATGAAACCAGCTTCATTATCTAGTGATTTTAAGTGCCATATTACTCAGATTATTGAACATTTTTTCAATAGTTTACATTCAATTTAACAATATATACAGGGGTAACTAATTATGAATAAATAATGAATCTGGACACAAATCACTGATGTCTTTGAGGAATTGGGACCTGGTGTTGCTTCTCGTTTCGTAGGCATAGCCTTCTTGTGTTGTAAGACATCAATATGGACCACGGTGAGACACGGCCATGAAATAACATCTAACAATAATGCCCTGTACAGGGGTGTTCCGCGTCCATAATAGTGAGACCCGTTTTCAAAATAAGCAAAACCACAAATTAAAACGGATGTTTAACACTGAGTGGAACAAACACACCACCATGCCTAAATTCTTCGTCAGATTTACATGCCATCTTCAGGCCATTATAAAGCACTGCAGATGCTAAACTCGCAACGGTGAATGTACATGTATTTTACTCTTAAAACGCGATCAGGATTTATTTATACATTTTATTTCACTAGTGTTCTACGCCATATTCAAGAGTATTTGAGAGCCCGGAAGGAACCCACGACTATCCGCAGGTAAGCGCTGTAAGTTGGATACATGTTTCCAGTGCGCATGATAAAGATTTCATCACTGCGTGACAAGAAAATCAACGTGACAGTGTTAAAGTAAAATGTCCCTCGGTAGTTACACACTGCTCAGAAAAATCCGTGTTTTTTTATTCCAATCCTTGTGCCATATAAGACATTACATGTGTACGAGAACAGTTTCAAGTTAAAAGACTGTAATGTTAAGGCATAAGTGCTCATGTGCTTTTGTTTATGCCAACCATGATACGTTACGCGTGCTGAAGCGTAACAGCTATCTGGCTTTTTAAGGCAATGAAAGGGTGGGTGAGGGGAAGGTTTTTTTTTTAGCAAGACGTGGATAAATCTTACGAAATCCCCGTCCATATATCTACCAGTAGTTGTTTTGATGTTTCATTATTTTACATGAACAGTAAAGAAAACTGGGTGACATTGTCTCAGCAACGGCTCTTCCAAAGCAACACTAGACTAAATTTGACCGGCCACAAGATAAACCGTGACTGACCGCGCCCACTATAGTGTTTGCGGGTTTCAGAAACTCACATTAAAATCCTGCAAATCGGCGCTCTCAATTCACACTCAAAAATTCTCAAAAATAAAAATCTTAAACACAATAATATAGTGGAACTCTCAGAGGAGGTTTTGGGGGTCATACATATATTCCTTTTCCTGGGTGCAGTGTATTTCGCTCAAAGCAACAAAGGTGTTGTAGCCAGGTGTGTATAAGTGCGTATCAAATAATGAAATACTCAAAACCACAAGGTCCAAGATAAACGACTTCAACGTCCCCATACAATATAATATGGTCTAGAGTCTGTACTCTCACTAGCGTTTTGTAATATGATATATAATAGAAGCGCGGTGTGAAACTACTATGGAATGCGCGTGTAACTGATACGGTTACAACCGCCGACAAAAGAAGTGGCCTCTGCACTGAACGACTTCAGGCTGATCATAATATCTCCTGATACAGTTCAGTAATTTTGTAAGCTTGGGTGATGATAACTTTTTATTATCATTGTGTGGTGAATATCGTTTAGATACACAGACACCCCTCATGATAACTGCTTAGATACACAGACACCCCTCATGACAACTGCTTAGATACACAGACACCCCTCATGACAACTGCTTAGATACACAGACACCCCTCATGACAACTGCTTAGATACACAGACACCCCTCATGACAACTGCTTAGATACACAGACACCCCTCATGATAACTGCTTAGATACACAGACACCGCTCATGACAACTGCTTAGATACACAGACGCCCCTCATGATAACCCACAACTCTGCGAGACCCGAGAGGAAGCTGAAACGACGGAAGCCATAAATGAAGTTGTGCAAACGGCCATGAATTCTCGAAAGAGAAAACGAGGGTAATACGACACCTTTGATGATGAAATCAGAGCCAAAATTGCGAGAACTGCTGTAGAAATTGGAGTAGCACGCACTGCTCGCAAATTTTCTGCAAAGCTTGGCAGATCTGTCAACCAGAGTACTGTGAGTGCAATGAAGAAATCCCAAAATATATATACTTATTCACCGCGCGTGTAACTGATACGGTCGAGCGTAGGCAGAGCAAAGGATTTTCCAGCCCTCTTTGCAAATTCTGTCACACTTGCAACAACCACCGACAAAAGAAGTGACCTCTGCACTGAACTCTCCTCCACTGGGCTCTCAGCCGATGCTGAGTTCTATATTCTACACCAGTCTGCTTTGTTGTTCAAATATCTACCACTAAGAAAGTTAATATTGTTTTCTCAGTATTATTAATGTCGGGAAATTTTTGCGTACGGTACTCAAAATTGTTGCATTAAGGGAATCAAATCACTATTATCTATTATCTTAATAACAGATAATTTATAGATATTCTCTGAATATCGTAAGCACCTTACCAGATAGTTGGCAAATTAGCAATTCAGCAAGTAACTAGGTAACCATACTGTGTTCCAAATGTTTATGGGCCCTGTTGTGCCGCCGTTCTACTACAGTATTAGGGTACAACCGTGACGTCATGGCTACCTTCGTCATGGATAGCAACAGTCTCCATGGATTTACCCACGGACAGCACCGTTTTCCATCTGATCTCAAACCTTACTCTATCTAAGGACTCGGTCATCATGGGGAATGATACCCCTTTACATAGTCCGCATCATTCTCATATGGAGAAGCACGTATACATTCATGTGTTCCGTTCACATACCCAGTTACTCTACGGGAATGGCTCTCCGACCGTAAGTGGGAAGGTCTGCCAGCAAAGTGCGGATGGTTGTGGGTTTCCCCCGGGCTCTGCCGGTTTCCACCTACCATAATGCTGACCGCCGTCATATAAGTGAAATATTCTTGAGTGCGGCGTAAAACACCAATCAAATAAATACATAAATAAATAGATAAATAAATAAGGGAATGGCAGATTCTTTCAAAACCCTCGCTAAATCTTGCAATATCCGTTTCATTCAGAAATCGGACGAAATCAGTTATCTTCGTTGATAATGTCTGAGAGACGCGATGAATTGCTCTACATGTAGTTGGTTTATAAAATTTGACGAGGATCACCCTCATGACAGAGTGAAATGTGCCTGTGGCAATATACTGTAAAGCAATGAGGTTCTGTTGATAGGACAGAAGAGCTTGGTTTCTCATTGTTCGGTGTCCATTCGCCGTTTCCATTAAATGCGCAATGAAGAGATTCCCTGCACGTATAAATTTGTACATTTTTTATTAATTTTACATCATCAAGGATATCAATGGGGATTAGTCTGTATCTGAAAACACGTTCTCTATGCATTATATGTGGTCTGTTTTTGCCAACTCAAATATGCATCTTGCCATGTTTCCTGTGGAACGTGTAAGTCTCAATTTGCTGTGTTGTCAACTCTAACTTCAGCAGCCAGCATAGCAGCCAAATAAGCATAGCAAAGCTTTATGGATATCAGTTAGCCTCCAGTTAGGCTTAGCTATTTACTAAAGGCCAATTTAGGCCAAGTAGGCTTAGCAGCCTTTTATAAATATGGGCCATCGGGGATGCTTAGTCCACCAGCAGATCCTGGTTTATGCAGGGATACAATGACACACAGTACAGGCAGTTAAACCAGAGCAGTGATGACACTGTGATAGCTGGTAAATGGCCACACTTAACAAATTCTGTGGCAATCACTGCCTACCCCTATTTTCATTCCTGAAGGAAGAATCACAAAAATCAAGCATGTTAACCGTCAACTCATTTGTTAGCAACAAGAGCAAAGAGTTTTATAATGTTTAATTCTTCACGTTATGTAAACTGCCACGTGTATAGCCAGAAACCACAGGTATCAAATAATTGCAAACCCATCTTCGATGCAATTCTCTATTTATCCACATACACGCAGAGTACACTGCTTCTCAAGATGGCACACACAGCACATCTTTTTCATGTATACACTCAGGTTAAAGAAATGACCGTCCAACAATCAGGAATCCTCAAAAAAGCACATCTGAATAACTGCACACCAATTTTTCTTTGTATGTATAGTAGGTACAGCCTAATGACAACATGAACGGTTTGAATCATCAAATAATACATGCGATGTTCTATGGGATAGTTGTTGTAGCTTTAAGGTAATTTCCATCATCGGAACTAGTTATAATTATCTGAGCAGCCTTTGTGTTGCTTTAGACTTTAGCTTAACATATATGTATGTATATAAATTGCCGGAAAACATCATATTCTTCATGGTATATCGTTAATGGATAAAACAACATGGTGAAGACAAAATATCACGGTGAACAAATCCTCAGTGTTCCGGAACGTGATAATATGCCTCTTATGGCAGTAAATAACACACAATGATCACGGAATTGGTGGGAATCATCAAAAGTTACAGGATCCTCCTATTTGATAGTAAGGCAGCCCTACAAATACAGTGTTGACTTTAAAATCATTATATCACAAAACGACCATAACATAAGTTTTAAGGCGATGCGACTCGTTTCCATTAGGCTTCTGCTCTGCTAACAAGAAACAAACGTGAAGAATCCCTACAACTTAACTGTTGAGGGTAGGATGGACAGACCCACAATGCAACCTCAATATGACGTATAAGAACAGAAGAGAACAAACTGGACAACAAAATTTGTTCTTGTGATGCGGAAAATATGTGTTTAAAAGCACAGAGCATGATTTAGACAATTTGGATATTGTGGCACAGTATGTGTTCGCAGATTCCTCACAGCACACGTGCCGCTCTCTATGCACGCTTTGCACGAGCCGATGTGACACACATAGACGTGTTTAGGCTTAGCCTCACCACTGATGCTCATTCGTGGAAATATTTAATCAATAAAATTGGTTCCCGTATCACTTGGAATCGTGTTGTGTATACTTTAGATGAAGAGCATCCACGTGTATAAAGTTTAATCATAAACAACGGTTTAAACGGAGTTTTTGTATATTCTGACATCACTTCCTGCCTCATCATCGCAACCCCTTTGACCTCGGCATGGTTCAAGATTTCTCTACAAAATTTGCTAGTGGTGACAGTGATGTAAACTGAATGCAGAGAGTGAAACGTGCTCTGAGTGTGTTTTGTTTCATATATATGATATATATATATATCATAAACAACATATATATATACATATGTTTTTCAGGGGAGACGAGACCGTCTCCCAGCACCCAAGTTACCCTAAAAGAAGAAAGATCCAGTATTTCTTGACCACATCACACATGCTTGAATCCTGGAGATACTCCATAATTCATGAAGCCAAGCTGACTTATTTCTACAGAGGACATCTTCACACTCTCTGAATACGGGATTAGATTAACCATACAGCGCCACGGGCTGTTCCCCGTCTATAGCCATGTGGACAAGCGGCCCAGAGTTATTCCCCCTGAAATTCTCTCGCACAAATGTTATTGCTGATTCTGTTGCTGACTTAAAGAGGTATCCAAAAACGCGATCTGGATTTTAACTCTAGCCCAGTAATGGCCTATAAAGGATTAAAATTGCATACGTATTAAATTAACTCCAGACCAATGATGGCCTATAAAAGATTAAAATAGTTTAAATATCACTAAATACTTGTTAGGCGAGAGGTTTAGAACAGCCGCAGCACAACAAACTAGTACAAAAATTATACCTTTATTTATTAAATAATATATTCCATATGTGTGTACATATATAAATGCAAGCCTACCTGAATTTAATGTAAAAAATGCATGAAACTACACAGAGGGATGTTCATTTGAAGTACTTCGTCCGTACACCCCAGGCACACAGAGTATCGCAGTGTTATTGTTACCCAAGTTAGAACAACCCATATACATGCCCGCCAACAAATGAATGCAAGAATTCTGTGTAAGGCGTTACACACCAACTAAATAAAGAAATAAATGACATCACTTTACCTTATAAGTTAGCCAGTATTCACAAATAAATAAAACTCCTTTGACCGTTAGACACTCTCTTCAAATCGCATTTTACTTCACGCGATGTATTGTAAAATAATAAACAAGAACTCCTTCTAGCGCGTCACAAACAATACAACGCTACAACACTTTCAGTAATATTGCACCAAACTTGTTGAGAATACTATATATACATGTATACAGAAATCTGGTGAAACATGATTCTCCGTTCCGGGTGAACCATACCCATGTGAAAAGCCGTGCTTGCCTGTCAAGCCCATGTACACGACTGTCAGTTACACACAGTAGTTCGGACAACCACGGATCACAAGATGTAATCGTCCAAACACAACTATTAGGTACATACCTGGACAAAGTGATAACTTTTCCTTGTGTTGAAAACACAACAGCTTCGCTGCGATGGAGTCGATACTATACAATGCCCATTGGTCGGTTTGGGCGTCGTGATATGTGACGTCACGCGAATAAAAAACATCACAGGAATCGCTAACATCGATTTGACAACAGGCATTTTTCTACGTAATATTTTTTTTACAAGCCTACCCAAAATTATAATACTATACAATACTAATGTAATACTGTGCACACTGTTACAATGTTATACTATACAATGTTATTTTGCTCCCTTCTCGAGCACGACTCATCCTCGCCGCTCATTCGACGACGCAGCTCGGACCTCAACGAAATAACCTAGCGGGAAAACAGAGCTGCTCTCGCGCGTGACATCAGTTTTGGCGCGAAATGGAGCTCACTCATTGGTCAGTTTTGGCGCGACATCGAGCTGCTCTCGCGCGTGACATCAATTTTTGCGCGCCTTGTGTGACGTGTGACGTAACGCTCATGCGCTGACGTCACGTGCATGCAGGTGCGGGCACTCAGCGATATGCAAATGCCTCCACAAATCTTCCACAATAAGACACGTTTGCAGCATACTATACTACTTTCCGCGATGCGGACTCATTTTTCAGAATTTCGTTATTCCCACTCTTATTAAAGACCCAATCAATGGCAATCTGGCTATAGTCCCGCTATTCGTACTCATTTTTCCTCGTTCCACTTTAGCATGCTTGCTGAAAACCCAATATTAACATTTCTTCTTCCTCATGTGTATAAGTATCCGCTCTATTTGACGTTTGACTGGAACCCGGTGACATCTGTGCTATGACCGCTTGTTGATCGCTCCATGGGTCTGTTCTGAACCTTTAAACAAATATCATTTAGTATATATCAGCAGTGGCAAGCAACGAAAAGAAAAAGAGCCAATAAAATACATGATCTCTCTGCAACTCTGCCTTGGCAAATGAGAAGACGACTTTGAGAAGATAAGCGGCGATGTGGGATTTTAGAGTTTTCCTAATTCTACAAAGTATTGATTTACGCCACAACTAAATGTTAAATAGCATTTCAGTACTGTAAAATCAGTGACTGAACGACTTAAAGTTTGCTGTGCTTTACATACATAAATATAAGATGTAATGTTAATTAATACACTATGTGTGTTATATTTAACAGAACAAGCTGCTGCAATAACGGAATACAGTCTGACATCACTCAGACAATAGACTTTCTGTTAAAAAATTAAGAGATTATATTTTGAGCGTAGGAAGTAGTCTGCATTTATTTGAGTCCGCGCATTCCAGGCGGGAAATCTTCACTAGAGTGTTAGTTGTGCATCTGAAATTTTTATTGTGTTAAACCAATCTTTCAAGTGTATTTATTTCTGTTAGCTTTTAAAGAGGCGAGATCAAGCATCATTTCTGTGATTTTAATGTGACTTTTAGCACATTTTATAAAAAGCACTGAAGGTTGACAAATGGAAAGTGCTAAGAGGGTCTCAACACTGATCGTGTACCTAAAAGAAGGAACATCGAACATTGTCTATGAAGAAGTTGACAAGTCTCAAAAATAAATGACCATTATCATGCATAAAATAAAACATTCTCAGATCAGTGTAAATGATCAGTGGAGCAAATGAACAAATAATAAAATAGAAACAAACCGGAAACTTAACCCTCCTGGTGATCTTGCGCAGAATGAAGCTCTTCCGGAGTGTGCAAGGAAATCATTGAGCCATGCAAATCCTGTGCAATAGGGTGCAATTCATTTTGCATAACAGGAAAGCCAGCGTCTGACAGCTGCCGAAGAGAAGATGAGGGTTATAACAATTATTTATTTACTTCCCTTACTGATGTTTTACTCAGTGCTAAATAATATGCACTCAAAATGTTAATCTGTCAATTTTAACAGAAAATCTGTTGTCTGGGTGATGCTAGCATGTATTCTGTTCTAATAACACAATACTCTGTCATATTAAACAGTCTAATAGAACCTTTGTATTGAATTAATAGAATATGTGTGTTATATTTAGCAGAATACATTCTAACATCACTCACTCAACAGACTTTCTGTTAAAATTAACAGACTACGTTTATGAGTGTGCCGGCAAACGTTACCTTGCCCATATTCTAATCAAATCGGGAATAAACTACTAAGCAGCAACAGACCTCTATCACCACGGTCTCCAGACTATCGCGAAGACAGTGTTCAAAATCAATATCACAGAGAACCTTTGACTATAAAAACACGCAAAACGGGTTACATAATGACAATTGCCTCTATTTTTGATAAAAGTGGAAATCATTTCTTACATTCGAAAAGCTGATCAAAATAGGACCTCTATGCAACTCTGGCTTGGAAAATGACAGGACGACTAAGGGAAGATAAGCGGAGATGTGAAATTTTTGCGTTTCCTACTCCTACAAAGGATTTATTTACTAATTTATCTATCCACACGTTGCGGCGTGGTGTGGTTTGGTATAGTATGGTATTGTATGGTATGGTATTGTATAGTACATTTATGGTATAGTATGGTGTGGTATGGTATGGTATTTTATAGTACATGTATGGTATAGTATGGTGTGGTGTGGTTTGGTATGGTATGGTATAGTATAGTATAGTTTAGTGTAGTGTGGTTTGGTTTTGTATAGTACATGTATAGTATAGTATGGTGCGGTGTGGTTTGGTATGGTATAATATGGTATTGTATGGTATGGTATTGTATAGTGCATGTGTGGTATAGTGATGTGGTATGGTATAGTATAGTATGTTATTATATGGTATGTTATTATACAATACGTGTATGGTATAGTATGGTAATGTATGGTTTTGAACAGTACATGTATGTTATAATATGGTGTGGTATGGTATGGTATTGTATAGTACATGTATGGTATAGTATGGTGTGGTGTGGTTTGGTATGGACGAGTATGGTATTGTATGGTATGGTATTGAACAGTACATGTGTTTTATAATATGGTGTGGTATGGTATGGTATTGTATAGTACATGTATGGTATAGTATGGTGTGGTGTGGTTTGGTATGGAAGAGTATGGTATTGTATGGTATGGTACTGAACAGTACATGTATGGTATAGAATGGTGTGGTATGGTATGGTATTGTATAGTATGGTGTGGTGTGGTATGGTATGGTATGGTATGGTGTGGTGTGGTATAGTATAGTATGGTATAGTATGGTATGGTATTGTATAGTACATTTATGGTACGGCATGGTGTGGTGTAGTTTGGAATGGTATAGTATGGTATGGTATTGTATAGTACATGTGTGGTGTAGTTTAATGTGGTGTGGTTTGATATTGTATAGTACGTGTATGGTATGGTATGGTGTGGTGTGGTTTGGTTTGGTATATTATGGTATTGTATGGTATGGTATTGTATATTACATGTGTGGTATAGTGTGGTATGGTATGGTATTGTATAGTGCATGTATGGTGTAGTATAGTATTGTATGAAACGGTATTGTATGGTACATGTATGGTATTGTATGGTGTGGTGTGGTTTGGTATGGTATAGTATGGTATTGCATGGTATGATACTGAACAGTACATGTATGGTATAGTATGGTATTGTATGGTATGTCACTGTATAGTACAGGTGTGGTATAGTATGGTGAGGTATGGTAAGGTATAGTTCTTGTCGTACCTGTAGATATGTTGCTGGTGCGAATCTGGCGCCACTTGGAACTAGCTTAGTTGGTAAACCAGGGGGAGATGACTCCTGCTCCACGATAAACCCACGTTCAGACCGCTCCGTCATTACCCTAGTAACACACAAACATACAGTGCCAAATAGTATGCGAATTGAGGGGTTACACGAGTGCGGTGTGTGTTCATCTCTACACCATATTGCACCTGACTGCACTAAAATTGGCGGACCTTTACTGGGAGTAATAAATATAGCGAGATTCCGTGTGTTACAGTAAACATGATTTATTTTATTTATTTATTTCATTGGTGTTTTATGCCATACTCAAGAATATTTTACTTAAGTATTATGTTGGAAGAAAAAGGCGAGAAGAGCCCGGGAGTGAGGGGGGTGTCAACAACCATCCACAGGTTGCTAGCAGATCTAGCAGATTTAGATATACGACTGAAGAGGAACACGAGACATGACCTGAACTTGAACTCACAATCTCGCGATCAGACACAACGGAGCAATTGACAGCCCAGTAGGACGATACTTTTACCGCACTCCGGAAAATGCGCTGTAGTTCGAACTGCCAGCAAAGCTTTTTTTGCGGCACCATTCCTTTTCCAGCAAAGACGAATTGATTTTCGCTTTTTTTAAATTATATCAGTCTTTATATACATGATAGTGCTTATATATAAGTGCTTCTTTTCCTAGTCACATCATGGTGACTAACTAGGAAAGGAGAGGCGAACACAAATACGGTCCACCAAAGCATCACGACTTGCTATTTTTAAGCGACCCCAGCAATTAGGGACTGGAACCAGCTATTTCTAGGGTTTGAATCGAAGCTTCTATCACTTGAAAACGAAAGTAGGCCGGCACATATAGATCAATGAAATGGTTATAATAACAAAGATTTAATTCACCGCCTGACCCACTTTGTAAACTGTAAAGGACTAAAGAGCATATTGATTCGAAAACTTATGAATGTTTGCATAGTATCCATGGACAAATCAATACAACAGGTGGAACTTAGAACGCAGGTGTATGGCCTGTGCATGAAGTTGGTGTATTACGTAGTTCCCCGTATTCTGTCTGTTGTTCCATTAACCTCAAATATCGAAACTAGGACCGTAGTCGTGTAGCTGTCGTGTGGGCAGTGTTACAACGGACTGTCCTCTTTGGCTTAAGGCTGCTTGAATAAGTCTTGGGTATACAAACTAAGGACATTTTTTCACATGGACATCAAGCATGAAGTACATAATAATTATTAGAAATAATCTATCTGAAATGAAGATGCTTTCAACGAAGAATGTTTTCAAGAAGACAGAAAGGTTTTTACCCTCTGGATAGCCAAATTTGAACTTTCTTAAAGCTTTGAACTACGTGTTCAGGACTCCAAGCAATCACTGGATTTTCCCCCGATGATCAGCACATGATAAACTTTTCCAACGGGATAAATTCAAGTTCGTACTCCGGAATCACTTTCCTGGAAATACTGTCTATATGGTGTATGCGTGTGAATAAGCTTAAGAAAATACGAGGCTTTTGGACTTAAAATCTGGTCGCCATATACTGGATACGTTTGTCTTCTTTTTACTTAAGTAGATTGTGTTCTGGAATTATCCAGTTACATAGTGGAGATGCTTACTTGTGGCCTGTGATTGAAAAAAGGCGTTTTACAAGTCACTCATATCCACGCAGTACTGTGAACGTACTCGTATCAGCTTCAGAACTTCCTGCCTATTGAATCATTCGGATGACCTGATGCGTTTTAAGATACTAATTGTAAGTATCGTTATAGGGTTTATTGTAGTAACCATAGTGAGTTTACTGAAATCTATTCTTCACTGGGGAGGGGGCGGAGGGGGGGGGGGGGGGCTATGTAGTCTGTGTAACGGGATTAAGTTAATATATGCGCCCTTGTTGATTATTGATTTGTTATGAGGAAACAAAAAGATATCTACCGTAAGATGAAAGCTTGTAGGTAATAAATATGGTTTAAACAAGGGGTTTTGAGAAGTCAGCCAGGACAAATAGATATATGTAATAAGCGTTCACACAGTAGATATTCCTTTATTGCACATAAGGATGTAAACCTAGGCTGCTCAACAAGAATGTGTTATGCCATGGCGAGAACTTGTACCCGCTTGTGCTGTTTGTAAATTCGACATTGATTGGAAAGTTGTTTTTTTTTTTTCATTTTTGCTAGTTTTAGCTAATATTGAGAGATTGATAATAATTATTGACAGAAATGTCAGTGGAAACTGTTTAGTGGGCCGAGATGCCACCTTCTTTTAGGTTTCTCAATATTTCACGACGTAAAATAGGCCAACTAACATACAGATAATGAGTTCCCAATCGAGAAGCAAAGATACCCTACAACGACTGGTGCGTTTTTAACTTGATAGACAAAACTGTAGGAGGAGAATGAAGTATTCAGGTGAGATTTAAACTCCAGTACAGTCGAATCAACGGAATGAAAGTTGACTATACATACGGAAAGAAGAGGAGAGATATCTATTCAGGGACAAATGGCGCTAAACCCTAAGAAATTTACAAATGGCGGTAAGGTAAGCCTCTCTTTCAATTTTTTAAAACGGCGCCTGTGGAATTACCAGTTTATGTCTGACATGCTAAACAGTAATGTGTTCCTTCTGCATTACCACGATATGGCTGAAAATTTTACTGATGCAGCGCCAAGCCATAATCATTTATTTACAAATCGCAATGAATTACTTCGAGAAAGAATAAATCGCCCATTACTTTTTAGCTGTTATACATACCGGTCTTCACGTAAATTTGCCTTTGTCATTCTATTACTATGCAACAGGTTTAAGAAATCTTTTGCATTCGTTTAGGAACTTAGCCGCGTTGAGCACGTATGTGGCTATCTAAATCACATGGAAATAGAATATAGTGAACAAAGAAACACAGGTAACGTACGATTTGAGATGAACTCCTCCAAGTTAACGTTACACGGACACGTGTTCTTGCAGTTGGGTTCAAGATTTGTCTCCGAACTGATCCAAACTGAAGAGTTGCAGGATCGCTGGTTGGATAAACTGCCACAGAGATATTTCAGGTTACACAAAACATTTTTGCTCTGCTATTTTGCCCCTAATCAAAATATATCAGAATGCCAGCTGCATGTGATGGTATGGCAAGCCACCACGCGAAATGAATATATACATATGGAAAACAAAAACGACGAATGCGGAAGTGAACTGATTTCGTACTAGCGACAAAAAACAAAAGTAAACGTGATATTTCTCTCCTACAAATCTGCAATATCCGGTAAACCGATTTTATAAAGAATAACTTCGCTCTAACATCCCTCTGATATTCCATTTTCCATTTTTTTTTTAAAATTTAAATACCGCTTTAATTAAGATGTTTGACTTTTAAACGCAACCACTCTGGACATAATGTATTCAGTTCTATCCAAAATAAACAAAAATCTGATATATTTGCAAAAATTCATATTCTGTCATCAAAAATGAAGGGTCTGTCTGTTATCCTTTTTTGACGAAACTTCCATAGTATTTTATGTGTGCTTTGCCATGGTCTATTTGTCACCTGTCAGACTGCCCAACATGTTTTATGTTCTTTGTCATAGTCTGTCTGTTACGTGCTTAATGCTAAGAGATTTTTGGATTTGTATTTTGCTATTGTCTATCTGTCCCCTGCCTCTGTGCAAACATTTTACGTGTTTTTGTCATAGTCTATTCCCTGTCCAAACCCTAGCATTTTCTTCATTTATCTCTGGCAGCATTTAGGGGACAGATAACATATTTCTAATCACATGTACTTATAAAAAAAATATGTGTTCATATTTTGCACAGAAACATTCCTGGTTAATCTAAAACACTAAACGTTCTGAGGAAGACACGACCACTGAGGGAAATTAAGTGATCAAATTCTTACTAGACAGGTGGGCAAGGAGGTTAAAACTCCATGGCATTTGTTGTTAGGGTTTGCAAAGATTGCAAATACTCATATTTGGCTTTTCTATTAATGACCTGTCTGTTAATGAACACATTACTCTTGGTAAGTATAGCACGATAATTTCGGGGATTTTTAAATTCCTTAAATTTTTTAAAAATCAGGACTAGATAGTGATGCTAACGATTTTTATAATTTGAATTGAGCTTACATCTAAGTAAAATAAATTTGACTGACATTTTCTTTGTTTGATGTATCCAAGTGTTCTTGATCCAAGCCTGCTATATTTTTGACTCTTGTATATTTTTACTAACAGTATCCAATTTTTTGTTCATCTCTGTGAACCTGTCGTAATTATCTGAGACAATTGCATATGAAATATAGCTTTTCTGGCTTTTTCTGTCTTTTATTTGTGCAAGAAATCTTAACTCACCCACCCATTATCAGCACCCTTTCAGAAGTTTATAGCCTCGTGTAAATGTATAATTTTAATTACAGCATAAGGGCTCTGACGTCAACAACTGTTATTGATACTGCATGTACCATAACTGTATGTGGTTCCAAGTGGCTTGATCAGTATTTGGCAGGAGTTAATAAACATGACAAAGTCCAGTCCTTACTCAGTCAAAAGCAGTTTAAATATGGTAATGGGAAAGTAATACAGTCAGTCAAACAGGTGACAATACCAGCACAACAGATCGTACTAACTGGCAAATTGAACAAGTTGTGCTAAGCGACATACCGTTACTACTGATCAAAGATTCACTCCAGAAAGCTGGAACAACATTAGATCTTCAAACTTATCAAGCAAAAATTTTCAGTGAACGTGCAGATCTAAATTCATATCCAGTGGACATCACTGTTTTTGATATTTCGACACACAAACGAGAACTGTCCAGAAGAAATTTTAATGATAGAAGCTAAATCTTTGGCTTAATAGATGCGTCACTTTCCTGGTACACCAAAGTACAGTCATGCCCATGTGTCAGTGGTTAATCCAGGAGTCTTTTACTGGCCAGACGATAACGACTCAGTAAATGGGATGCTAGCAGGCCGTCTAGATGCCTTTTTTTAAAACTTCTGTGATTCCCAATATTGGATCTGCCTTCAACGTTGGAAGGAAAGATGACGAGAATTTCCGGTGTGTAGGAATTGAGTTTGGACAAACTGGGGACATCATGTGTGAGTCCATGGTGACTTATTATTAGGTGTACAAAAAGTTGATCAGTGCAGATCAAATGCTGGACAAATCTTTTGACGCTTCCACACCACAGTCCCAAATGTTGTAGATGCCAACAAAGTGACAAATCAGAACATGTTGTTCTAAAGTTTCAATCTCTCGATGAAAAAGTGAAACTTGTGTCATTTAGTGATGTTTCATTTTGCAATTTGCTTGATGGAGATACTCAGGGAGAACGCCAGATATTGATGGAAGCGGGAAAGCTCTCTGTATTGCAACAGAAAAAGAAAATCATTCTAGTGCCTTGGCAGCAGAAAGCTTATTTATATCGGAGGGGATTGATAACTGCATATTGCTGGCAACTTTTTTCTCGAAATTTAGCTATGTATCAACTGATCCCCTTCAGCTATCCATTACATGTGTGCTACGGGGACACACATGTAAATACAAATAAGCATTGATATTCTTGATGACAGTGGTATTCTTGATGACAGTGATATTCTTGATGACAGTGATATTCTTGATGACAGTGGTATTCTTGATGACAGTGATATTCTTGATGACAGTGATAGTCTTGATGACAGTGATAGTCTTGATGACAGTGGTATTCTTGATGACAGTGGTATTCTTGATGACAGTGGTATTCTTGATGACAGTGATAGTCTTGATGACAGTGATAGTCTTGATGACAGTGATAGTCTTGATGACAGTGATATTCTTGGTGACAGTGATAGTCATGATAGTATCGTTGAAATCTATATTAATGTCGGAAAGTTTTGTTTCTTTCCTTTCTAAGTAATCATATGGTGACTCCTTAGCCTTTGTAGGTAGGTAAGCCTTTGTTCATGGACGCTCACAATCCACACAGACTTTTCCTTTGGACTATAAAGTAAAAGTCAATATTATTTCTTATGTTTCTTTTAAAGAAGAGGGTTTCAAAACTTTATGAGCTCATCAATTTTCGTTCGCAGAGTGTTAAGTCATCAGTGCCTGTCAGGGAAGAAGGCCTTCGTTGATTACCTTGATGTTGATGTGATTTCAGCCTTAAGAACGTAGCAATTATCGGCTAGTCACGCCCACTTATGGCAGGTAAGTCTTGTATCTTTTAGCCGACCATAGCATGAGATAGATTACACCATGCTAGTTTCCTTCTCAGACATACGATGATTTTTGAAAACTCCTTCCAAAAGACAATTATATAATTTTCAAATTCCTAGTACCATGAGTTTTTTTTTTTTTAAATCTTTGCATATTATGACGCTTTACACTAAATAAAAATGAGCTAATTGTTTTGCTGCATGATAAGTATGGGATGGACGACATTATCGATCGTTGATATGTGCAAATAATCAATAGTGTACTTTGGCAAATTTGGCTTCAGGTGTAATTGTACTCACATGACAATGACTCTAAAGTCATTTGTCAGGTTTTTTGACGCCGTACTTTTTTTCACGTGTACTTTGTCACATTTTACATTTCTCACATCTTTTAAATTTATCTTTGGCAGCATTTAAAAGGCAGATAACATCTTTCTAATCACAGGTGGTTGTAAACTACATTCTGTGTTTATTTTCCACTGGTAAAATTGTTGAGTGACGATTCTTTTCACAAACACATAAACCTTCACAGACTGATGATCTTTAACACATTTCCGTCCACACAATGGGATGTGTAAAGTCATACGTACAGATGCAGGAAGGTAGCCAGGAAGGTTACTGCAGGGTATTTGTTTCCTACGGTTTGAAAACATTAAAAAATTATTTAGGATAAGATTGCTGGCGTAAAATTTTAACAGCTTTTCTGCTACTACTCTGTCTGTTCAGCTCTTGTCTGAAATAAAACTTGACACTTATTAGAAATAAAACAATTATGTGGAATTAATACATTTCTGCTGTTCAAAATTTCCTCCTGGCGTAATCATTGATGGTCATAATTTTGTAGATTGATTTGCGTTTAGCTTAAAACCATTCGAAACTTTTTCCAGTAATAGTTTCTGACATTAAAAGATTTTATGTTCAAATGAAATTGTTGGCCTCACTGAATCTCTTTCATTGTTATTTTGCTCTATATTACTTTTGGACATTTGAAATAAAACCTGCGTCTGTGTGGTGATTGATTCAAGGGAGGTAACTCTGCCTTAATAAAGCTTACGCCTTGACCGTTCTTCTTTTATCCTTCAGTATCACGTCGTCCCAATACCCATTAAAATAATGCAAAAGAAGCGTTGAATTTCCTAGCATGTTAACAGGATGATAGATATGATATGCTACTATAGGATGTTTGGTTTTACAATTTAGGCATGCGTAGCAGCAAGAGAAATCGAGTACCTTGCATCAGTGCTTTAAAGTAAATTTCTGCCACCATTTTTTAACTATACATTTTGGTGAGAAGTTTTCACGGTACAATTCCTTTGTCCATGTCTTCATTATAAAAATTCCTGAAAGGAAATGTTTAAAATTGCAATTGAAAAATAGCATTTTTGACATTTTCTGTTTTAGTTAAAGTAATCTTGACCCACCTACTATACATCTACGATCTATCATCGGCATCCTTTAAAAATCTGCAAAATTGTATAGCCCCATGAAGAATTGAGCTCACAGGGTAAGGCTCAAACATATCCAATATATGTTCATGTGTACTTCAGATCAGCTTTTCTGTCAGCTTCATTGTTCTCCTATTTTATATATTCTTTTCCTGTATACTTTGTCCTAGTCTATTTGTCACTTGCCAATATACTAACATTTTTCCATGTGTAATTTGCCATGGTCTGTTTGTCACCTGCCAGGATACTAACATTTTGTCACTTGCCAGGATACTAACATTTTGTCACCTGCGAGGATACTAACATTTTGTCACCTGCGAGGATACTAACATTTTGTCACTTGCCAGGATACTAAAATTTTGTCACTTGCCAGGATACTAATATTTTTCCATGTGCACTCTGCCATGGTCTGTTTGTCAACTTCCAGGCAGCTAACATTTTTCCTTTTGCCATAATCAGTCACCTGCCAGGATACCAACATTTTGCTACCTGCAAGGATACTAACATTTTGTCACCTGCCAGGATACTAACATTTCTTCCATATGTACTTTACGTTGATGAATTTGCCATCAGGTTAACATTATTTTTATGCAAACCGGGTCATAGTCACTAGTAACTCTGTCTCCTTCCCGAATAGTTCCATACGTAGTTTGCCATAGTCCATTTTTATTTAACATGCCAATATTTCTGGATAACTTTTCGCTTCACAGTCAAACAGAATTTCTTGCGTGAACCCACTTGTGCAGGTGCAGGACAATAAAGTTTTGAGCAAGACACGAACACTGAGGGCAGCTAAGTGTACAACCTCTAAGGAGACAGTTGAGCAAAACCGGAGGTCAGTACCTCCTGGCATTTGATCTTAGTGTTTGAAAATATTGCAAATACTTAAATTACGTTCGGGGACATGGAACTTTAATAGCTTTCTGTTATTTGAACTGTTTTTTCAACTGGCACTTCACACTTGTTAAGGGGCCTGCGTGGCTCAGTCGGTTAGCGCGCTAGCGCAGCGTAGTGACCCAGAAGCCTCTCACCAATGCGGTCGCTGTGAGTTCAAGACCAGCCTATGCTGGCTTCCTCTCCGGCCGTACGTGGGAAGGTCTTTCAGCAACCTGCGGATGGTCGTGGGTTTCCCCCGGGTTCTGCCCGGTTTCCAACAACCATAATGCTGACCGCCGTCGTATAAGTGAAATATTCTTGAGTACGGCGTAAAACAACAATCAATCACACTTGTTAAAGATGAAACGATAATTTGTTTTATTTTCTTGTTTCAAATTTCAGCCAGGAGCAGTTAATGGTGCTAATAGCTTAAAACGTTCCGAATTTTTCCCCATAGTCGTTTCTGACATAAAAAGAGCTCACTGTTATTGTTATTGAATTTCGCTTTACCTTACGTTGAGAAATCCTAATAATAAAGCAAGATTTGTGCGATGATTGATATATCATTCAGGGGAGGTAACTCTTTACGTCTGATTTAAATCAAGCCTATACTTAAGTGAGTTTAAGATTAACTAACATCATTTTTCTGTGTTTCAAGTGTTCATTATTTACTTTGCATACTTCAACATTTTATCCAGGTCCGCAAAATTCCTTGACTCTTGTATATTTGACCAACACCGCTCAGAGCTGATCAAGATTTATTTATTTATTTGATTGGTGTTTTACGCCGTACTCAAGAATATTTCACTTATACGACGGCGGCCAGCATTATGGTGGGTGGAAACCGGGCAGGGCCCACGACATGCGCAAGACCTTCACACGTATGGCCGGAGAGGAAGCCAGCATGAGCTGGACTTGAACTCACAGCGGCCGCATTGGTGAGAGACTCCTGGGTCATTACGCTGCGCTAGCGCGCTAACCGACTGAGCCACGGAGGCCCCGAGATGATCAAGAAGGTCTCGTCTGTTAGAGTAAGCGTCCAAGTAACTTCAGTGTCATGGGATTTCATTTTCTGTCAACAAAAAATTACACAAATGGAAACGACACAAGAATTCGATATATATATGTTTGATATCCCGCTGCAGCCTCCAATACTCCAGTCGGGTATCAGACTCTAAAGTAAAAAATTCCGTTATCTACCACCTCCATTTTCAATATTATGCCAAAATTGTCTCAAACACAAGTCAGCAACAAGTTTATTAATAAGAGGATTTAGGATTTGCTTTATTTAGGGATTGCTCAGCACAACTGAACGGCAACATTTAAGTAAATGGCAATAGACTGCAGCCTGAGGACAAGGTACGAGTCCGGGGCAAACGATCAGTTCACTTTTCTCTCTGGGACCTGATATTAGGCTACCGATAGGTTGAACATGCGCAGTTTGTATTGGTTGTCAAGGTTTTCCTCCGAACTGATCGACGAGTCAGGACCCTGTCACCATGTGATGTAATTCTGAGTATACTTTACAGCAAACCTCCAACAGCACGAACTGGAGGCTAAAAAGCGTTCTGGATTTATATTTCTTTATATTTGTTTGTTCCCCTTTTTTTTTTAATTTGATTTTTCCTTTGCTCACAGTGATTACAACACTGATTTTAAGCCAGGGCATAAATCCAAGCATGAGGGTGGAGGGGAGGGGGGCGAGTGGCGCACAATGACCCTACTCATAAATCGACATGCAGTAGTCAGATATTTTGTAAGGCACATAAGTTTATTGAAATAAACAACATAAATTTCTTTCAAAATCTAGATCGATGATATTCATATTTGTTTGTTCATTACGCGTCATACTAAATAAATTCTTTCTGTCTGCTCACCGTATCCGTCGGTGTATATGACTGTGATATGATATAGCAGTTTTACGACAGTATCTGAAACCTTTTCGCATGTCAAAGATCCACTTTCAATGGAATTTGTGCACATTGATAATTTTATTTGTAAGACAACATTGGTAGGATTGGCCAATTTTAGGGTTTCGCAAAAAGTATAATTTTATCAGTCCACACAGAATAATGCCTTCAGAATGTGCTTGAATGAACACCTTGCAAACGTGCGAGAAATTGTATAAGTTTAAATGTATATTTGACCTAAATATGTGTGGTTCTCCGGTCCAACAGGCACTGTATAAGCTCACTATATGTAAGTGTTACTCTACTGAAAAAAGGTAGGGCGGGTAGCACACATGTATACCCAGAAAAAAGATAAGTAATTAGGGAAACTGTAGATTGGAAACAGGCAGTACAGAGTTTAAAGACACCCGTGGTCTACATACAATGACTTATTTATGATATAGATAAATCTATATGCTCATATTCGAAACACAGTATACATAGCAATCGTAAAAAAAGTGGCTGAAGAGGGTTTAAATTCATGTCCGTACTTGTCTACATGATTGAATTACTGTTCATGCGGTTTTGAAAGACGGATCTCTATGTGATCCAATCGGACAACACATATAGCTACAATAAAAGGTATGCCTTACCAGAGATAGATCCTAGGGCAACTTGGCTGCACCATTTTTGTGGTGAACATTTAGTAGAAAGAGATACCTTAATCTTAGTTCTCGCGCCAACAAGATTGCGTCACAAATCTCACATTGTCACTACATAGCTAAATTTCTTCGATCAGTGGCGTTTATTCACAAACCGCAATGAACTAGTTCGATGCAGATTAAATAGTTTGACATATTTTCATGGAAAGCATGCAGTGTGTGACTATAAAACCGCAACTTCGGGCCGGAAATCGGCGTCTTTCAAGTGGTGTTTTCAAGCTGATTCAACAAGCCACGTCTTGACACTGCCACAAGAAATATTGGCATTGGAAGACTTCAAGCTGGAGAGTCCCAATTGTCCATTTCTAGGCGTCTACACGTCAGCCAGAGCACGATTTAACGGCTTTCTGCCCGCTACATCAATACTGGGACAACAAATGACCGTCGGCGTTCAGGTCGACCACGTGTCACTACAGCAGCCCAAGATCGCTACATAAGGGTCCTCCATTTGTGTGACCGTTGTGCTACAACTGAAAGCACAGCAGCCAGCATACCGGGACTGAGGAGGATATCAGGTCAGACAGTGCGGAACAGGCTGAGGGAACATGGACTGAGAGCCAGGAGGCCCTATGTTGGGATCGTGCTGCGTCCTCACCATCGCGCCAATCGCCTCCGATGGTGTAACAACGTGACTGCATGGAATCTACGCATTTGGTTCAGTGATGAGTCCAGATTCCTATTGCAGAGACGTGATGGTAGAAACCGGGTTTGCAGACGTGCTCACGAACGTTATGCCCCTAACTGCGTACGCCAAGTGGACAGATTTGGTGGAGGGAGTGTGATGATGTGGGCAGCAATATCGTATACTGGTCGTACAAATCTTGTCCACGTTCAGGGAAATCTTACGGCCGTACGCTACCGAGACACCATCCTGCAGCCACACCTCTTACCTGTCATTGACGTTCAGCGGGAGTAGTTCCAGCAGGACAACGCCAGACCGCACACGGCACGTGTCACAAGGGACTTCCTCGCCGAAAACAATGTAAATGTGCTACCCTGGCCGTCCCGTTCCCCGGATCTTAACCCAATTGAGCATTTGTGGGATGAACTTGATCGACGTCTACGCCAACGTCAACCTCAACCCCAAACGCTTCAAGAGCAAGTTGCATGTTTGCAGGAGGAGTGGCAGAACATTCCCCAGGCCTCTATCCAGCGTCTCATCCAGTCCATGACAAGGCGTGTCAGAACTGTTATTCGTGCCCGTGGTGGTCACAACAGATACTGACATTCCACTCAAGTGGGAGACTCATTGTGAGTGTCTTACCTCAAGTTGATGCCTTGTTGTCTAGATATGGACCCTTCCTTAATCTGTGTAAAAAAAATATTTGCAGAATAGCAATTCTTATTTAGTTATGCATAATTGAAAAGACTGCATCACCTCCGCAAAAAACCGGGTTATGCGTTTCTTTTTTTGGATAGTATATAATCGAAACAAGCGAGAAAGTACCACCAAATTGCATTTTTAAAAATAGCTCCGTTTTTTCCGTTAGCTATTCGTGCGAGCCGACGTGGGGAAATATCAGCAAATGAGGGTCTGGAGGAATGAAGTGCCCGGGAGCCCATTAGAGCTGGATGGCATCCCCGTAGGTAAAGGAGCGGACATGAGAACGGAGTTCCACCCTAACGTTATCCGGAACAAGGGCTATATGATGAGTTGGGGATGGAGCCTCCCCCACGACATCACCTTCTACCCGGTCGTCTTTGATGAGTAAGTACAGTTTTATATTTAAAGTAATTCTTTTGTAGACTTAATCAGCGTATTTCCCAATGTGCCTCGCTCCCTTGACTGACTAGAGAATTGCTATCTTTGCTGGACTGGTTTGGAGGTCATCTTGATTTTTCAAATTCTTCTAAAATTTCAAAATAGTTCAAAATAGTCTTCTTAGTTGCGGTTATACTGTGACAGTCCATACTGTCAAAGTATACTGTAAAGTATCCAGCCGTAGACACCAGACATGGCACACCACCCAGTCACAATATACTGATCCCGAAGCAACCAATCTTGCATAAAGTCTTCGGAATGACCTGAAACTATTTTGAATCCGGTTCTCGCAACTTGCGGCCCTAGAAGAAGCAAGCACGAGCTGGGCTTGAACCTATAGTGACCGCATTGGTGAAAGGTTCCTGCGTCATTGCGCCGCACTGGCAAGTTAAATCGCCTTTCTAAAATCTGTACGTTTTGTTTCTAGGGATGATTTCTTAACGGTCGGGATATGCATCAAAGCATTGCACGATTTTAACGTTTTCTGGGAGCTGGAGAACGACAAAGGGGAGATAATCGAGACTCTGCGATACTTTGAAGGAGCATCGATGCAAGAGATATACGACCAAGATGACCAGTATTATCACGACGCTGAGACTGGGTATGTTATCTTGCCATTATTGTCAGTTGTATATTTATTTATTTGATCGGCATTCTGAATAAGCCCATGATACAGTATAGGGGTCAAAGAAAATACAAATCATCGTATTTATTTATTTGATCGTTGCTTTACGGTGGTCGTTCTCAAGAGTATTTCACTTATACGACGACAGGCAGCAACATGTTGTGAGGAAACATGGCAGAGCGCGGGGGGAAGAAACGACCATCTGCAGGTTGCTGACACTACGACACGTACGATCGGATACGAAGCCAACATTCTTTGACAACGGCGTGAAACACCAATGAAATAAATACCTGTACATAGGAAACTTGTATATACTTGTATGTATATATATATATATATATATATATATATATATATATATATATATATATATATATATATATATATATATATATATATATATATATATATATATATCATAAATAACATGTATCAGGCATGCACTGCAGCAGCGTCACAACAGAAAATTATGTGTTTGTCATACGATCTGAACACCTTTGTGTAATCCGTCAATCTTCTATTAGGTCATGGAGTCAAATTCTGTGAGGTTAATGATTCACATTCTGTAATGTCACAGAATCAAATACTATTAGATCATAGAATAACATCCCAACGCGGTAACGCTAAGGCTGTTATACCTTCGATGTGAATTTAAAAACAGGACCTCGATAGTAGTGAGGTGATGAGAGGTGATGGGCACCTGTGAAAAGTCGTCTCATACCCTAGGTCAAATACATTAGGGGAATACAATAGATTTCCACTAAGCTCAGCAATATTAATGAGGTGACCTGTTCGAATCCATCACTTTCCAGGGTTCAGTATGATTTTATGTCAAGATGCGCTTTTTTTCTGGGGTGTTGCTTAGCCTTGTCTTTGTTTTGAATATATATCACAGGCATGATAGACGTTGAATAGGTACAACAGTGAGAAAAGGAAGTCATACAGCAAAACGCGCTGCTACATCTCCCGGTATATAGTTATTATCCCAATTGTTTTACAGGATTTTATTTTTTAACGTAAAAGCAAAGTACCCGAGGCACGAGCATTACGCCTACTGCTCCCACCGTGGATGTGAAAGAATGCACTTCATGTACCACGGTCCCACCCCCACCCAGGACTGCATATGGAAGGCTTACCCCAAGTACGAGGTCAAGGAAGTGGTCGGTGAGACCGTCCCAGGCTTGCTTATGCCATTTGATAGCGCTGACCACGCCCATACCCAAAGCCGCGCCCAAAACCATCAATCAAACAGGAGGAAGGCGGGGTCCAAGTCACCATATGTGTTTCCTGGTTGATTATGAGCGAAGAAGTTTGGCTGAGATAAGAAGGTGTTGTGTGAAACATGTGGCCAATTGAAATAATGGAGTTTGCTTTTTTTGGCAGAAAACTGCTGTTTTACTTTTGAAAGTTGACCGTTGTTTAGTGACTTTGTGTAGTTGATTGCTGTTTTGTGACTTTTCGCAATCTTCAACACTGTGCTTTAGTTCATGTTTTTCAGAACCAGAAATAAACATCAAATGTAAGCTCTTGAGACAACTCAAGATCTTTTTACCCACATTTGTTTCATTGTTTCCCCATGTAGGTACATGTAAAGGTTGCTGTTCCATGAAGTATTGACTCAGCAGTGAGGTCGCGTGTTCGAACCCAGCTCTCGTTGTTTCACTTTTGGCTTGAAGTCAAGACGTTTGCTATATATCTGACAAAAAGGTCGGTGGCGTAGTAACCCAAATATAAACCTATCCTGGCCCTAGTCTAACTCTGACATAACCCTGATCTAACTCTAACTAACCCTAAATTAACCCTAACGTGGCTCTAGTCTAACATAACCCCAACCTAATTCTAGTCTAACCCTAACATAACCCTAGTCTAGCCCTAACCCTAACCGTAGTTTACCCAAAAATAAACCTAACCTAGCCCTAGTCTAACCCTGACATAACCCTAGTCTAACCATAACCCTAACCGTAGTTTACCCAAACATAACCCTAACCGTAGTTTAACACAAACATAACCCTATTCTAGCCCTAACCCTAACCGTAGTTTACCCAAAAATAAACCTAACCTAGCCCTAGTCTGACCCTGACATAACCCTAGTTAACCATAACCCTAACCGTAGTTTACCCAAACATAACCCTAACCTAGCCCTAGTCTAACCCTGACATAACCCTAACCCTAACCGTAGTTTAATCCAAACATAACCCTAACCTAGCCCTAGTCTAATCCTGATGTACCCCGATCTAACTCTAACTAAACCTAAATTAACTCTAACCTAGCTCTACTCTAACATAGCCCTAATCTAGCTTTAGTTTAACATAACCCTAACCTAGCCCTAGTCTAACCCTAACATAACCCGTGTCTAACCCTAACCCTAACCGTAGTTTACCCAAACATAACCCTAACCTAGCCCTAGTCTAACCCTAACATAACCCTAGTCTAGCCCTAACCCTAACCGTAGTTTACCCAAACATAACCCTAACCTAGCCCTAGTCTAACCCTAACATAACCCGTGTCTAGCCCTAACCCTAACCGTAGTTTAACACAAACATAACCCTAACCTAGCCCTAGTCTAACCCTAACATAACCCGTGTCTAGCCCTAACCCTAACCGTAGTTTACCCAAACATAACCCTAACCTAGCCCTAGTCTAACCCTAACATAACCCTAGTCTAGCCCTAACCCTAACCGTAGTTTACCCAAACATAACCCTAACCTAGCCCTAGTCTGACCCTGACATAACCCTAGTCTAACCCTAACCCTAACCGGAGTTTACCCAAACATAACCCTAACCGTAGTTTAACACAAACATAACCCTAGCCTAGCCTTAGTCTAATCCTGACATAACCATAATCTATCTCTAACTAACCCTAAATTAACCCTAACCTAGCTCTAGTCTAACCCTAACATAACCCTTGTCTGACCATAACCTAACCTTATCCTAACCCTAACTTAGCCATAGTTCAAATCTAATCTTAGCTGTCCCAAACGTTAATGAAACCTAACCTAATTTGAACTTATTCTTCACAATCCATATATGTACCTTATATACAATAGGTGCTGGTTGGACAGACCCTCCGCTTCTCACAGCTTGGATGGCATTGGCGACACTAAGTCGTTGGTCACTCTCATGTAGCCGTTTGTGCAGACTAATGTTCGTTGAGGATAAGGCAATTGTCTTCCACAAATATTGTATACATCTATTATATGTGGGTAGTTCGTCAGTGACTTGCTAAAGGTCGATGGTTTACCACGATTGCTCCGGTTTCATTGAGCCCATAACCACCAACGTTCAAGTGAGAGTTAATTAAACGTAACATATTTATTTATTTACTTATTTAGTCAAGAATGCTGGTTTAGATTAAGTCAGATTTATTGACACGTATTCCACATTTTAATGGTGTTACAAACGACGTCGCCATATGTGTAGTGAAATGTACTCTCGAGTGAAACTCACTGGCATCTCGTTTACATTACATTATTGCTAATCTCGCTGCCTCGTCGCTTCGCCGGTAGCATGCGGTGATATTTATTTATTTAATTATTTGATTGGGGTTTGATTGGGGTTTTACGCCGCACTCTTAAAGAACGTTTCACTCATGCTACGGTGGCCAGCATTATGGATCGAGAAAACCGGGCAGAGCCAGGTAGAAGCCCACGACCATCCGCAGTTTGCTGGAAGACCTTCCCACTTACGACCTTGCTATTCTTGCTACTCAGAAGCAAATATACTGCCTTATCAATTTGAACCCATAGTGGAAGACCTTGAAATTCCGATATATGATACTGATATCTCTGGCCTGACTTCAGATGCCGAGTTTTCAGACGTCGAATTTGATCTTTGTCCAGGCATTTTCAACCGCACTGGCAATGTTATGGCTGATAAGCTATAGCTTTACCCAGTGTTACACTGATCATCTCGTGTGTTTATTTTAAGATTTAATATTTATTTACAATTCTTTCCCTCTGTCCGCTTCACTATAGATACCGGTGCATGTTATTGTCGGCATTCGGAATAGAGTCGTGCAAAGTATAAATACATATAGGATGCTTTTCAGTTAAGTTAATAGTATTTTATAAGTACAGTGTGCAGGCGCCGTTGTGTAAATTCAGCTGTATTCCTGTACCAGCTTTCAGCTGTAAATTGCCGAAAGCAAATACGATTGTAATCGGGGAGTACAAAATCTTTTCTTCTTTTGCAGTAAATATACGCCTACCTGAGACCCAAATCACCTGGAAACTTGAAAAACCGAATTCCAGGGCTCTTCAACTACCTCTTTTTACAAACGTAAGCAGAAAGCAAACAATTTCGTGGAGAAATTCGATATGCTTGCCACTCAACACTGAACTAAATGAGGGTATAACGTAAACTACCGAGTGTTGCGGTAAAAATGCATGAAACCAGCTTCATTATCTAGTGATTTTAAGTGCCATATTACTCAGATTATTGAACATTTTTTCAATAGTTTACATTCAATTTAACAATATATACAGGGGTAACTAATTATGAATAAATAATGAATCTGGACACAAATCACTGATGTCTTTGAGGAATTGGGACCTGGTGTTGCTTCTCGTTTCGTAGGCATAGCCTTCTTGTGTTGTAAGACATCAATATGGACCACGGTGAGACACGGCCATGAAATAACATCTAACAATAATACCCTGTACAGGGGTGTTCCGCGTCCATAATAGTGAGACCCGTTTTCAAAATAAGCAAAACCACAAATTAAAACGGATGTTTAACACTGAGTGGAACAAACACACCACCATGCCTAAATTCTTCGTCAGATTTACATGCCATCTTCAGGCCATTATAAAGCACTGCAGATGCTAAACTCGCAACGGTGAATGTACATGTATTTTACTCTTAAAACGCGATCAGGATTTATTTATACATTTTATTTCACTAGTGTTCTACGCCATATTCAAGAGTATTTGAGAGCCCGGAAGGAACCCACGACTATCCGCAGGTAAGCGCTGTAAGTTGGATACATGTTTCCAGTGCGCATGATAAAGATTTCATCACTGCGTGACAAGAAAATCAACGTGACAGTGTTAAAGTAAAATGTCCCTCGGTAGTTACACACTGCTCAGAAAAATCCGTGTTTTTTTATTCCAATCCTTGTGCCATATAAGACATTACATGTGTACGAGAACAGTTTCAAGTTAAAAGACTGTAATGTTAAGGCATAAGTGCTCATGTGCTTTTGTTTATGCCAACCATGATACGTTACGCGTGCTGAAGCGTAACAGCTATCTGGCTTTTTAAGGCAATGAAAGGGTGGGTGAGGGGAAGGTTTTTTTTTAGCAAGACGTGGATAAATCTTACGAAATCCCCGTCCATATATCTACCAGTAGTTGTTTTGATGTTTCATTATTTTACATGAACAGTAAAGAAAACTGGGTGACATTGTCTCAGCAACGGCTCTTCCAAAGCAACACTAGACTAAATTTGACCGGCCACAAGATAAACCGTGACTGACCGCGCCCACTATAGTGTTTGCGGGTTTCAGAAACTCACATTAAAATCCTGCAAATCGGCGCTCTCAATTCACACTCAAAAATTCTCAAAAATAAAAATCTTAAACACAATAATATAGTGGAACTCTCAGAGGAGGTTTTGGGGGTCATACATATATTCCTTTTCCTGGGTGCAGTGTATTTCGCTCAAAGCAACAAAGGTGTTGTAGCCAGGTGTGTATAAGTGCGTATCAAATAATGAAATACTCAAAACCACAAGGTCCAAGATAAACGACTTCAACGTCCCCATACAATATAATATGGTCTAGAGTCTGTACTCTCACTAGCGTTTTGTAATATGATATATAATAGAAGCGCGGTGTGAAACTACTATGAAATGCGCGTGTAACTGATACGGTTACAACCGCCGACAAAAGAAGTGGCCTCTGCACTGAACGACTTCAGGCTGATCATAATATCTCCTGATACAGTTCAGTAATTTTGTAAGCTTGGGTGATGATAACTTTTTATTATCATTGTGTGGTGAATATCGTTTAGATACACAGACACCCCTCATGATAACTGCTTAGATACACAGACACCCCTCATGACAACTGCTTAGATACACAGACACCCCTCATGACAACTGCTTAGATACACAGACACCCCTCATGACAACTGCTTAGATACACAGACACCCCTCATGACAACTGCTTAGATACACAGACACCCCTCATGATAACTGCTTAGATACACAGACACCGCTCATGACAACTGCTTAGATACACAGACGCCCCTCATGATAACCCACAACTCTGCGAGACCCGAGAGGAAGCTGAAACGACGGAAGCCATAAATGAAGTTGTGCAAACGGCCATGAATTCTCGAAAGAGAAAACGAGGGTAATACGACACCTTTGATGATGAAATCAGAGCCAAAATTGCGAGAACTGCTGTAGAAATTGGAGTAGCACGCACTGCTCGCAAATTTTCTGCAAAGCTTGGCAGATCTGTCAACCAGAGTACTGTGAGTGCAATGAAGAAATCCCAAAATATATATACTTATTCACCGCGCGTGTAACTGATACGGTCGAGCGTAGGCAGAGCAAAGGATTTTCCAGCCCTCTTTGCAAATTCTGTCACACTTGCAACAACCACCGACAAAAGAAGTGACCTCTGCACTGAACTCTCCTCCACTGGGCTCTCAGCCGATGCTGAGTTCTATATTCTACACCAGTCTGCTTTGTTGTTCAAATATCTACCACTAAGAAAGTTAATATTGTTTTCTCAGTATTATTAATGTCGGGAAATTTTTGCGTACGGTACTCAAAATTGTTGCATTAAGGGAATCAAATCACTATTATCTATTATCTTAATAACAGATAATTTATAGATATTCTCTGAATATCGTAAGCACCTTACCAGATAGTTGGCAAATTAGCAATTCAGCAAGTAACTAGGTAACCATACTGTGTTCCAAATGTTTATGGGCCCTGTTGTGCCGCCGTTCTACTACAGTATTAGGGTACAACCGTGACGTCATGGCTACCTTCGTCATGGATAGCAACAGTCTCCATGGATTTACCCACGGACAGCACCGTTTTCCATCTGATCTCAAACCTTACTCTATCTAAGGACTCGGTCATCATGGGGAATGATACCCCTTTACATAGTCCGCATCATTCTCATATGGAGAAGCACGTATACATTCATGTGTTCCGTTCACATACCCAGTTACTCTACGGGAATGGCTCTCCGACCGTAAGTGGGAAGGTCTGCCAGCAAAGTGCGGATGGTTGTGGGTTTCCCCCGGGCTCTGCCGGTTTCCACCTACCATAATGCTGACCGCCGTCATATAAGTGAAATATTCTTGAGTGCGGCGTAAAACACCAATCAAATAAATACATAAATAAATAGATAAATAAATAAGGGAATGGCAGATTCTTTCAAAACCCTCGCTAAATCTTGCAATATCCGTTTCATTCAGAAATCGGACGAAATCAGTTATCTTCGTTGATAATGTCTGAGAGACGCGATGAATTGCTCTACATGTAGTTGGTTTATAAAATTTGACGAGGATCACCCTCATGACAGAGTGAAATGTGCCTGTGGCAATATACTGTAAAGCAATGAGGTTCTGTTGATAGGACAGAAGAGCTTGGTTTCTCATTGTTCGGTGTCCATTCGCCGTTTCCATTAAATGCGCAATGAAGAGATTCCCTGCACGTATAAATTTGTACATTTTTTATTAATTTTACATCATCAAGGATATCAATGGGGATTAGTCTGTATCTGAAAACACGTTCTCTATGCATTATATGTGGTCTGTTTTTGCCAACTCAAATATGCATCTTGCCATGTTTCCTGTGGAACGTGTAAGTCTCAATTTGCTGTGTTGTCAACTCTAACTTCAGCAGCCAGCATAGCAGCCAAATAAGCATAGCAAAGCTTTATGGATATCAGTTAGCCTCCAGTTAGGCTTAGCTATTTACTAAAGGCCAATTTAGGCCAAGTAGGCTTAGCAGCCTTTTATAAATATGGGCCATCGGGGATGCTTAGTCCACCAGCAGATCCTGGTTTATGCAGGGATACAATGACACACAGTACAGGCAGTTAAACCAGAGCAGTGATGACACTGTGATAGCTGGTAAATGGCCACACTTAACAAATTCTGTGGCAATCACTGCCTACCCCTATTTTCATTCCTGAAGGAAGAATCACAAAAATCAAGCATGTTAACCGTCAACTCATTTGTTAGCAACAAGAGCAAAGAGTTTTATAATGTTTAATTCTTCACGTTATGTAAACTGCCACGTGTATAGCCAGAAACCACAGGTATCAAATAATTGCAAACCCATCTTCGATGCAATTCTCTATTTATCCACATACACGCAGAGTACACTGCTTCTCAAGATGGCACACACAGCACATCTTTTTCATGTATACACTCAGGTTAAAGAAATGACCGTCCAACAATCAGGAATCCTCAAAAAAGCACATCTGAATAATTGCACACCAATTTTTCTTTGTATGTATAGTAGGTACAGCCTAATGACAACCTGAACGGTTTGAATCATCAGATAATACATACGATGCTCTGTGGGATAACTGTTGTAGCTTTAAGGTAATTTCCATCATCGGAACTAGTTATAATTATCTGAGCAGCCTTTGTGTTGCTTTAGACTTTAGCTTAACATATATGTATGTATATAAATTGCCGGAAAACATCATATTCTTCATGGTATATCGTTAACGGATAAAACAACATGGTGAAGACAAAATATCACGGTGAACAAATCCTCAGTGTTCCGGAACGTGATAATATGCCTCTTATGGCAGTAAATAACACACAATGATCACGGAATTGGTGGGAATCATCAAAAGTTACAGGATCCTCCTATTTGATAGTAAGGCAGCCCTACAAATACAGTGTTGACTTTAAAATCATTATATCACAAAACGACCATAACATAAGTTTTAAGGCGATGCGACTCGTTTCCATTAGGCTTCTGCTCTGCTAACAAGAAACAAACGTGAAGAATCCCTACAACTTAACTGTTGAGGGTAGGATGGACAGACCCACAATGCAACCTCAATATGACGTATAAGAACAGAAGAGAACAAACTGGACAACAAAATTTGTTCTTGTGATGCGGAAAATATGTGTTTAAAAGCACAGAGCATGATTTAGACAATTTGGATATTGTGGCACAGTATGTGTTCGCAGATTCCTCACAGCACACGTGCCGCTCTCTATGCACGCTTTGCACGAGCCGATGTGACACACATAGACGTGTTTAGGCTTAGCCTCACCACTGATGCTCATTCGTGGAAATATTTAATCAATAAAATTGGTTCCCGTATCACTTGGAATCGTGTTGTGTATACTTTAGATGAAGAGCATCCACGTGTATAAAGTTTAATCATAAACAACGGTTTAAACGGAGTTTTTGTATATTCTGACATCACTTCCTGCCTCATCATCGCAACCCCTTTGACCTCGGCATGGTTCAAGATTTCTCTACAAAATTTGCTAGTGGTGACAGTGATGTAAACTGAATGCAGAGAGTGAAACGTGCTCTGAGTGTGTTTTGTTTCATATATATGATATATATATATATCATAAACAACATATATATATACATATGTTTTTCAGGGGAGACGAGACCGTCTCCCAGCACCCAAGTTACCCTAAAAGAAGAAAGATCCAGTATTTCTTGACCACATCACACATGCTTGAATCCTGGAGATACTCCATAATTCATGAAGCCAAGCTGACTTATTTCTACAGAGGACATCTTCACACTCTCTGAATACGGGATTAGATTAACCATACAGCGCCACGGGCTGTTCCCCGTCTATAGCCATGTGGACAAGCGGCCCAGAGTTATTCCCCCTGAAATTCTCTCGCACAAATGTTATTGCTGATTCTGTTGCTGACTTAAAGAGGTATCCAAAAACGCGATCTGGATTTTAACTCTAGCCCAGTAATGGCCTATAAAGGATTAAAATTGCATACGTATTAAATTAACTCCAGACCAATGATGGCCTATAAAAGATTAAAATAGTTTAAATATCACTAAATACTTGTTAGGCGAGAGGTTTAGAACAGCCGCAGCACAACAAACTAGTACAAAAATTATACCTTTATTTATTAAATAATATATTCCATATGTGTGTACATATATAAATGCAAGCCTACCTGAATTTAATGTAAAAAATGCATGAAACTACACAGAGGGATGTTCATTTGAAGTACTTCGTCCGTACACCCCAGGCACACAGAGTATCGCAGTGTTATTGTTACCCAAGTTAGAACAACCCATATACATGCCCGCCAACAAATGAATGCAAGAATTCTGTGTAAGGCGTTACACACCAACTAAATAAAGAAATAAATGACATCACTTTACCTTATAAGTTAGCCAGTATTCACAAATAAATAAAACTCCTTTGACCGTTAGACACTCTCTTCAAATCGCATTTTACTTCACGCGATGTATTGTAAAATAATAAACAAGAACTCCTTCTAGCGCGTCACAAACAATACAACGCTACAACACTTTCAGTAATATTGCACCAAACTTGTTGAGAATACTATATATACATGTATACAGAAATCTGGTGAAACATGATTCTCCGTTCCGGGTGAACCATACCCATGTGAAAAGCCGTGCTTGCCTGTCAAGCCCATGTACACGACTGTCAGTTACACACAGTAGTTCGGACAACCACGGATCACAAGATGTAATCGTCCAAACACAACTATTAGGTACATACCTGGACAAAGTGATAACTTTTCCTTGTGTTGAAAACACAACAGCTTCGCTGCGATGGAGTCGATACTATACAATGCCCATTGGTCGGTTTGGGCGTCGTGATATGTGACGTCACGCGAATAAAAAACATCACAGGAATCGCTAACATCGATTTGACAACAGGCATTTTTTCTACGTATATATTTTTTTACAAGCCTACCCAAAATTATAATACTATACAATACTAATGTAATACTGTGCACACTGTTACAATGTTATACTATACAATGTTATTTTGCTCCCTTCTCGAGCACGACTCATCCTCGCCGCTCATTCGACGACGCAGCTCGGACCTCAACGAAATAACCTAGCGGGAAAACAGAGCTGCTCTCGCGCGTGACATCAGTTTTGGCGCGAAATGGAGCTCACTCATTGGTCAGTTTTGGCGCGACATCGAGCTGCTCTCTCGCGTGACATCAATTTTTGCGCGCCTTGTGTGACGTGTGACGTAACGCTCATGCGCTGACGTCACGTGCATGCAGGTGCGGGCACTCAGCGATATGCAAATGCCTCCACAAATCTTCCACAATAAGACACGTTTGCAGCATACTATACTACTTTCCGCGATGCGGACTCATTTTTCAGAATTTCGTTATTCCCACTCTTATTAAAGACCCAATCAATGGCAATCTGGCTATAGTCCCGCTATTCGTACTCATTTTTCCTCGTTCCACTTTAGCATGCTTGCTGAAAACCCAATATTAACATTTCTTCTTCCTCATGTGTATAAGTATCCGCTCTATTTGACGTTTGACTGGAACCCGGTGACATCTGTGCTATGACCGCTTGTTGATCGCTCCATGGGTCTGTTCTGAACCTTTAAACAAATATCATTTAGTATATATCAGCAGTGGCAAGCAACGAAAAGAAAAAGAGCCAATAAAATACATGATCTCTCTGCAACTCTGCCTTGGCAAATGAGAAGACGACTTTGAGAAGATAAGCGGCGATGTGGGATTTTAGAGTTTTCCTAATTCTACAAAGTATTGATTTACGCCACAACTAAATGTTAAATAGCATTTCAGTACTGTAAAATCAGTGACTGAACGACTTAAAGTTTGCTGTGCTTTACATACATAAATATAAGATGTAATGTTAATTAATACACTATGTGTGTTATATTTAACAGAACAAGCTGCTGCAATAACGGAATACAGTCTGACATCACTCAGACAATAGACTTTCTGTTAAAAAATTAAGAGATTATATTTTGAGCGTAGGAAGTAGTCTGCATTTATTTGAGTCCGCGCATTCCAGGCGGGAAATCTTCACTAGAGTGTTAGTTGTGCATCTGAAATTTTTATTGTGTTAAACCAATCTTTCAAGTGTATTTATTTCTGTTAGCTTTTAAAGAGGCGAGATCAAGCATCATTTCTGTGATTTTAATGTGACTTTTAGCACATTTTATAAAAAGCACTGAAGGTTGACAAATGGAAAGTGCTAAGAGGGTCTCAACACTGATCGTGTACCTAAAAGAAGGAACATCGAACATTGTCTATGAAGAAGTTGACAAGTCTCAAAAATAAATGACCATTATCATGCATAAAATAAAACATTCTCAGATCAGTGTAAATGATCAGTGGAGCAAATGAACAAATAATAAAATAGAAACAAACCGGAAACTTAACCCTCCTGGTGATCTTGCGCAGGATGAAGCTCTTCCGGAGTGTGCAAGGAAATCATTGAGCCATGCAAATCCTGTGCAATAGGGTGCAATTCATTTTGCATAACAGGAAAGCCAGCGTCTGACAGCTGCCGAAGAGAAGATGAGGGTTATAACAATTATTTATTTACTTCCCTTACTGATGTTTTACTCAGTGCTAAATAATATGCACTCAAAATGTTAATCTGTCAATTTTAACAGAAAATCTGTTGTCTGGGTGATGCTAGCATGTATTCTGTTCTAATAACACAATACTCTGTCATATTAAACAGTCTAATAGAACCTTTGTATTGAATTAATAGAATATGTGTGTTATATTTAGCAGAATACATTCTAACATCACTCACTCAACAGACTTTCTGTTAAAATTAACAGACTACGTTTATGAGTGTGCCGGCAAACGTTACCTTGCCCATATTCTAATCAAATCGGGAATAAACTACTAAGCAGCAACAGACCTCTATCACCACGGTCTCCAGACTATCGCGAAGACAGTGTTCAAAATCAATATCACAGAGAACCTTTGACTATAAAAACACGCAAAACGGGTTACATAATGACAATTGCCTCTATTTTTGATAAAAGTGGAAATCATTTCTTACATTCGAAAAGCTGATCAAAATAGGACCTCTATGCAACTCTGGCTTGGAAAATGACAGGACGACTAAGGGAAGATAAGCGGAGATGTGAAATTTTTGCGTTTCCTACTCCTACAAAGGATTTATTTACTAATTTATCTATCCACACGTTGCGGCGTGGTGTGGTTTGGTATAGTATGGTATTGTATGGTATGGTATTGTATAGTACATTTATGGTATAGTATGGTGTGGTATGGTATGGTATTTTATAGTACATGTATGGTATAGTATGGTGTGGTGTGGTTTGGTATGGTATGGTATAGTATAGTATAGTTTAGTGTAGTGTGGTTTGGTTTTGTATAGTACATGTATAGTATAGTATGGTGCGGTGTGGTTTGGTATGGTATAATATGGTATTGTATGGTATGGTATTGTATAGTGCATGTGTGGTATAGTGATGTGGTATGGTATAGTATAGTATGTTATTATATGGTATGTTATTATACAATACGTGTATGGTATAGTATGGTAATGTATGGTTTGGAACAGTACATGTATGTTATAATATGGTGTGGTATGGTATGGTATTGTATAGTACATGTATGGTATAGTATGGTGTGGTGTGGTTTGGTATGGACGAGTATGGTATTGTATGGTATGGTATTGAACAGTACATGTGTTTTATAATATGGTGTGGTATGGTATGGTATTGTATAGTACATGTATGGTATAGTATGGTGTGGTGTGGTTTGGTATGGAAGAGTATGGTATTGTATGGTATGGTACTGAACAGTACATGTATGGTATAGAATGGTGTGGTATGGTATGGTATTGTATAGTATGGTGTGGTGTGGTATGGTATGGTATGGTATGGTGTGGTGTGGTATAGTATAGTATGGTATAGTATGGTATGGTATTGTATAGTACATTTATGGTACGGCATGGTGTGGTGTAGTTTGGTATGGTATAGTATGGTATGGTATTGTATAGTACATGTGTGGTGTAGTTTAATGTGGTGTGGTTTGGTATTGTATAGTACGTGTATGGTATGGTATGGTGTGGTGTGGTTTGGTTTGGTATATTATGGTATTGTATGGTATGGTATTGTATATTACATGTGTGGTATGGTATGGTATGGTGTGGTATGGTATTGAACAGTACATGTAAGGTGTAGTATAGTATTGTATGAAGCGGTATTGTATGGTACATGTACGGTATAGTATGGTGTGGTGTGGTTTGGTATGGAAGAGTATGGTATTGTATGGTATGGTACTGAACAGTACATGTATGGTATAGAATGGTGTGGTATGGTATGGTATTGTATAGTATGGTGTGGTGTGGTATGGTATGGTATGGTATGGTGTGGTGTGGTATAGTATAGTATGGTATAGTATGGTATGGTATTGTATAGTACATTTATGGTACGGCATGGTGTGGTGTAGTTTGGTATGGTATAGTATGGTATGGTATTGTATAGTACATGTGTGGTGTAGTTTAATGTGGTGTGGTTTGGTATTGTATAGTACGTGTATGGTATGGTATGGTGTGGTGTGGTTTGGTTTGGTATATTATGGTATTGTATGGTATGGTATTGTATATTACATGTGTGGTATAGTATGGTATGGTGTGGTATGGTATTGAACAGTACATGTAAGGTGTAGTATAGTATTGTATGAAGCGGTATTGTATGGTACATGTACGGTATAGTATGGTGTGGTGTGGTTTGGTATGGGAGAGTATGGTATTGCCTGGTATGATACTGAACAGTACATGTATGGTATAGTATGGTATTGTATGGTATGTCACTGTATAGTACATGTGTGGTATAGTATGGTGAGGTATGGTAAGGTGTAGTTCTTGTCGTACCTGTGGATATGTTCCTGGTGCGAATCTGGCGCCACTTGGAACCAGCTTAGTTGGTAAACCAGGGGGAGATGACTCCTGCTCCACGATAAACCCACGTTCGGACCGCTCCGTCATATGTTCCCTAGTAACACACAAACATACAGTGCCAAATAGTATGCAAATTCCACAGGACACTAAATGGGTATTGAGGGGTTACACGAGTGCGGTGTGTGTTCATCTCTACACCATATTGCACCTGACTGCACTAAAATTGGCGGACCTTTACTGGGAGTAATAAATATAGCGAGATTCCGTGTGGACGCTCTCGGTTTTCATACGGAACGCAGTCTGCCAGATGAGCTGTGGCTTAGAGTCAATGTGTAGAACATGGAAACAGTAGGCGAGGCCTCAGTCACACTCATGCATTTTTACCTGTAACTTTTTATCATGTATATTTGATTGTTGCTTTAAGGGTTTAACGCTTTCGTTTTGATACCGATAAGCATTCGAGGCACTTTGGCTTTGTACGAAACAAGGTTTAGCGGTATCAAGTTACACAAGACCAAAGTGTTACAGTAAAAATGATTTATTTTATTTATTTATTTCATTGGTGTTTTATGCCATACTCAAGAATATTTTACTTAAGTATTATGTTGGAAGAAAAAGGCGAGAAGAGCCCGGGAGTGAGGGGGGAGGGGTGTCAACAACCATCCACAGGTTGCTAGCAGATCTAGCAGATTTAGATATACGACTGAAGAGGAACACGAGACATGACCTGAACTTGAACTCACGATCTCGCGATCAGACACAACGGAGCAATTGACAGCCCAGTAGGACGATACTTTTACCGCACTCCGGAAAATGCGCTGTAGTTCGAACTGCCAGCAAAGCTTTTTTTGCGGCACCATTCCTTTTCCAGCAAAGACGAATTGATTTTCGCTTTTTTAAAATTATATCAGTCTTTATATACATGATAGTGCTTATATATAAGTGCTTCTTTTCCTAGTCACGTCATGGTGACTACCTAGGAAAGGAGAGACGAACACAAATACGGTCCACCAAAGCATCACGACCTGCTATTTTTAAGCGACCCCAGCAATTAGGGACTGGAACCAGCTATTTCTAGGGTTTGAATCGAAGCTTCTATCACTTGAAAACGAAAGTAGGCCGGCACATATAGTTCAATGAAATGGTTATAATAACAAATATTTAATTCACCGCCTGACCCACTTTGTGAACTGTAAAGGAATAAAGAGCATATTGATTCGAAAATCTATGAATGTTTGCATGGTATCCATGGACAAATCAATACAACAGGTAGAACTTAGAACACAGGTGTATGGCCTGTGCATGGAGTTGGTCTATTACGTAGTTCCCCGTATTCTGTCTGTTGTTCCATTAACCTCAAATATCGAAACTAGGACCGTAGTCGTGTAGTTGTCGTGTGGGCAGTGTTACAACGGACTGTCCTCTTTGGCTTAAGGCTGCTTGAATAAGTCTTGGGTATACAAACTAAGGACATTTTTTGACATGGACACCAAGCATGAAGTACATAATAATTATTAGAAATAATCTATCTGAAATGAAGATGCTTTCAACGAAGAATGTTTTCAAGAAGACAGAAAGGCTTTTACCCTCTGGATAGCCAAATTTGAACTTTCTTAAAGCTTTGAACTACGTGTTCAGGACTCCAAGCAATCACTGGATTTTCCCCCGATGATCAGCACATGATAAACTTTTCCAACGGGATAAATTCAAGTTCGTACTCTGGAATCACTTTCCTGGAAATACTGTCTATATGGTGTATGCGTGTGAATAAGCTTAAGAAAATACGAGGCTTTTGGACTTAAAATCTGGTCGCCATATACTGGATACCTTTGTCTTCTTTTTGCTTAAGTAGATTGTGTTCTGGAATTATCCAGTTACATAGTGGAGATGTTTACTTGTGGCCTGTGATTGAAAAAAGGCGTATTACAGGTCACTCATATCCACGCAGTACTGTGAACGTACTCGTGTCAGCTTCAGAACTTTTTGCCTATTGTCTTTTTCAGGACAGATGGACGAGGAGGATAATTTTTTAAGTCGGGTTCATGATTCAAAGGAGTCCTTCATCCTATACGCGTATAACTTGCCATATACGCCTAGCACTGCTATACTTGCTGACCAGTAACATTTCGGGTGAGCTAGATGTAAATAGTTCTGATTGAAGACAACTGAATATGCAAAGTATACGAGAATCATTCGGATGACCTGGTGCGTTTTAAGATACTAATTGTAAGTATCGTTATAGGGTTTATTGTAGTAACCATAGTGAGTTTACTGAAATCTATTCTTCAGTGGGGAGGGGGCGGAGGGGGGGGGGCTATGTAGTCTGTGTAACGGGATTAAGTTAATATAAGCGCCCTTGTTGATTATTGATTTGTTATGAGGAAACAAAAAGATATCTACCGTAAGATGAAAGCTTGTAGGTAATAAATATGGTTTAAACAAAGGGTTTTGAGAAGTCAGTTAGGACAAATAGATATATGTAATAAGCGTTCACACAGTAGATATTCCTTTATTGCACATAAGGATGTAAACCTAGGCTGCTCAACAAGAATGTGTTATGCCTTAGCGAGAACTTGTACCCGCTTATACTGTTTGTAAATTCGACATTGGTTGGAAAGTTGTTTTTTCTTTTTTTTTCATTTTTGCTAGTTTTAGCTAATATTGAGAGATTGATAATAATTATTGACAGAAATGTCAGTGGAAACTGTTTAGTGGGCCGAGATGCCACGTTCTTCTAGGTTTCTCAATATTTCACGACGTAAAATAGGCCAACTAACATACAGATAATGAGTTCCCAATCGAGAAGCAAAGATATCCTACAACGACTGGTGCGTTTTTAACTTGATAGACAAAACTGTAGGAGGTGAATGAAGTCTTCAGGTGAAGGGCGACATTGACAGAGATTTAAACTCCAGTACAGTCGAATCAACAAAATGAAAGTTGACTATACATATGGAAAGAAGAGGAGAGATATCCATTCAGGGACAAATGGCGCTAAACCCCAAGAAATTTACAAATGGAGGTAAGGTAAGCCTCTCTTTCAATTTTTTAAAATGGCGCCTGTGAAATTACCAGTTTATGTCTGACATGCTAAACAGTAATGTGTTCCTTCTGCATTACCACGATATGGCTGAAAATTTTACTGATGCAGCGTCAAGCCATAATCATTTATTTACAAATCGCAATGAATTACTTCGAGAAAGAATAAATCGCCCATTACTTTTTGGCTGTTATACGTACCGGTCTTCACGTAAATTTCCACGCCGCCTTTGTCATTCTATTATTATGCAACAGATTTAAGAAATCTTTTGAATCCGTTTACCAGCCGCGTTAAGCACGTATGTGGCTATCTAAATCACATGGAAATAGAATATAGTGAACAAAGAAACACAGGTAACGTACGATTTGAGATGAACTCCTCCAAGTTAACGTTACACGGACACGGTTGGGTAGTTGGGTTCAAGATTTATCTTCGAACTGATCCAAACTGAAGAGTTGCAGGATCGCTGATTGGATGATACTGCCACACAGATATTTCAGGTTACACAAAAAGTTTTTGCTCTGCTATTTTGCCCCTAATTAAAATATATCAGAATGCCAGCTGCATGTGATGGTATGGCAAGCCACCACGCGAAAGGGATATATACATATGGAAAACAAAAACGACGAATGCGGAAGTGTACTAATTTCGTACTAGCGACAAAAAACAAAAGTAAACGTCATATTTCTCTCCTACAAATCTGCATTATCCGGTAAACCGATTTTATAAAGAATAACTTCGCTCTAACATCCCTCTGATATTCCATTTTCCATTTTTTCTAAAATTTAAATACCGCTTTAATTGAGATGTTTGACTTTTAAACGCAACCACTCTGGGCATAATGTATTCAGTTCTATCCAAAATAAACAAAAATCTGATATATTTGCAAAATTCATATTCTGTCATCAAAAATGAAGGGTCTGTCTGTTATGCTTTTTTGACGAAACTTCCATAGTATTTTATGTGTGCTTTGCCATGGTCTATTTGTCACCTGTCAGACTGCCCAACATGTTTTATGTTCTTTGTCATAGTCTGTCTGTTGCGTGCTTAATGCTAAGAGATTTTTGGATTTGTATTTTGCTATAGTCTATCTGCCCCCTGCCTCTGTGCAAACATTTTACGTGTTTTGGTCATAGTCTATTCCCTGTCAAAATGCTAGCATTTTCTTCATTTATCTCTGGCAGCATGTAGGGGACAGATAACATATTTATAATCACATGTGCTTATAAAAAAATATGTGTTCATGTTTTGCACAGAAACATTCCTGGTTAACCTAAAACACTAAACAAGGGCCTCCGTGGCTCAGTCGGTAGCGCGCTAGGGCAGCGTAATGACCCAGGAGCCTCTCACCAATGCAGTCGCTGTGAGTTCAAGTCCAGCTTATGCTGGCTTCCTCTCCGGCCGTAAATGGAAAGGTCCTCCAGCAACCTGCGGATGATCGTGAGTTTCCCCCGGGCTGTGCCCGATCTCCACCCACCATAATGCTGGCCACCATTGTATAAGTGATATATTCTTGAGTACGGCGTAAAACACCAATCAAATAAGTAAATAAATAAATAAAACACTAAACGTTCTGAGGAAGACACGACCACTGAGGGAAATTAAGTGATTAAATTCTTACTAGACAGGTGGGCAAGGCGGTTAAATCTCCATGGCATTTGTTGTTAGGGTTTGCAAACATTGCAAATACTCATATTTGGCTTTTCTATTAATGAGCTCTCTGTTAATGAACACATTACTCTTGGCAAGTACAGCACAATGATTTCGAGGATTTTTAAATTCCTTAAATTTTTTTAAAATCAGGAGTAGATAGTGATGCTAACGATTTTTATAATTTGAATTGAGCTTACATCTAAGTAAAATAAATTTGACTGACATTTTCTTTGTTTGATGTATCCAAGTGTTCTTGATCCAAGCCTGCTATATTTTTGACTCTTGTATATTTTTACTAACAGTATCCAATTTTTTGTTCATCTCTGTGAACCTGTCGTAATTATCTGAGACAATTGCATATGAAATATAGCTTTTCTGGCTTTTTCTGTCTTTTATTTGTGCAAGAAATCTTGACTCACCCACCCATTATCAGCACCCTTTCAGAAGTTTACAGCCTCGTGTAAATGTATAATTTTAATTACAGCATAAGGGCTCTGACGTCAACAACTGTTATTGATACTGCATGTACCATAACTGTATGTGGTTCCAAGTGGCTTGATCAGTATTTGGCAGGAGTTAATAAACATGACAAAGTCCAGTCCTTACTCAGTCAAAAGCAGTTTAAATATGGTAATGGGAAAGTAATACAGTCAGTCAAACAGGTGACAATACCAGCACAACAGATCGTACTAACTGGCAAATTGAACAAGTTGTGCTAAGCGACATACCGTTACTACTGACCAAAGATTCACTCCAGAAAGCTGGAACAGCATTAGATCTTCAAACTTATCAAGCAAAAATTTTCAGTGAACGTGCAGATCTAAATTCATATCCAGACATATCTTTCGGCACACAAACGAGAACTATCCAGAAGAAATTTTAATGACAGAAGCTAAATCTTTGGCTTAATAGATGCGTCACATTCCTGGTACACCGAAGTACGTGAGGTTCTTGTAAACAGTGATGCCCATGTGTCAGTGGTTAATCCAGGAGTCTTTTACTGGCCAGACGATAACGACTCAGTAAATGGGATGCTAGCAGGCCGTCTAGATGCCTTTTTTTAAAACTTCTGTGATTCCCAATATTGGATCTGCCTTCAACGTTGGAAGGAAAGATGACGAGAATTTCCGGTGTGTAGGAATTGAGTTTGGACAAACTGGGGACATCATGTGTGAGTCCATGGTGACTTATTATTAGGTGTACAAAAAGTTGATCAGTGCAGATCAAATGCTGGACAAATCTTTTGACGCTTCCACACCACAGTCCCAAATGTTGTAGATGCCAACAAAGTGACAAATCAGAACATGTTGCTCTAAAGTTTCAATCTCTCGATGAAAAAGTGAAACTTGTGTCATTTAGTGATGTTTCATTTTGCAATTTGCTTGATGGAGATACTCAGGGAGAACGCCTGATCTTATTGATGGAAGCGGGAAAGCTCTCTGTATTGCAATAGAAAAAGAAAATCATTCTAGTGCCTTGGCAGCAGAAAGCTTATTTATATCGGAGGGGATTGATAACTGCATATTGCTGGCAACTTTTTTCTCGAAATTTAGCTATGTATCAACTGATCCCCTTCAGCTATCCATTACATGTGTGCTACGTGGACACACATGCAAATACAAATAAGCATTGATAGTCTTGATGACAATGGTATTCTTGATGACAATGGTATTCTTGATGACAGTGATAGTCTTGATGACAGTGATAGTCTTGATGACAGTGGTATTCTTGATGACAGTGGTATTCTTGATGACAGTGGTATTCTTGATGACAGTGATAGTCTTGATGACAGTGGTATTCTTGATGACAATGGTATTCTTGATGACAGTGATAGTCTTGATGACAGTGATAGTCTTGATGACAGTGGTATTCTTGATGACAGTGATAGTCTTGATGACAGTGATAGTCTTGATGACAGTGGTATTCTTGATGACAGTGATAGTCTTGGTGACAGTGATATTCTTGATGACAGTGATAGTCTTGATGACAGTGATAGTCTTGATGACAGTGATAGTCTTGATGACAGTGATAGTCTTGGTGACAGTGATAGTCATGATAGTATCGTTGAAATCTATATTAATGTCGGAAAGTTTTGTTTCTTTCCTTTCTAAGTAATCATATGGTGACTCCTTAGCCTTTGTAGGTAGGTAAGCCTTTGTTCATGGACGCTCACAATCCACACAGACTTTTCCTTTGGACTATAAAGTAAAAGTCAATATTATTTCTTATGTTTCTTTTAAAGAAGAGGGTTTCAAAACTTTATGAGCTCATCAATTTTCGTTCGCAGAGTGTTAAGTCATCAGTGCCTGTCAGGGAAGAAGGCCTTCGTTGATTACCTTGATGTTGATGTGATTTCAGCCTTAAGAACGTAGCAATTATCGGCTAGTCACGCCCACTTATGGCAGGTAAGTCTTGTATCTTTAAGCCGACCATAGCATGAGATAGATTACACCATGCTAGTTTCCTTCTCAGACATACGATGATTTTTGAAAACTCCTTCCAAAAGACAATTATATAATTTTCAAATTCCTAGTACCATGAGTTTTTTTTTTAAATCTTTGCATATTATGACGCTTTACACTAAATAAAAATGAGCTAATTGTTTTGCTGCATGATAAGTATGGGATGGACGACATTATCGATCGTTGATATGTGCAAATAATCAATAGTGTACTTTGGCAAATTTGGCTTCAGGTGTAATTGTACTCACATGACAATGACTCTAAAGTCATTCGTCAGGTTTTTTGACGCCGTACTTTTTTTCACGTGTACTTTGTCACATTTTACATTTCTCACATCTTTTAAATTTATCTTTGGCAGCATTTAAAAGGCAGATAACATCTTTCTAATCACAGGTGGTTGTAAACTATATTCTGTGTTTATTTTCCACTGGTAAAATTGTTGAGTGACGATTCTTTTCACAAACACATAAACCTTCACAGACTGATGATCTTTAACACATTTCCGTCCACACAATGGGATGTGTAAAGTCATACGTACAGATGCAGGAAGGTAGCCAGGAAGGTTACTGCAGGGTATTTGTTTCCTACGGTTTGAAAACATTAAAAAATAATTAGATTAAGTTTGCTGGCGTAAAATTTTAACAGCTTTTCTGCTACTACTCTGTCTGTTCAGCTCTTGTCTGAAATAAAACTTGACACTTATTAGAAATAAAACAATTATGTGGAATTAATACATTTCTGCTGTTCAAAATTTCCTCCTGGAGTAATCATTGATGGTCATAGTTTTGTAGATTGATTTGCGTTTAGCTTAAAACCATTCGAAATGTTTTCCAGTAATAGTTTCTGACATTAAAAGATTTTATGTTCAAAAGAAATTGTTGGCCTCACTGAATCTCTTTCATTGTTATTTTGCTCTATATTACTTTTGGACATTTGAAATAAAACCTGCGTCTGTGTGGTGATTGATTCAAGGGAGGTAACTCTGCCTTAATAAAGCTTACGCCTTGACCGTTCTTCTTTTATCCTTCAGTATCACGTCGTCCCAATACCCATTAAAATAATGCAAAAGAAGCGTTGAATTTCCTAGCATGTTAACAGGATGATAGATATGATATGCTACTATAGGATGTTTGGTTTTACAATTTAGGCATGCGTAGCAGCAAGAGAAATCGAGTACCTTGCATCAGTGCTTTAAAGTAAATTTCTGCCACCATTTTTTAACTATACATTTTGGTGAGAAGTTTTCACGATACAATTCCTTTGTCCATGTCTTCATTATAAAAATTCCTGAAAGGAAATGTTTAAAATTGCAATTGAAAAATAGCATTTTTGACATTTTCTGTTTTAGTTAAAGTAATCTTGACCCATCTGCTATACATGTACGATCTATCATCGGCATCCTTTAAAAATCTGCAAAATTGTATAGCCCCATGAAGAATTGAGCTCACAGGGTAAGGCTCTAACATATCCAACATATGTTCATGTGTACTTCAGATCAGCTTTTCTGTCAGCTTCATTGTTCTCCTATTTTATATATTCTTTTCCTGTATACTTTGTCCTAGTCTATTTGTCACTTGCCAATATACTAACATTTTTCCATGTGTAATTTGCCATGGTCTGTTTGTCACCTGCCAGGATACTAACATTTTGTCACCTGCCAGGATACTGATACTAACATTTTGTCACATGCCAGGATACAAACATTTTGTCACCTGTCAGGATACCAACATTTTGTTACTTGCCAGGATACAAACATTTTGTTACCTGCCAGGATAGTAACATTTTGTCACCTGCCAGGATACTGATACTAACATTTTGTCACATGCCAGGATACAAACATTTTGTCACCTGTCAGGATACTAACATTTTGTTACCTGCCAGGATACTAACATTTTGTCACCTGCAAGGATAATAACATTTTGTCACCTGCCAGGATACAAACATTTTGACACCTGCCAGGATACTAACATTTTGTCACCTGCCAGGATACCAATATTTTGTCATCTGCCAGGATACTTACATTTTGTCACCTGCAAGGATACTTACATTTTATCACCTGCCAGGATACTAACATTTTGTCACCTGCCAGGATAATAACATTTTGTCACTTGCCAGGATACAAACATTTTGTCACCTGTCAGGATACTAACATTTTGTTTCACATGCCAGGATACTAACATTTTGTTACCTGCCAGGATACTAACGTTTTTTCCTAATGTCATGTTTCTCTGTCAACTTCCAGGCAGCTAGCAGTTTTTTACTTTTGCCATGATCTGTCACCTGCCAGGATACTAACATTTCTTCCATATGTACTTTACGTTGGTAAATTTGCTATCAAGCTAACATTATTTTTATACAAACCGTGTCATAGTCACTAGTAACTCTGTCTCCTTCCAGGATAGTTCGCATACGTACTTTGCCATAGTCCATTTGTATTTAACATGCCAATATTTCTAGATAATTTCACAGTGAAACAGAATTTCTTGCGTGAACCCACTCGTGCAGGTGCAGGACAATAAAGTTTTGAGCAAGGCACGACCACTGAGGGCAACTAAGTGTACAACCTCTTAAGAGACAGGTGGTCAAAACCGGAGGTCATTACCTCTTGGCATTTGATCTTAGTGTTTGAAAATATTGCAAATACTTAAATTACGTTTGGGGACATGGAATTTTAACGGCTTTCTGTTATTTGAACTGTTGTTTCAACTGGAGCCAAAACTGACATTTCACACTTGTTAAAGATGGAACGATAATTTGTTTTATTTTCTTGTTTTAAATTTCAGCCAGGAGCAGTTAATGGCGCTAATAGCTTAAAACGTTCCGAATTTTTTCCCATAGTCGTTTCTGAAATAAGAAATCCTAACAAAAAAGCAAGATTTGTGCGATGATTGATATACCATTCAGGGGGAGGTAACTCTTTACGTCTGATTTAAATCAAGCTTATACTTAAGTGAGTTTAAGTTTCACTAACATCGTTTTTCTGTGTTTCAAGTGGCTATTATTTACTTTCCATACTTCAACATTTTATCCAGGTCTGCAAAATTTCTTGACTCTTGTATATTTGACTAACACCGCTCAGAGCTGATCAAGATTTATTTATTTATTTGATTAGTGTTTTACGCCGTACTCAAGAATATTTCACTTATACGACGGCGGCCAGCATTATGGTGGGTGGAAACCGGGCAGAGGCCGGGGGAAACCCACGACCATCCGCAGGTTGCTGTCAGACCTTCCCACTGACGGCCGGAGAGGAAGCCAGCATTAGCTGGACTTGAACTCACAGCGACCGCATTGGTGAGAGACTCCTGGGTCATTACGCTGTGCTAGCGCGCTAACCGACTGAGCCACGGAGGCCCGGGGCTGACCAAGAAGGTGTCACCTGTTAGAGTTAGCGTCCAAGTAACTTCAGTGTCATGGAATTTCATTTTCTATAAACAAAAAGTTACACAAATGGAAACGACACAAGAATTCGATCGATATATATATGTTCAATACCCCGCTGCTGCCTCCAATACTCCTGTCGGGTATCAGACTCTAAATTAAAAAATTCCGTTATCTACCACCTCCATTTTCAATATTATGCCAAAATTGTCTCAAACACAGGTCAGCAACAAGTTTATTAATAAGAGGATTTAGGATTTGCTTTATTTAGGTACTGTTCAGCACAACTAAACGGCAACATTTAAGTAAATGGCAATAGACTGCAGCCTGAGGACAAGGTACGAGTCCGGGGCAAACGATCAGTTCACTTTTCTTTCTGGGACCTGGTATTAGGCTACCGATAGGTTGGACATGCGCAGTTTGTATTGGCTGTCAAGGTTTTCCTCCGAACTGATCGACGCGTCAGGACCCTGTCACCATGTGATGTAATTCTGAATATACTTTACAGCAAACTTCCAACAGCACGAACTGGAGGCTAAAAAGCGTTCTGGATTTATATTTCTTTGTTTGTTCCCCTTTTTTTTAATTTGATTTTTCCTTTGCTCACAGTGATTACACTGATTTTAAGCCAGGGCATCAAGCCAAGAATGAGGGGGAGGGGAGGGGAGCGAGTGGCGCACAATGACCCTACTCATAAATTCGACCGTCACATGCATTAGTCAGATATTTTGTAAGGCACATAAGTTTATTGAAATAAACAACATAAATTTCTTTCAAAATCTAGATCGATAATATTCATATTTGTTTGTTCATTACGCGTCATACTAAATAAATTCTTTCTGTCTGCTCACCGTATCCGTCGGTGTATATGACTGTGATATAATATATAGCAGTTTTACGACAGTATCTGAAACCTTTTCACATGTCAAAGATCCACTTTCAGTGGAATTTGTGCACATTGATAATTTTATTTGTAAGACAACATTGGTAGGATTGGCCAATTTTAGGGTTTCGCAAAAAGTATAATTTTATCAGTCCACACAGAATAATGCCTTCAGAATGTGCTTGAATGAACACCTTGCGAACGTGCGAGAAATTGTATAAGTTTAAATGTATATTTGACCTAAATATGTGTGGTTCTCCGGTCCAACAGGCACTGTATAAGCTCACTATATGTAAGTGTTACTCTACTGAAAAAGGTAGGGCGGGTAGCACACATGTATACCCAGAAAAAAGATAAGTAATTAGGGAAACTGTAGATTGGAAACAGGTAGTACAGAGTCCAAAGACACCCGTGGTCTACATACAATGACTTATTTATGATATAGAAAAATCTATATGCTCATATTCGAAACACAGTATACATAGCAATCGTAAAAAAGTGGCTGAAGAGGGTTAAAATTCATGTCCGTACTTGTCTACATGATTGAATTACTGTTCATGTGGTTTTGAAAGACGGATCTCTATGTGACCCAATCGGACAACACATATAGCTACAATAAAAGGTATGCCTTACCAGAGATAGATCCTAGGGCGGTATAGGCTTATCATTCTCAACGCTTATTTCTCGGTGTTAGTGCTCAACGTCTACAGTCTGTATAGTACGGTTTAAGTTGTTAGGCTGCCAAAACTTCATAGATGGATTACCAGAGGAGAACATCGTATCGGTTTATGGAAGACATAAAACAGTTTGCTGAAAATCAGAAAAAAACGATATCTGGTGGCAGCAATAGTTTGCTATGGATATTTACCAACTGATTTGTTTTAATTTTACATGGTTACTCAGTGATAGGATACGGAAATATTCGCTGCCATTAATCCTCATACTGGGCGAGGCACTAAGGATATACTTTATGACACTAGAGTGTGTAAAACGGCATTCATTTAATGTTTACCGGCACTTAGGACGTGCTAAATGGCGATAAGGAATACCAAATGGCAGTACTCGATTGTTAATCGGGTAGTGTTGATAAATGCTATGGATATACTAAACGGCACTAAAGAAGTACTGCACAGTTTTGGACATGAGACACGTAAGAAAGTCACCTAGACCTCTTGCTGATATCCCACTTCAGTATATTAATATGCTCTTGAACTACCCACATTCATTTTTATGACCGGAGTTACACATATCGGTGTTCATTCCATAATTTAATCGGGTGTATCGATTCGGGTCAAATTGGACTTCAAGAACAAAGAATATTTTTCAACAGACATTTTACTGAAGCCCATATCCTGGACTGAAGAACGACGCCATGTTGGTTAAGCTTTGAGAAAGGTATACGCCTTCTAATCTATAACACGTAGCTTTTCTGATGTTGCAAGGTTCACAAAACGTTCATATGACATAAGGAGATTTTGTTTCTTGCAATTTTTTCAAGATGTGGCTGTGGAGTATCAACATTTTAAATGTGAATCAGGGAATCGTTGGAATCTCACGATCACCAGCACTTGACTGCTGTGAAAAAGACTAATTAAGGTTCGAGATGATAAGTTATCCAGACAAGCAGGGATGCTTATTAACTTGATGAAAGAAGCTGTGAGAGGAGAATGAAATCTTCAGCTGAATGAGACATTCTCTTCTATGAGAGATCAACGGTAGAGTACATTCGCATGTACCTACATTGATTACGTCGGTTTACTATACACATCAAATGAAAAAGGAGCGACATTGATCGAGAGACAGTTGGAGGTAAGGTGAGACTGACATTTTCAAAATGGCTTCTGGGTAACCCTCTTCCGCTGAGCTTAACTTAGGTGAATCCTTCTTCAAAAGTCATTCTAACATAGAGCTAATTCTACTTCCCTCTTTCATATATCAGCTCTAACACACAATTTATTTCATTTCTGTTAGACTTCTTTTAGAGGTCACCCGGCAAGATCACTCGATCAAGTGCAAGAATTTTTGGATTCAGGAAGAAGAAACGACCTTCTAGTGTGTGGTTGTCTACTACTAAGCGTTGTCTACTACTAAGCGACGCCATGTTAGGACTACTTTGTGTGAATCACATTCGTTTCCCTTCGCTGAGATATCATTCACTTTTGTTCCATCTGCAAATCAAAGGGTACTGTGAACCCTGGATTTTAACTTTTTGACGGGCAACTTGGCTGCACCATTTTTGTGGTGAACACTTAGTAGCGGGAGATACCTTAATGTTGCCTATATTAGTTCTCGCGCCAACAAGATTGCGTCACAAATCTCACATTGCCACAACATGGCTGAATTTCTTCGGTCAGTGGCGTTTACTCACAAACCGCAATGAACTAGTTCGATGCGGATTAAATAGTTTGACATATTTTCTGTATAGACAACGAGTGAGCCTTGCTACTAGTTCTGACCTTAAGATTTTTGCCGTTCTTACACAAGGCAGCAAATTTGAGAGTTTTGCCTTATTTTTAAAAACCCAGTTGTAGAAGTCACAGATACGATCATATAAGACTTAGAATATATGAGATTTAATTTAAGAATAGAAGAGTTTTTAAGAATATGAGAATTTAAGTATAGTTCAAAATAAAGCACAAATAACTTACGACTTTTTTCAGCGAATTGAAACTGCCTGCTCCCGTTGAATATTTCGCCTCTTGTCTATCGGCACTAGACCAAGGTATGCAAAAACAACAACCACAAGACAGGACGAAAGTGGACCAAATTCGTGCTCGCAACCATAGAAAAAAAGATCTCAGATTTATATTCCTCTTCCATCTATCTGAGCCATGAAAGGAGCAAATCTTCGATATTAATTTCGCAGAAAATGTCCTCACCTAAATTCCAATTACTTTTTTTCCCAAATATCGTATAAATTCCGCTTGACTGATATGGTTGACTTTTTAAATGCAACCGTTCTCTCGGAATTAGATCATTAGTGTATACATTTAAAAGAAATAGAAATTCTTTGGCAGATATTACTGCTTTACACTGAATCTCTTTAACTGATTATTTGAGCTATTTCGATAGATATTTTATCGTTTACATCCATTAAAACTTTTGCTTCAAATTTTATTAATTGCAACTGAGTACTAGGTGAATTTTTTGCGCTATATTTATTTGATTAGTGTTTAACGACATATCGGTACTCAAGAATATTTCTTTAGATGAAGGTGGCGAGAATTATGTTGGATCCTGCGTTATAAATATGACACGAAATTCTTTTGTTGTATTGTGTAACAATATTGACTCGGGTTAAGCAGTGAATTTAAAGTCTTATTGTCACTTTGAGTTTGCTCAGGCTTTACTGTATGGGATATAATAGAGATATGGACATAAGCTGAGATCTTTGTTGAAATTAGTGTTATGCAATAATGCTGTATACATGTAAGACACGGGGATTTCCAGTGGGCAACCTTCTCTCTAATGTGACTTCAGTTTCATGGACAGTGGAATTCTTTGCAACACACAACTGTTGAGGGCTAGAAAATGAGGAAATTGTTAACAGACAGGTGGGCAAGGCAAATGTTACCATCCAGGATTCGGATTGGTGTCTTTCTTGAGAATGTTTTATCATCAAGCTGGATGATCAACATTTGTAACATATCACTCTTTTCACTTCTTAAATGTGTCAAAATGTAATCTGGCTTTTTTGGCTGTCTTTAACATTTCAAATACCAACAGTTTTTAAGGGTCATACAGTTATGAAATACTTTTCTTTAAGCCCAAAAATTGCACAACAATATTATAACTTCAAAGACTCCCACCCTCTGGTATATGTGTTCTTTAACTTTCTAATTTTAAGATTAAAAAATAGATTTTCTTCCTTTCGTGTCTTTGTGTACTTAGTATAAATGTTTCTATTTTCAGAATGCAGTCTCTTTGTTCACGACTGTATTTTTCAGAACTTGCATTTACAGCTTGTTGTTGATGAATTAAAATTCATCAGAAGTTGTTATATTTAGAGAATAGTGATTAAGTGTAAATTTTCAAAATATTTTCATTGTATTCATGCTCCATATAGAGTTGAAAATCTTTACAGAAATCAGTTGAGTTAAAAGACAACTAACAATTTTATATTTACAAACAGTTACAAAAAATCATCCTTATTTGTATTTTCCATGTATTTTTTCTGGTGAATATTTCTGAGACCGGTTTCATGAAGTTCACTTAGCTAAGTTTGCCCTTAACTACCACTACGACATATGTTGTTACAGCTACTTAGCAATAAGTTTGCTTCATGAAACCGGCCCCTGGATACTACCTTTCTTTACAGTCACAAAAGTTTGCATTTGCTCAGCGAACGTAAAGTAGGTTCGAAGAATGTGAAACCATAGGTATAGGTCAGGAAAAATAACTTTACTGAAATCATTTATCCCCAAGGTGATGTGATTTGTGATGAAAACACTATTTATGTTCTAGACACGACCATTGCTTGCAGTTGTTGGATCCTTCAACTTATCAGATTGACAAATATATGGCGTCTTATTACTCAGGTTTGTAAATGTCAGAAAATCGAGTTTGTTGTCTTCATGTACCATTTTAGAGCGTTTCTACAATCACGCTGACTGCTCACCTTTCACAGAAATTCAAACTATTTTAATATGATAAAATTATCTGGTTTCAATTTTTGTTCTAAATTTAATGGTGTTTATGGGGAGAAATCTTAAATGGTAAAGGTAGAAGACATGGTTCCATTCAGCCAAAACTTTGAAAAAATACTTTTCAGACATATTTTCTGTTGCAATAAATTAGTTCGTTTTAGTGAATATCATCCTTAGCTGACTTACTTCTTTAAATTCTAACAAGAAGAATTTTTGCTAATTTAAAAAATGTTCAACAGAGATAATTAAGCTTACAATTACAGGTGAATCCTGTCATTGCTAACATCATATTCCGTCCTTGTTTTTGCAAGTGTTCGTGACTAATTCGCCACATAACCAGCCCTAAGTATTAACTCCCACTTACAGATTGAGGCTTTTAGATTTTTTGTGTGAATGTGACTTCTGTATCATCAGATTACAGTTTCTATTGAAGACGAGACTGCTGATGTGAAAGAGTCTTGAGTTTCCTAGCAGATTATCAGGGTAGTAAGTACAATATATAAGGTATGCTACATTATTCTATTCGATTCTATACCTCTCAGTTTATTACTTCTGAGCTGAGAGAACTTGAATACTTTTCATTTGTATTTTACCATGGTGTTTCTGTCATTTTCTGCATTGTTAATTTTAATTTAAAACTTGTTGGTCCACATCTAAGCTCTGATTTTTACACGCCCTGAAATTCCACAACAATATCAGAAAGTATGAATCATGAAATTTCTTTCTAAACACGTTCCCATTAATATTTAAAGAATCTCTCACCTGCCTGGATGTTTACATATTTTGTATTTATCTTTGGCAACATTTATAAAAGCAGATAGCATATTTCTAATCACATATGGTTACACAAGATTATGTGTTCATATTCCACACATGCAGGCACATTCCTGGATAACATTTTCACGTCACAAAAAGGATGCGAAACCAGATGCAGAACTCTATAGTTCTGGTAAAGACAAGACCACTGATAGCAGCTGTGTACATTTTTTGGCAGACAGGTGTACAAAGAAGTTAGTATCACATGGCATTTTTTCTTAGAGTTTGAAAATATCATATAGTATTGTCTCGATATTACCTTTTGCAAATTCAAACCTAAAAGCTGTATTTGTTTTGTGATCTATTCAGTATAGGTCGTATGTGGGAAAGTCTAGCAGCAGCCTGCAGATGGTCGTGGATTTCTTCCCGGCTCTGCCCGGTTTCCACCCACAATAATGCTGGCCGCCGTTGTGTAAGTGAAATATTCTTGAGTACGATGTACTAAAACTGTTTTAGTAAAACACCAACCAAATAAATAAATAAATATTCAGCATAGGTAATTTCATGTGAAAGCATGTGTAGAGTTCCCTTGCATGTTACCAGGATAGGGCATAAAAATACCAGTCAGTCTTAGCTCCAAAAAAACTGAGCAATTTGTAACAGAACTTTACAGTAAACTTTCTCAGTTTTCTCAGACTGTTCAGTTTTAGTTATATATTTTGGGGTAGATTTTTCACAGTACAGCTTGGCTTATTGTGGTCTTTGTCCACAAACATAACAGATTATGTCTAACCCTTATAAGTGAAGTGTAATATCCAGCAGAAGTGCATAGTGTTGCTTTCTCATGGATTACAAAGAAAACATCTTCCTAATTAAAGAGGTTATAAAACAATATGTCCATACAAGAACTCTAAACTTCTGTGGAAGACACAACCAACTTTGGTAATTAATTTCAAGGCAGACAGTTGGTCAAGGATGTTATTATCACATGGGATATGCTCTAAGGATTTAAAAATATATTATACAGTATTGTTCGATATTACCTTTTGAAAGTTCAACCGGATAGCTATATTTGTGCCGTGATCTATTCAAGGGAGGTAATTACTTGTGAAAGTAGAATGGTGAGTTCCTTGCATGCTACCAAAATAGTATATAAAAATATCAGGTGTGCTAGACTACGGTGTTTGGTTCTACATTTTAGTCTTTCTTAGCTCCAAAAAACTGAGTGTTTTGCATCTGAACTTTATAGTGAAGTTTCTGTCATTTCCCTGACTGCTTATTTTTAATAATATGTCCTGCCGTGGAATTCTCATAAAACAGCATGGTTCATAAATGATCTTTGTATTACTCAATAGACTTTCCAAATACCACAAAAATAACAGAATATGCTTAACCCGTACAAATAAAGGTTTAATAACCAGCAGAAGAAAACAGTGTAGTTTCCAAAATCAAAAACTGTCAAAAAAGTCTTCACTAATAGATAAAGTCATGAGTAGATGAGTAAAGACAACCTTCATATCTATGATAATTGTGTTTTAATCCTTATCAGTGGCATTCTGAAAGACACATGTCACGTGCATTAAAAAGAAACCATCTTTATTTACGTCTTTAATTATATTTATAATAAAAGATATCTGTTTTATTATCTGAATGTACATTTGCTTTCAAGCATTCTAGGATACCCTTTCCTTGACAGTTGTACAAATTTACGCTACATGGTGAGCTCATTAAATTTCTTTCACAGAATATCAAGTCATCGGTGCAGGTTAGATAAGAAGTTCTTCGGCGGTTACCTTGATATTGATACGACTTCAGCCTTTAGGACAAGTCTGTGTAAGAATCGACCACTGGTGGTAACTGAGTATTCTATCTTTTAGACGATGCTGATTTAAAAATATTTTAAAAATTGACCTCAAAGCACATTTATCTAATTGTTGAAACTCTAGGTCATCAAAACCGACCCCTGTATACCACCTTTCTTTACAGTCACAAAAGTTTGCATTTGCTCAGCGAACGTAAAGTAGGTTCGAAGAATGTGAAACCATAGGTATAGGTCAGGAAAAATAACTTTACTGAAATCATTTATCCTCAAGGTGATGTGATTTGTAATGAAAACACTATTTATGTTCTAGACACGACCGTTGCTTGTAATTGTCGAGTCCTTCAGCTTATCAGATGGACCTGTATATGGCATTTTATCACAAAAATCGAGTTTGTTGTTTTTATGTATGGCTTCAGAGAGTTTCTACAATCACACTAACTGCTCACCTTTCACAGAAATTCAAGCTATTTTCATATGATAAAATTATCTGGTTTCAGTTTTTTTGTAAATTCACACTAACTACTGTTAGTGTTCTTAAATAGTAGAGGCAAAAGATTGTCCAATTCAGCCAAAAAATACTTTTCAGACATATTTTCTGTTGCAATAAATTAGTTCGATTTAGTGAATTTCTTCCTCAGCTGACTTACTTTTTAAAATTCTAACAAGAAGAATTTTTGCTAATTTAAAAAATGTTCAACAGAGATAATTAAGCTTACAATTACAGGTGAATCATGTCATTGCTAACATCATATTCCGTCCTTAGTTTTGCAAGTGTTCGTGACTAATTCGCCACATAACCAGCCCTAAGTATTAACTCCCACTTACAGAATGAGGCTTTTAGATTTTTTGTGTGTGAATGTGACTTCTGTATCATCAGATTACAGTTTCTATTGAAGACAAGACAGCTGATGTGAAAGACGTTAGGGCTAGGATTTCTATATTCATCGTGTTGAACTAGCTGGCTACATTAGATATTTGAACAGTTGCAATTAAAGCGCATCACATTTAGTTTTTATAAATGTTTTTGATGTGTACGTTTCCAATGACACTTTACTTCTCTCACATTTTTTAATTTCTCTTTAGCAGCATTTAAAAGGCAGATAACATATTTCTAATCATAGGTGGTTATAATATATATTGCGTCTTTATTTTCTACATTTCGAAAAAGCTTTGGACCCCAGGAATGAATGACGTGGTGTGCATAGTGCACTTCAAGTCCGATCACTACACAGAAACAGTATCAGGTTGGTAACCGTATGAAATTCTTTGTGAAATATTTCCGTTAAAAGTTGTTGCTGCAGTTCTGTAGAGCATGGCTGTGTTTTTTGATGCTCTAGTGGTTGTGTCCAGAAGTACAAAAACACTGTTGTATTGTACCATTTAACAATTATGAAAGGCAAAACAAAATAGCAAAAAATGAATGTGGCGTACAAGCAGAATGGTTATTATACGAGCTATTTTTATATCTTCTTTCAACTGAGCGATTGTAAAAAGGAATCTAAATGATGAAAATAATGGCCAAGTGATAAATTTAATGATCGCCCGATCCTCAGAATTTGGTGCTGAATAAAGCACTCCCTTATCTAAGTCAAAAATTTCTTATATTGATTTAAATTCCATGGTTAATTTTTGTTAATTTGTTTCTTGCTTTTGTTCCTGTTGCTTTGTGGTTTCTTTCCCTTTTTCTTTCCAGATATTGCTGCTGTTAGTCTGTTGCCCTGTTGAGCCCCAGTACCCTTACTAAGTGAAATATCCTACTTTAGTCCTTTAAAACCTGTCGTAATACTGTTCTGAATCATGAAAAGAACAGTGTGTTGATCACTAACTGGTAAATGTTGTAATTGTGAACACCAATCTTAAAATCAATAACTCTCAGGGTGTATAAATATACAACAGTATAACAGTGAAATAGGTATGCAACCAAAAAGTTTATTTTCATCACATTTTGTGAGAGTTATTAAAAATTCATGTCTTAGAAATGCACTTATCATTTGTATCTAGTTATTATGACTAGAGGTGGAGGAAAAAATAAACATTACATCAGCAATTTGAAATGTTTGATTTGTTTTCTAAAATATGTCCATGCGGAGCCTCTAAAGAGGTATACTGTCCCCTCCGTATTCTCTTTCAATGTGAAAAAGAAGGTGCTGCGACGCCCTCTGCGCAGACAGGAAGCAGATGAGAACTGTGATTTTGAATCAGATTTTGGATTGGAGATCGGATCAGAGATCACTGTTCACTCCTCTTCTGGCACTGAATTCGAGGCTGTGCACACTGTGGCTAGCACATCAGATAGCCTACTAGATGAAGGTGTTCAGTGTGAACTGTTAGGAAGGAAGTCAATGGAACACCATGTTACTAACCCTAAGGCCATCTCCTACTACACTGGATTTCAGTATTATGAGCATTATATGTTATCACACTTTAGGCCCAGTATTACATCACCTTAAGTAGAAGTGTTCTTCTATTTCACCAAAAGATCAGCTGTTCTTGACATTGATGAAATTAAGGCAGGCTAAAGATGATGTTAAGCTGAGCCTTTTGTTTGATGTGTCCGAGTCCACAAAGCATTATCACTTGGATTAATTTTTTATATTTTCAGCTGAAGGAAATTATTATTTGGGCTTCAAGGGAGGTAATACATCAGTTCATGCCAGATGATTTTGGGAGGAAATTTAAAAAAACGAGGGTCATTTTAGACGCTACAGAAACCCCAATTAACAAACCTTCCGATGTTGTGTGACTTGGTCCTCACCGTAACACCTTAAAACAATGATTGGACGCACTCCTAGAGGTTTCTCTCACAAGTGATTCTTATTGCGGCTCAGTCAGTGACAGGCAAATTATTGAACAGTCACGATTGTTAGATTTATCAAAGGGAAAGTTGTCAAAGAAAGACAGCATAATGGCTGACAAGGGTATTATGGTACAAGATGTTTTCGCTGCCCGTGATGCCTTCGTTAACATTCCTACAATGCTAAGAGGTAAAACACAGTTAGAACCTGATGAAGTTGTCCGAGATTGGCGTGTTGCATCTAAAAAGATCCACAAAGAGTTATTGGGTTAGCTAAAGGCTACAAAATCTCAAAGGAAGAGTTACCACCAAGTGAAGTAATCCATGGTTCCAGAATCATTTATGTATGTCTTACACTTCAGAATTTGAGGAAATCTATTGTTAGTGAGTATGCATGAGTTTAAACTCCTGTACTGCAGCTTCTGTGCTCTATGTGCATCTCTTCAGTCTGCCCAAATGTTCTGTATCATCAGAATTCACTCCTGTGAACTGAAATTATATCATGATACAGTTTTGAAATTAAAAAAACCCTTGCTTACTGAGTGAACTAGAAATTCCAATGGAAGCACTTTAGACTCTGAAAAAATAAGTTTGAGCCCAGCTCTTACTGGTTTTATTACTGCTTTACCTCAGGAGCTTTGTGATCATAGCGATTTTGTGCGTCTCTCCGTCTGTATTCGCGTCCGGGCTATAATTCCAACTGTTTCCGCGTAGAGTTTTAATTTTTGGTGGATACATACATACACTGATGACGATGTGTCGAGACTCGCTTTGTTCATTTACGTGGTTGTCAAGGTTATCAGATCACCAGTTTCCCTATATATGCTATATAGATAGATATGATTTCGTGTTCGGGCTACTGCTCCAACTACGTTCCACATAAAGTCATCTTTGGTAGACGCGTTTGTCCACTTGAGCTGTTGTCATGGTAACCACCTACCTATCATCAACACCCATGAATAATCCTCTCGGGGGTTATACTCACCACATTGCCGCTGGTATTCTTTTATACATTTCAAACAAATGTAGTTGTTGGTTCGTATGTTGTGTTCACGTGAAGTATTGTTAACTATACATTCTGGTGCAAAGTTTTACCGTTTCTTGGTCCATATAAATATATGTCTTAATTACAAACTTCCTGAAAATAAAGGATTAAAACTGAATTAGAAATATAGAATTGACGACATTTTCAATCCTTGATTTGAGCAAATAATCTTGACACCTACTCAAAATCAGCATCTTCAACAGGCTAATGTATAATTTAACTTATAGAATGAGGGCTCCAAAGCCATACGAGATGGTTGATGAGATGTGGACCCTAACATCATGTATGAGTGGGACAGAAAGAGTCTGTCTTGGAATGTGACCTGTGTGTAAAGAGAGTTTTAGATCGGGGTATTTCCGGAGATAACATATTTCTAATCACATGTGGTTATAAACGATGCGTTCATTCTCTAAATTTCGGGGTATGACACGACTTTTCTGCTGTAGCGCCAGATGTTCAGGTGTTGCCAGAAATGACACTTGTTATATATTTCAGTCAATGGTAGTTAACACTGTTAATTACTTTGTAGACTCAACTGCTTTTAGTTTAAAATTTTCTCCATCTGTCATTTCTGACTAAAGCGATAATAAATTTAATACATTTGTGTGAATAAATTTATTTGCCTTATTAAATCTCGCGTTATCACATAGGTGTGGAAATTTTAAACAACAACAAGATTTGGGTGATTAGTGATATCCCAATGAGGGGAGTTAACTCTTTACGTCTGATTTAAATTAAGCTTACACCTTAGGGAATTTAAGTTTCACCAACATCATTTTCCTCTGTCTGGCGTGTTTAAGATTTACCTTGACTTACCTTCCATCCAAGTCTGCAACATTTTTGACTCGTATACATTTTAACCAACAGAATGACGGCTCTTATGCAATCCGTCAGAGATGACCAAGAAAGGTACGTCTGTTAGCCTCGGCGATCACACACTTCGACATCATACGATTTCAATACCTCCATTCCTCCTGTTCTGTACCGTCTCAAAGAAAGGTCAGGTTTATTAAGAAGAGGGTTTTGGATAATATGTAAATAAATGGCAATAGATTGCAGCCTAAGGTCAGGGTGCAAGGACAGATCTTCAGTGCAGATCCACTCTGGGGCCTGGTATTGCTGAGGTTGAAGATTTGCCTCTGCACTGCAGAGTACTGGAAATACGACCTTATTACCACTCCCGTTTTTCAGGAGTCCAAAGTCTTTTTTCGCTGCCAGCCACACGTTTATGCCTGCTTTCTCACAGGCTGGGCAACACAGGAATACACACCAGTGATCTTTGGTCATTGAATGTTAGATGCTGAGTTACAGCACTGAGTGTTAACATTGTCGCTTATCTAAAAGTAACAGAGCCTTAGGCGTAATAGGATATGTATTTGATTTATTTGATTGGTGTTTTACGCCTTACTCATGGTTATTTCGCTTAAATGTCTGCGGGAGGAGAGGGCCTCCGTGGCCAAGGAGGTTAACTTGCCAGCGCGGGGCATTGAACCAGGACCCCCCGACAAATGCGGTCGCTGTGAGTTCAAATCAAGCTCATGCTGGCTTCCTCTCCGGGTGTATTTATTTATTTATTTGATTTGTGTTTTACACCGTACTCAAGAATATTTCACTTATACGACGGCGGCCAGCATTATGGTGTGAGGAAACCGGGCAGAGCCCGGGGGAAACCAACCTGCGGATGTTTATGGGTTTCCCCCGGGCTCTGTTCGGTTTCCTCCCACCATAATGCTGGCCGCCGTCGTATAAGTGAAATATTCTTAACTACGGCGTAAATCACCAATCAAATAATTAAATATATATACGCCGGCGGCCAGCATCATGATGGGCAGACACCAGACAGAGCCTGGGGGGAACACAAGATGCACTCTACTTTGCTGCACTGTTGCTTTGCCCCTAGATATTATATATATCAGAATTTTGACTGTTTTGGATACAACTAAAAACGTTTTTCTCTCAGTGTTACTTCCCACCCCGTTGGAGGTCACCAAGGTGACAAAAAAACATAACTTCTCTTCCAGTCACATAGGCTAAAAAATGGTGGTCATACCGAATTTTTTTTTTTTTTTTTTTTTTTGTATGTTAGAGAAAGGTGCAAGTTATGATGGCTTAGCATGGACATATGTTTGGGATGGAAGTTGAAAAATTTAGTACATAAACAGAAAGAAAAGTCAATGTGCTGTCTTGCTATGAAAAGTCTTGCTACTAGGCGTCGGACCCCCGTTAATTTTCCATAAGCGACAATGTTAACGCCTAGCGCTGTAGCTCAGTCCCAAACATTCCGTGGCCAATAAGCTTTGGTGCATACCTGGCCCAGCCTGTGAGAAAGAAGCCATAAAAATCTTGACATAGGTTGACCGTCAAAATCTGGACCTTTCCATGCCGGCAGCTGGGAGGCGTGCCTAGCAACGCCAAGGGGACGTCACTCGCAGCCTCATCACTACCTCACACCTTGTGTCCTCTCACCCAGAATTTCAAACTTTCATCAATAAAGCTCATACCTCCTCAAAGTTTAGACAGTTTCCAGCATTTTAATACCATGCATGCACATGTGCACCAAAAATGGACGCCTGGGAGCAAAAAAAGACTTTATACCCTAAAAGTCACAGAACTACAATCGTAAAAGTTGTAATGGGGGTCTGTGTCGTACTATAAGCTGTGGAGAAGACTGCGCGACCAATACACAAAGGGAGACAACTCAGGATTAAAAGTGGACGAAAGTTTTATTAAGCAGCATAACAGTAGCAAATATTTATTTATCTGAGTGGTACTTTACGTTTTATAAGAATATTCCACTTATACGACAGTATGGTGGGAGGAAACCGGGAGCAGCCCAGTAGAAACGCACGAACATCCGCAGGCTGCTGCAGACCTTCCTACGTACGGCCAGAGAGGAAGCAAGCATGAGCTGGACTTGAATTCACAGCGACCGCATTGGTGAGAGGCTTTTGGGTCATTATTACGCTGCGCCAACGCGCTAACCAGCTGAACAGTAGCAAATAGGAACTTACTATGGTGTTTAAACAGTATCAAAATAAAAATACTGTAGATTAACTCATGAGTTGTTCAGCATAATAATATATTTTTGGATCAAAGTGGATAAACAGACAAAATGGCATTTGGAATAACAAAAAGAAAACTCGAAATTTACATAACATTACATTTTCTTAAACAAAACTGTTTTAAAAAAAGACAGCAGGATTAAATTTGCATAGGGCGTAATGTTGGAGCCCAGAATAGGAATTCACAACAACTGACACAGAATTATCGATGGTTTAGGGGTTATTTCTCATCACTGACTGTCCATTTTGCCGGATTTAACGAGAACGTTGGATAAATGAGACTTCAAGCAGTCAGATTTAAATTCATGACAAGTACATGTAGCTAAGCATGATTGGTTGTAATTTACCCGAGACATAGAGCGAGAAGAATACCCAACAACAACAACAAACACAACAACGTAATCGAATTAAAAATGAATCCAAGCATGGACACAGACTGCGATGGTCATCCCAGAAGCGCCTTCTGTCAGATCAATCAGTAGCAAACTCCACCGGATCTCCTCTATCTGTTTTCTGCCAACAAAGCCGTTATAAAATTTTCATTACCAAATTATGTCCGTACATAATAGGATTCTTTCTACAAAAATGTGTGTATTCAAAGTAATTCTGATAACAGTTTAAAAGAGATTCAAAAGCTCAAAGGGTTTTTTTATGCCATTACTTAAATATTATCAGGACACAAATACTCATGGGGTAAAACCTATTTTACCCGATTTTAGAAGAATCTGCGTACATCCATGTGCTCGATGAATCCGAACAATAGATCACTGTTTTGCATTTTTTTCCATTGCTTATGCAAAGCAAGACGGTTACAACATGTTACAAAGAATGGTAACTGTACACAAATGTCAATTATTCTTACAATTATTTGTTACATCCCTAAAACTATTTCTTACAAACTCTCACAATTATTTAATACATATTCTCACAATTATTTGTTACATACACTTAAAACTATTTGTTACATATTCCTACCATTATTTCTTATATACTCTTACAATTATTGGTTACATAATCTTAAAATTATTTGTTACATACCCTTGCAATTATTTGTTACATACGTGTACAAAGGTCACAACTGAATCTGACAGTATAGGTCAATTAACATATGCCCCGCTGTCGTTTTATTTTTGTATGTATTGATCTTGGTGATGAGTGTTACCAGAGAGACATAATCAGAGAGAAGTTAGCCCCTGGTTTATATGGTATTCGCATGTCTGTATTCCCTCTGCTTTGATAGGTCACTGGGGAAGTGTTACTAAACATAGATGGTACTCAGGAACTATGGGCAATAAGTTGTAGTATGCTTACAAATACTGTCAGTTTCGTATGGAGCCTGAAAAGTGATATGATTAGGGGAAAAAATGTACACAAAAAAACCAAACAACTTTCAAAAGATCAGTTATGTGCTCATGAGATATTTGGTCAACAGAAATGTACAATTATGTCGTGCACACGACTTAATAAAGACCTCGTGCGCACGACGAGATTGTGCGTTACTTTTGGTCGTTACCCTCGTGCTCTCAAGATCTTCACTGAGTCGTGCGCGCGAACGATACCTACTGAAATTTTAAAAGTTGTTTTATTTCTAACCATGCCACTTTCACGGCTCCATAGTTCGCCAGAATGTATTGTGGTGATATGCGTCAATCAATGTGGAAAGGGTGTGTCTAGATTGGGAATCACAAAAACAGAGGGTGGCGCGATTCCCTTTATTTATGTGTATTTCTGGTGATACGAAATAATAATTTTAAAAAAGCATTTTGTCGAACCTGGTTCCTGTCTAAGTTCCTCAGGGATCTGATGTTCCGTGCACGCTGATGGAGAAGATGTGTCAAGTATCTTCGTGAGGAACCGTCTGGAACATGTCGATTTACCCCAGGGGACAAACCATGTGACACCTTGCCAGGAGAAAACAATAATGTGATTTTAAAACTGAAAATGAAAGCAAAAGATAACAGAAACATCCAAATAAGTCGTCTTCATATGGGACACCATTAAATTTATTTTAGAACTTTTCTGGAACAAAATTAAATGCCATGATCTTTTTTAAGTTCAAGGTTGACTTTACGCATTTTATTTCTACCATCCGTAATAGACGATATGAAATAACTGGCTGTAAACAACATCCTTGACGGACAGTATTTTTTCCTGGCTCTGCCCGAATTCCAATACATAACAATTGGTCAAAGTGAAAATGCTGAACCAATGGAAGATAACCCATTTCTATAGCGGTTTAAAGCAGGCTATATTAGCCTAACATTAGTAATTAAACCCAGATACTCCCGTCTCTTCCACCCATAAAACTGTCCGTATCTATGAATCAGTGGGAAATTCTTGAGTGTATCGTCAACTATTAACCTTGCGCGCGCCCATCGCCCTTCTCAAGTACCTGTAGGTAGGTCGAATTCCCATCTACACCATGTGGCTGGTCTTGCACACATCTGGGCAATCCCTCAGCACCAGCTACATCTAGGTGGTCTTCCACATGTCTGCGACGGCCCTCAGCACCACGTGGCTGGTCCTCTACACGACTGAGCAAGCCCTCAGCACCAAATAGGCCTAGCTGGTCTTGCACATGTCTGCGAGGGCCCTCAGCACCACGTGGCTGGTTGTCCACATGTCTCCGCAAGCCGTCAACACCACGTGGCTGGTCGTCCACATGTCTGTGAGGGCCCTCATTACCACGTGGCTGGTCATCTACATGTCTGCGCAAGCCCTCAATACCACGTGGCTGATCGTCCACATGTCTGCGCAAGCCCTCAACACCACATGGCTGATCGTCCACATGTCTGCGCAAGCCCTCGCCACCACGTGGCTGATCCCTCACCATTAAACCCAGGCGATCTGCACCATCTCGCTGGCTTCTGACAAGTCTGCTCTGGCGATCTGCACCAGCTAGCAGGCCTTCCAAACATCTGCGCAGGTGATCTCCATATTCCCGCAGGCCTTCCACATGTCTGCGCAAGCCCTCTGTTACATGTCTGTCTACATGTCTGCGCAGGTCATCTGTATTCCACAGCAGGCCTTCCACAAGTCTACATAGGATTTCTACTCCACTTATCAGGGCCCCTGTACCACTTAGCAGGTCCTCTACATGTCTATGTGGGCGCCCTGCAACACGTGGCAGGCTTCGGGCACCTCTCTGAAGGATCCTGGCACCAGAAGGCAGAACCACGCTGTGTAAATCTACGAATGTTTCGCTGTTCACTGGGAGACCCCTCGCGGACCTTCGGAACATCGTTTGCCTGATAAAAAAAAAGCTCAAAGCCTTCATGTTTTTAATACATATATCTACTAGTTTATCTTTAATGGATCTTTAAGAGCACTGTTTTTACCTGGTCCTGCCGTTGTCTACACCTGACGATGTAGTGTTCGCAATGAGTATATTACCTGTAAAACATCAACCATACTTTTGACCAAGGACTATGCAGTGAAATATTCAATCAAAGACTTATCCAGACTTTATTATTATATATGAAGGTGAAATGAATCAGCTGTTCGTTGCGCGGTGTAGGGATTTCGTTGATTCCATTACGTTGGGAGGGGTGTCAGGTGTCTGCCGAAGTGCCGAACTCTGCACCAGGATTTCTTCGCCTGACTGCCATAATAAACATGTACATAAGAGAAAAGGTTTTTAGTACGGCGTAAAACTCCCACCAAACTTACAGCAAACTTCCAACAGCGCAGACTGAAGGCTAAAAAGCGTTCTTGCTTTATATTTTTTACTTCTTTCCCGTCTTTTTAATTTGATTTTGGCTCAACTCAGGGTGATTACATCGTTGATCTTAGGTCAGGACATGAAGCCGTGTTTTGAAGGGGCGAATGGCGTAGAGGAGCCCTACTCATAAATCTACCGTCGTATGCAGTAGTCAGATATTCTGTAAAGAAGGCAAAGAACTTTAATGAAATAAAAAAAAAATGAATTTTTTGCAAAATCGAGATTGATAATATTCATATTTGTTCGTTCGTTACGCGTCTCACTAAAATAAATTCTTTCTTTCTTTCTTGCTCACCGTATCGGTTTGGGTATACTGCTGTGATATGATCTAACTGATTTATTTGTTAAATGTACATGACCTAAATATGCACGCTGTCATTCTCTGGTCCAACAGTCACTATATAGGCCTACTGGTATATAGGTACCAGTGTTACTCTATGGAAAAATGTAGGTCGGTATACAGGTAGCATGCACGGATGTATACGTTGAAAATAAAAGATACTTAATAAGACAAAATGGATGACTGGAAAACAGGTAGTACAAAGTCTAAATATACCCGTAGGGAAACTTAAAACAAAATACAAAATACAATTACTAATTTACAATATAAAATAAATCTATAGTTGCTCGAATTTGAAACGGAGTATATGACAATGGTAACAGTGGTGTGCGGAAGAGGGTTAAGATTCATGTCCATGCTTGTCCAAATACTTTTCACGTGATTTTGACAGATAGGCCAATGTGTGACACAATCTGTAAATAACTACAAAAAAGTAAAAAAAAAAAAGTACGTATTACCGGGACAGATCCAGGGAATGGGGTAAGCTTAATATCATTGGTGCTCAGCCTTCACAGTCTAAAAGCTGCCAAAACACCATGGACTGTCATCATACACCATAAGAAAGAACGTCATATCGGATTATGGAAGAAAAAAAAACAGTTCGTGGAAAGACAACGAAAAAAAAAGAAAACATATTTGGGGGGCGACCATGTACTGCGATGGACACTTGCCAACGGTTTTGTTTCTAACCATATTAAGTGTTATGAGCAACAGTAAGCAATGTGGGAGAAATTTCGAACACTTTTGAAAAGTGCCTGATGGACAGTTTTTGAGACGTACGTGTTGAAGTCTTCTATGTGTACAAAAAGTGTATAAAATGTGTACCAAGGATATCCTTAATGACACTTAACTGTATAGAAGGGCGCTAAGTGAGTACCAAACGGCACTGAGGACGTACAAAACGGCGAAAAAGAGTAGCAAATGGCACTACGCGACCGCCATTCTTACACTGATAAGTGCTAAAGGATGGTATGGATGTACTAAACGGCACTAAGGAAGTGGAGGTGTACATGTACTAATCTATACGTGAAATGTATTACTGAGTTTTTGTGAGTGAGCCAGGTGCGCTAATCACCATTAAAAGGAATACTAAGCAACCTTAAGGCAGTATACGTTCTAAACGGTACTTAGGTGAACTAAATGACTCTAATCGAGTACCAAACGGCACTAAGAAATTGATAAACAGCAGTTGGAGTGTACCAACAAAGATCTACTTCGTACTTCGGATGTTTTAGACTATTCATGATATGACTTCACAAACTGTAGAGGTTCAACCTTCAGTGAGATAAAATACCTCGTTGGGGACAAAATGGCCGAAGGGGACAAAAACTTTACCACGTCAACCTTTGTACTTCAGTAAACTCCTATGGCTCTGAACTACATATATATGCATTCACACTTACGGTAGGAGTTACACACATCGCAGATTAGGTGGATCGCTACGGTTTAGTTGGACTTCAGGGACAAAGAATATTTTCTTTATTCTTTCGGGACTGAAGAACGAAACCATGTCAGCTATAGCCTTCAGCAGTCTCAAGCTTTACGCAAGATTTATTGTGAGAAAGGTCTACTAATCTACACAATGTTGCTGTTGTGAAGAAGTGGAGGGTGTTGCAAGGTTCACAACGCTTTCAGATATCATAAGGAGGTTTTGTTTCTTGCCAAGTTGCCAGTATGTGGATGTGGATAATCAGTATTTGAGATGGGAAGCAGAATGGAGTCATGTCTTCTCTTATTCAGTATAAAATGTACAGATCTATTTCATCATGAAGGCTCGCCTTTATTAGTTGCTTTTGTTGACCGTATATGTCAAGAGGGAGGAGCTTTGGCGGCAGAGACATCAATGACGTGCGGGTAAGATGAGGTCTAATGGATTGTTATACGATGTAGGCTACCGCCATTTTTTTTTGTCGCCATGTTTGTCAAATGAGCCACAAAAACCACAACCCATTCAAAGTATTCCAAACAAAGTTGCAGTCGTAAAACAGGCCTATTGATGTTTGGTGCACTAAAAGTTTCGGTGCGAGAGTTCAAATTTTAGATTAAATTAATTCACAATGATAAATTATAGTTAAAAAGTCGCACGGTCGAACTCTCTGCCACATGGTCAAATTGAAAGCTTTTTATTAACGTTAATAGCATGTTTCTATCTGCAAAGACTTGATGAATAGGTAAAGTTCCTGTTTAATAGCATGACGGCTTTTTAGATTGCTGTCAATCTACTCAGTGGAGAAGCAAGAGAACACCAAATACCATCGAGCAATGGCTGCCTACATGTGCACAACGTCATCTAAAACTATACATAATACGTGACACAGTGGAAATAAAGGGACGATGTAAAGCTTGTGAAACAATACTTACGATTTGATCAAACAGTGCTCATAAAGTAACCCAAAAATACCGAAGTAAAGTATGTGGAATTCAAGCAAATACAGATATGCTCCTGTACGCTCCTCTTGCTTATACACTTCTCGTTGTGACACACGGGCTGATCTGAACTGGATTTTGCGGGCAATATTCATGGAGTCTGTGTAAGTTACGTGCAACCAATCAGAATTCAACCGATATGCCCAATTTATGCACAGGTCGCAAGTGAACAACCCATATCACCCATCACATATTTCATCAACGGGTGGTGAATATTTAAATTTCACATATTTAAATTCAGCTTCTAATTTTCTAATCCTTTTTAGAAACTTTGTCAGGCTAAACTCCTTTCTTTGACACTTTTAATAAAAATCATCCTCCCTTCTTTGCTGATACTTTGTTACAATGTCAGGTTTGAGAAACTAACCTCGGGTTTAGAATTGTTCCACACAGCTGTGTAAACTCGCAGTATTGATTGACATTTTTTTCCATATTTTTTCACCGTTTTATTGAATTTGTATGCCGACTTTTCGAGCACTTCTTTTAAAGCTTGTTCTCAAAATACACGTCTTCTTACAGCTCTAAGGCGTAAAACACCAATCAGATAAATAAATAAAATACGGTTCTATGTTAAACTAATCTCCAATCAAACTATTCATAGATCTCGTGTGGTTTCATAAAATCTGTGCCTTGCAGTAAAGGATGAACAATTCTGTAACCTGGCAAACCACAGAAGTATTGTATAGTAGTAAAATAATGGTAGTAGCTAGGTCTCCTGTACCGGAACCAACCAAGGATATTTGTGGTTTCAGTCTTTGCAGAGAACAGTTTAAACTCTGACCGTGTCTGGTTTGCTTTTAGCGGGTATCTTGGGCGTGACATGTTATAACATTGTCATGTTATCACATTGTCTAGGGTCACATGTTATAGCATCGTCTAGGGTCACATGTTACAACAGTCTCTAGCGTGACATGTTATAATCATTGTCTAGGGTCAAAAGTTATAACAGCCTCTAGCCCCATATGTTATAACATTTTCTAGTCTCAAATGTTCTAATATTCTCTAGCCTCACCTGTTAAAACGTTCTAAAGTGTCACATATTATAACATTTAATAGCTTTACATATCACAACATTCTCTAGCCTCACCTGTTATAACATCCTCTAGCCTAAGATGTTATGACATTCTCTAGCCTTACATATTACAACATTCTCTGGCGTCACCTGCTATAACATTCTCTGGCCTCACATGTTATAACGTTCTCTAGCCCAAGATGCTATAACATTCTCTATCATCACATGTTACAACAGTCTCTAGCCTCACATGTTATAACATTTTGTAGCCTCACATGTTATACCATTCTCTAGCCCCTCATGCTAAAACAGTCTCTAATGTCACATGTTATAACAGTCTCTAGCCTCACATCTTATGGAATTCTCTAGCCTCACATATTGTAAAAGTCTCTAGCCTCACATCTTATAACTTTCTATAGCCTCACATGTTATATCATTATCTAGCCTCTCATGCTATAACAGTCTCTAATGTCACATGTTATAACAGTCTCTAGCCTCACATCTTATAACTTTCTCTGGTGTCACATGCTATAACATTTTCTATCCTCACATCTTATAATATTTTCTAACAGCACATGTTGTAACAGTCTTTAATGTCACATCCTGTATCATTCTCTAGCCTCACATATTACAAGAGTTTCTATCGTCACATGTTAACAGTCTGTCATCACATGTTTTAACATTCTCTAACCTCACATGTTATAACATTTTTTAGCCTCACATGTTGTAACATTATCCAGCGTCACATGTCATAACATTCTCTAGCCTCACCTGGTAAAAAACATTCTCTAGCCTTACATGTTATAACTTTCTCTATCATCATATGTTACAACATGTTCCAGCTTCACATGTGATAGCATCCTGTACCATAAAATTTTATAACATTCTCAAGCCTTACATGTTATAACATTTTTAACCTCAGATGCTAAAACAGTTTCTAGCCTTACATAATTTAACTATCTTTAGCCTCACATGTTATAACGTTCTCTAGCGTCACATGGTATAGCATTCTCTAGCGTCACATGTTATAGCATTCTCTAATATCACATCTTTTGAAATTCTCTACCATCAGATGTTATAACATTCTTTCGCATCATATCTTTAATATTCTCTGGCCTCATATGTTGTAACAGCTTCACATGTTATAACATTCTCTAGCGTCACATGTTAAAACAGTCTGTATTCTTACTTGTTAAAACACGTTCTCTAGCCTCACATTATAACAGTCTCTAACGTCACACCTTATGACGTTCTCTAGCCTCATATGCTATTACATTTTCTAGCCTCACATAATTTAACAGTCTCTAATATCACATCCTGTATCATTCTCTAGCCTCATATATTACAAGAGTTTCTATCGTCACATGCTATAACATTCTCTAGCGTCACATTCTATAGCATTCTCTATTTTCACATGTTATAACATTTTCTAGCCTCACATGTGATAATATTATCCAGCGTCACATGTCATAACAATTTCTAGCCTCGTTTGGTTAAAAACATTCTTTAGCCTTACATGTCATCACGTTCAATAGCCTCACATGTTGTAATATTGTCTAGCCTTACATGTTAAAACTTTCTTAAGTGTCACATGTTATAACAGTCTGTATCCTCACTTCTTAAAACACTTTTTAGCTTTAAGTGTTATAACAGTCTCTAGCCTCACATCTTATAACATTCTCTGGCGTCACATGATACAACAATATCTAGCATCACATGTTATAACATTTTCTAACATCACACGATTTAATAGTCTCTAATATCACATCCTATATCATTTTCTATCCTCACATGTTACAAGAGTTTCTAGCCTCACATGCTATAATATTCTCTACCCTCACATTCTATAGTATTCTCTACCCTCTTCACATGTGATAATATTATCCAGCGTCACATGTCACAACAATTTCTATCCTCAATTGTTTAAAAACATTCTTTAGCCTCAGATGTTATAACATTCTCCATCATCACATGTTACAAAAGCCAAGAGCCTCATGTGTTGTAACATTTTCTAGCCTGAAATGTTACAATATTCTCTAGCCTCAAATGTTATAACATTCTTTATCATCACATGTTACAGCAGTCTCTAGCATCACATGTTATAACATTCTCTAGCCTCACCTGTTATAACATTCTCTAGCCTCACATGTTATAACATTCTCTAGCCTCACATGTTATAACATTCTCTAGCCTCACCTGTTATAACATTCTCTAGCCTCACCTGTTATAACATTCTCTAGCCTCATATGTTATAACATTCTCTAGCCTCACCTGTTATAACATTCTCTAGCCTCACATGTTATAACATTCTCTAGCCTCACCTGTTATAACATTCTCTGGCCTCACATGTTGTAACATTCTCTAGCCTCACATGTTATAAAATTCTCTAGCCTCACGTGTTATAACATTCTCTAGCCTCACATGTTATATCATTTTCTAGTCTTAGATGTTATAACATTATCTATCGTCACATGTTACAAGAGTCTCTAGCCTCACATATTATAACGTTCTCTAGCCTCACGTTATAATATTTTCCAACACCACATGCTGTAACAGTCGCTAATGTCACATCCTATAACATTCTCCAGCCTCACATACTACAAAAGTCTCAATCCTCACGTGTTATAACAGTCTCTGTTATCATATGTTTTAACATTCTTTAGCCTCAGATGTTATAACATTCTCTATCATCATATGTTACATCGGTCTCTAGCCTCACATGGTGTAACATTCTCTAGCCTCACATGTTATAATATTTTCCAACACCACATGCTGTAACAGTCACTAATGTCACATCCTATAACATTCTCCAGCCTCACATACTACAAAAGTCTCAATCCTCACGTGTTATAACAGTCTCTGTTATCATATGTTTTAACATTCTTTAGCCTCAGATGTTATAACATTCTCTATCATCATATGTTACATCGGTCTCTAGCCTCACATGGTGTAACATTCTCTAGCCTCACATGTTATAATATTTTCCAACACCACATGCTGTAACAGTCACTAATGTCACACCCTATAACATTCTCCAACCTCACATACTACAAAAGTCTCAATCGTCACGTGTTATAACAGTCTCTTTTATCATACGTTTTAACATTCTTTAGCCTCAGATGTTATAACATTCTCCAGCCTCACATGTTCTAGCATTACATGCTTTAATATTGTCCTGCGTCACATGTCATAACATTTTCTGGGCTCACTTGTTATAAAAATTCTCTAGGCACAGTTGTTATAAACATTCTCTAGCCCCACACGTCATAACGGTTTCTGGTCTCAGATGTATAACATTCTATATCATCACATGTTACAACAGTCTGTATCGTCACATGTTATAACATTCTCTAGCCTCACATGTTGTAACATTCTCTAGCCTCACATGTTGTAACATTCTCTAGCCTCACATGTTGTAACATTCTCTAGCCTCACATGTTGTAACATTCTCTAGCCTCACATGTTGTAACATTCTCTAGCCTCACATGTTGTAACATTCTCTAGACTCACATGTTGTAACATTCTCTAGACTTACATTTTATTACATTTACTATCATTACATGCTATAACTGTCTCTGGCCTCACATGTTGTAACATTCTCTAGCCTCACATGTTGTAACATTCTCTAGCATCGCATGCTATAACGTTCTCCAGTGTCACATGTTATAACAGTAACTAGCATCACTTGTTAAAAACATTCTCTAGCCTCACATGTTGTAACATTCTCTAGCCTCACATGTTGTAACTTTCTCTAGCCTCACATGTTGTAACATTCTCTAACCTCACATGTTATAACATTCTCTAGCCGCACATGTTACAACTGTCTCTATCGTCACCTGTTATAACAGTCTCTATCGTTACATGTTATAACATTCTCTAACTTCACATGTTGTAACATTCTCTATCACCATATGTTGTAACATTCTCTAGCCTCACATGTTGTAACATTCTCTAGCATCTCATGCTATAACGTTCTCCAGTGTCACATGTTATAACAGTAACTAGCATCACTTGTTAAAAACATTCTCTAGCCTCACATGTTGTAACATTCTCTAGCCTCACATGCTGCAACATTCTCTAGCCTCACATGTTGTAACATTCTCTAGCCTCACATGTAACATTCTCTAGAATCGCATGCTATAACGTTCTCCAGTCTCACATGTTATAACAGTAACTAGCATCACTTGTTATAAACATTCTCTGGCGTCACCTGTTATAACAGTCTCTAGCCTCACATGTTATATCATTCTCTAGCCTCACATGTTTTAACAGTCTTTGGCGTCACATGGTTTAACATTCTCTAGACTTGCATTTTATTACATTGACTATCATTACATGCTATGACTGTCTCTGGCGTCACGTGTTATAACATTCTCTAACCTCACATGTTATAACATTCTCTAGACGCACATGTTACAACAGTCTCTATCGTCACCTGTTATAACAGTCTCTATCGTTACACGCTATAATATTTTGCCAAATGCGTGACCGCTGAGGGTAATTTACATCATAATTTCTCTGGTGTGACATATTTTAACATTTTATCAAATACGTGACCACTCGTGATAATTTGTTTTAACGTTTGTCTAGTAAAACGTAGAAAATATCTACATGTATTTGTTGGATTAATGAGGAGGTCGAGATTGGCGTTGCATTGTCCTTTCCAGGTTTCCATGATGGCTGCCGTGTCTTCCCACCGGATACCGGCAGAAGGCCGAAGTGGGACATTTTACGCCATTTTATTGACGCTGGACATTCCACCTCAGCGTCAACAGCCGACGTATCAATGGGTAGACCAACTACGTCACAGATGAAACCGCAAAACGCAACATGGTTTTGTGGCGCAACAAAAGACTTGTGACGTTAAGCCCTAATTCACACAACCACCACCTTTTGTGAGCGAAAAATCTGCCGGCACCGTATTATTGCTGGTAGCCTTTGAGCCTTTGAATACGACGTAAAACGTAAATCAAGCTAAAAATAAATAATTTAATGTCGACATACATGTAGATAAGTCCAGAACTGAAAGCCAAATATATGATAAACGTCATGAGACTGGATTTTTGGCGATTTTAAATCAATTGTTTAATATGACGTCATAGAAATAAACTTTTACAATGTCACTTGTAACTTTCTTGGTTTTACTTTCAGACTATTTTTTTGGCACAGCGACTGACATTCAACTTTGTACATGGTGTCTTTAAATTTCTCCCAGTTAGAATGTTTCAAACATGTAAACCACAACACAGGAGGGAATGAAATTCTGCGTCATTGTTTCAACGCCAAATAGACCTGTGCTAAAATATACCTTGGTGGCCTACTGGGTAGCGTGCTAGCCTCTCACCAAATAGATCGATTTGAGTTTAGTGCACTTTATGCTGGCTTCCTCTCCGGTCTTAGGTGGCAAGGTGTTCCAGAATCATTTGTTTAGTGGTGGGTTCCTTTGAGACATTGACCAGTTTCCTCCCAGTAGACTGCTAGCTACCGTTGTATACGTGAAATACTCTCGACAACAGCGTAAAACTCCAATGAAATAATTAAAAAATACGATGCCATCTCGGTGTCCTGCCCTTAGCAAACCACTCGCTCAGTGGCAGCAGGCTTATAGTTGTCTCCAAGGCCTACTAACACTTATCTTCTGTTGAAGGTGTAGAAATGCTATAGGGTTGTGAATGGATTTGGTCTCCAGCCAATTTCAGAATTTTATCAATGTTCCACAGGTGTACAACACAGGCAGACTAGAGGTCTAGTTACCACATAAATAATAAGGAAAATATTCGGTCATGTAACGTTTAGTAGTGTTGAATTTCATCCACCCAGTGCTGTCTCACTGGAATGCCATGCTACGGATATCATCAGACATGACACCCCCACCCGGTTGCAGTATTATGACATTAGACTGACCGGAACTTAATCCTAATCCATTCTCTTACGCTAAGCGCCAAATCAGAAAAGTACGATACCAGGACTGACGATTTATGGGCATGCCTAAACCTAGGATTGAACCCACGTCTCTTCTCCTAGCCCCATAGCTTGCTGATCACATTATATATTGCTTAATCTGTTTGTGTTTATTTATTTCTTTATTTGATTGCTGTTTAACGCCATATTTAACTAATTTTTCATTTGAAAAACTATGGCGGTCGGTTTTATGGGTGGAGGAAACTGGAGTGTAACGGGCCTGTGCCAAGTTACCACAAAGCCATTTCTGACTTAAGTCAAAAATTGAAATACGATTATAAAGCTTATTTTTCGGCTTAAGAAATTAAAATTTTGTACACCTCATGAGTGATAGCTAAAGACAAAAATGTTTGATTTTTCCTGAACATATTAACCACTACGCCACAAGCCGCTCACTTCAAATATTTAGCAGAGTTCATACACTTTTTTAATCCTGAAATTCCAGGACATTTCAGGACTTTTGCAGTGATTTTCCAGGAGTTTCCAGGACTATTTCCGGTTGACGGGCAGGGTGTGATTCATGCCTTTTGAACACACAAGCTGCTACATTTGTCAACCCAACATATGCAGTAGGGCAGACCGGGGTAATTCCATAACCTACTTTTATAAAACTGAAATATTTTTAGGCCTGGACCCATGAGAAGCACTCTAAACTTACTCTAATATACAGCTAACATATGACAAACAATATTACAACATAATCTTGGTTTTAACATGGACACAATATTTATTATTGAAAATTACAAAAACTGCAATATACTTGCGGAACGGGGCAATTCCACACCTCGTAAACTTTAAAGGTTAAACTGCCAGAAATGAGAAACATTCAATCAAATAACTGATAATCAGTCTTTAGATTAAAACAAACAAACAGCAACTGGCTAGACACAATTTAGATAGTAGATGCCCATTTATAATAATCTGTCAAATACTGAATAGGCAAAAATTGTAAATATCTTTTAAAAGTAGAACCGCAAAATTGTTTGACAAATTAATTTGGCAACATGGGATGGAAGACAAATGTGTATGTGAGTTCTATCACACAGAGCAACTGTCACATATGAAATCTTGACTCGTAGCTTCATGTTCTGATATCTCGGCACAGTTCAGACAGCTCCATGTATCGCATATATCACAGTGTTCATCGTCACGCATGGCTAGCACATGGCCCGATTGAGCTCTTCCGTCCATTCATCGTACTCGCCCGTAATATAACAGCTGTACATGTATGTCGGAGGGCGGCGTATCGGCTGATGAAATTTGCCGGTTTACGGTAACTGTAACAAGGGAGATAATTTATGTCGCAAAACGCACGTGTTTTGTAATGGAAAATCCCACAGCGTATCAAACGGAAGATTTCATTCGAGTTTCAGCAGATTTGTTGGCCTTATTTTTAAGAGCGCTTCCCATCGCATTAAACTGAAAATTTGTTTCAGCAGATTTTATTTTTTCCAGGACTTTTCAGGAGTTCATATGCGAATTTAAGGACTATTAAGGACTTTTCAAAACTGAAAAAAAAATCCAGGACTTTTCAGGATTTCCAGGAGGCGTGCGAACCCTGATTTAGGTCATTTTATCTTGGTGTGTCGTGTGCTAATGCAAAGTACCTAATTGCTTCTACCTGTTACTTCACATCTGGCAGACAATGTTTCCATGAACAATGCCTGGTCCCCCCCTTCCTTCCCCGTCCTAAATATTCTGCCCTTAAATCTTATCACATTAGTCCGTTTAGTAAAATATTCTTTTCACCATGTGTTTCACCATTACTGGTTTCCTCCGCCTCTAAATTTGACACCAGTCCTTCAGTGAAATATTCTATTATTCACATTGTACACCACGAGTGCTAATCCCCCCCACCCTCAACTTTGAGCGCACCTATTTAGTGAAATACTCTGTTCACACTTCACTACAGTATATCTGGTTTCAAGTACACTTCTTTCACCGACTACATCAGTCTCTTGGTGAAATACTACATCATTCACAGCTTATTATAGCGTGTCTGATTCCCCTCTCCCCCACCTCCCTCTTACATCGGCGAAAACCACCCCCTTGGTGACATATTCTATTCACAACTTACTACATCCTGTCTGATTCCCCCCTACCCTTATATTGGCACAAACCACCCTCTTTGTGACATATTCTATTCACAACTTACTACATCCTGTCTGGTTTCCCCCTACCCTTATATCGGTGCAAACCACCCCCTTGGTGACATATTCTATTCACAACTTACTATAGCATGTCTGATTTCCCGCTACCCTTATATTGGCGCAAACCATCCCCTAACAAATGCGGTCACTGGGCGCTCCTCCAACTCATGGTGGCCTCCTCTGTGGTCGTATGTAGGAAGCTCTTCCCAGTTTCCTCCCACCATGATGCTGGCCACCGATACAAGTTACCCCAGAGTCACTGGTTTCCACAGCCTTTAAATGTGAACACACTATATATAAACATTCTATTCGCAGGTTACTGCAGCATGTTTGATCCACCTCCACCCCACACCCCCAATTAACTCTGACCCACAAGGGGGTTTCCTTTATGAAATGTTCACAGCTTACCACAGCATGGTTTCCTCAATCCTTGAATTTACACCTCTCCTCAGAGAAATATTGATTTCCTCCACCGTTTATCAACTGGACATTTGTTCCATGAAATTCACAGTGCAAACACCAAATAAACAAAGAATAAGACAAAACAATACAAAGAACAAGTTATTATCGAAATAGACTTTAATACTGTCTCATTCCAAAGCAGAATCCTGTACAACTCTGAATTACTTCCCTTGGAAAGTTCCAATTTACACTATACAGATTCTGAGAGAGTTTAATGCAGGAGCACTATTATCATCCAATCAAACGCCTACATTAACCCTTCGGCTTGGACTACTTTCTAGCAAAGCATGTCTGCCATATACAACTGATTGTCTAGTGAACAAGTCAACAAGGACGAGCCATGGCGGTGGGGAGAAACTTTCAACAACAAAGAGAGGGCGCCCAGTCTATAGAGCAAGCTTGTACGACGATTAAAAGTACTGCAATTAGAATGAGCTGATGGTTGACATATCTACAAATAAGGCAGGCTGTACTGCTTGGCTTGTCGAGATCTACAATGACAATGATGCATGTGGTATGGGAGTGGAGGGAGTACGTAACTGGGGGAAAAGAAAAAGCACAGGAAAGGGAAAAACAAGCAGGGGAAGAAATGAGTCATGTCATCTACTGTATCACACTGAAGCCAGCAAAGCTGGAGATATACGTGTACGCATCTCAAGATTTCGGCAAACTGACGACTATCGGGTTTTTATACATATGTATATTTACACATATACAGGATAAATCAGAAATGGCTTGGTGATGCTAAATGGTTATGATTTACATACACAAAATCTTCTGGGCAGGGTCAGTGCCAAAATATTGAACAAGTGAAGATGTACACGTGGCTTAGAACCAATTCACACACAGTCAAGGGAGGCCACTTTCACAAAACTCTGCCAAGACTTCATTTATCTCAGAGAAAAGGGAAAGGCGACTTGTGAAAAAAGCAAAGACTATTTTGTGAAGGTGGCGTCCCTGCATCACGAACAGGTAAATTTCCACCCTAACCTGTACAGGTACAGCGAGCTGAACTTCAAAATTAGTAGGCCTATAAATATTTAACGTTGTTTAATAACAAGATTAAGTTGCCACGGCTGTGCTGATCCATACTTTAGGTATCACCATATACTGTGGTAACATTACCACAATTCCTCCTGATATCAACATGTAATGAGTATCATCATGGTAATAAAGATTCCCTCAACTCCTGCTGATATCTGCACATTCTGAACAATGAACATCTTGGTTAAAAAGATTCCCACAATTCAGTTCGATATCTGCACACAAGAAACAATGAACATCATGGTTCTTGTAATATAAACAAAAAGATTCCCGCAATTCATTTTGATATCTGCATATGAGGAACAGTGAACATCATGGCGGTAGAGATTACCATAATTCCTTCTGATATCCGTACACATTAAACATCAAGGTAACAAAGATTACCAAAATTCCTGCTGATATTTGTACACATTGAACATACTGGTAACAAAGATTACCACAGTTCCTGCTGATATCTGTACACACTGAACATCAAGGTAACAAAGATTACCACAATTCCTACTGATATCTGTAAACACTGAGCATTATGGTAAAGGTTACCAAAATTCCTGCTGATATCTGTACACACTGAACATCAAAGTAACAAAGATTACCAAAATTCCTGCTGATATCTGTACACACTGAACATCAAGGTAACAAAGATTACCAAAATTCCTGCTGATATCTGTACACACTGAACACCATGGTAATACAGAATACCAAAACTCAGAAACTTTTGTGAAAAGTGGATTTAAAGTTTCATACCATCTCACATGAGTATTTCAGTTTGAGAAAGCCATGCATCAATACCACAGTATAGGGCATTTTGAATGACTGTCTACATCAGTTCCTCGAGCACAAGATGACATGGGTGTTGACACAAATTTCTACATGTAGACCTTTTACAAAAGATAGGCGCCATTTCAGATTTAATCACTCTTAAACATATTCTTCAATTAACTGACTCGCAGCTTTGTGTTCCTCAGGGCCATCTATGAACGTTACAAAATTGTGTGAGAAAATTACATTTTTACACAGTGATGAAACAACATGTGTTCATGTATTTTATTTTGATAACAAAACTTTGATACAGTTATGATTATGATTATGATGATTTGTGCAAAAATGTAACAAGATGACTAATCATGACTACGTACATCTTTGAAAGGGTAACACAATCAAGCTGTAACAAGATGACTAATCATGACTAAGTACATCTTTGAAAGGGTAACACAATCAAGCTGTAACAAGATGACTAATCATGACTACGTACATCTTTGAAAGGGTAACACAGTCAAGCTGTAACAAGATGACTAATCATGACTAAGTACATCTTTGAAAGGGTAACACAGTCAAGCTGTAACAAGATGGCTAATCATGACTACGTACATTTTTGAAAGGGTAACACAGTCAAGCTGTAACAAAATGACTAATCATGACTAAGTACATCTTTGAAAGGGTAACACAGTCAAGCTGACTGGAAATTACTTCATAACCTCTATTTCTTTCACATCTTCAACCATTTACGGTATAAGAAATCACAAGTTCCAATTTACATGCAATATACACTTATATGAGCATGTCTGCATCGATACGAGAAAATTTGATTTTTGTAAGTTAATGTGCACACACACACATGCGCATAGTTTGATTGTCCAATTTTCGTGCTGTCCGTCCGTAGTCATATTTAAGTTCACAAGACATAATAATACTTGTGAAAATGTGTCAAAATATAACATGCTGGAAAATTAGCTGCAGAACTGCACAAATAAATATGATGCAACAGTAAATGCAACCATGAACAAGACAGATCAAAAAAAAAAAAAAAAAGATGAAACAGGGAGAAATGGTATGTCTGAACAGCGAGAAAGACCTGTTGATGAGTTACTTCCCTTGGTTTGTTTATGTGCACACAGATAATACCATAAATCCATAAATAAGCAATGACAGAGTTGAAACTGTCACAGTCCGTGGATTGCTGTAGCTATGAACATCCAGATTGCTTGAGAGGAGATAATATACACAGTCAATTCCAGGTGTGACGAGATTAATAATTTGCAATATTACAGTGAACAAGGCGAAGTGTTTGTGGCTCTTTGTTTTCTGCCTTGAAAGTATTATATTGATGCAATAACTTATTTAAGAAAATCTTGTTGAATGTTGAAAAAAAAAAAATGTTTTTGCTAAGTTAAAGATATTTGTTGTTAAAGATAAAAATAGATCTACTTTGTTAAGTTACTTGTGAGAAATGTTAGGCAATCTGTGTTGACATCAATTTACTATTCACCTATCACACCAAGTTCACAGTTGATCAGCTCCTAAAATTTTCTTCACGAACTGTCAACTCTAAAGTACTTTGTGTGAAATTTTTTTCAGAGGTACATGTTAAAGTAAAGGTGATCAAAACCAGTTGCCTAACTTTTTTGATAGGTCACTTGACACAGAAGTATTTATTTGACCTTTAGCAATAAAACAGTTTGGACTTGAGACTTCCCTATTGCTAATTTCACTATCAGGGATAATATTTTATCATGTAATAAGATAATGTACTGGTACTGATCAGATCTTTTCACATATAAAAACAAGCAATTTAAGTTTAAAAAAGGTTAAGGTAAGTTAAAACTGGGGAAGTACAAAACTCATCATTCACTTATAAACTACTTAAATGAAATTGTAGCAAAATATTTAAACCGAAAGTTTCAGAACTAAAATTACTGGAAACACCTGACAAGGCTACAGGCAAAAATAGTCATGAAAACAATTAAGAAATACCAACATGATTCAAAGCCACAGCAAAAATTACATTCTGTATGATCTTTGAAGAGATACATACGTGTACATGTGATTCAGCCTTTAGCTTGGGATAAAAGCTGGCACAGATTCTAAAGTTTACATCAATAGCACATAAATTTGCATTAAAAAAAAAAATAAAATAATAAATCAACAGGTAAGACTAAAAAAAAAAGTTTATTTAACAGAGCTGTCAATATGCTGTGTATGATACAGCTTACGCCAACATTATTTGGGTGGTGGGGGGTGGAGCAGATTGCACCAGGGGTGTCTTGCACAAAGCAATCCTAGCCTATGTTGACTGTAACTACCATGGCAACATATGTTTTCAACATGTGTTGCCATGGTAGTTACAATCAACTTAGCCTACGATCACTTTGTGCAAGCTGCCCAAGAACATTATTGACTGCAGTCAGAATTATAAAACTGGGATTTACATAAGGGATTTCAACAGTGCGACAGTAAATACGTACTTGCAGATCAACATCAATGACGCTGCTTCCCAATACATGTACCAGCCCTCTAAGATTTGTGATGAATTTTCAACGAGAAATGAGATCAAAAGTTAACAGAAAGTTCCATAAACTCATAGCTCAGAGCCAGATCAAACAGACCCACCCAATCGACATTTTAAATATTGGCTGTTGTGTCAGGTAAGTACAGCTTTAGTGCGTGCTGTCTTGTATGATACAGTACTGTTTTAGCTAGAATCTAAAAACAGTTTTTTTACTGTCAGAATCTGAAAAATGTTTTAAACCAGAATCTGGGGAAAAAAAAGGCTTTTTAGTCAGAATCCCAAAAACTGCTTTTTCAGCCAGAATCCCAAAATAAAGGGATTTAGCTATGTAGAATCTGAAAACAAGATTCTAACCAGAACTTGAAACCAAGGTTTTAACTAGAATTTAAACCTGCAGTTCTGCTATTTTCCAACACAACAATTTCAGCCTGAATCTGAAGACAGAATTTAATCAGGATTCGGAAGTAAGGCCCAGGAATAACAAAACGATCTTTTGACTCAAGTCAATATTTCAAATCACCATAAAATTGTTATTTCTGAGGTAACACAGTAAAACTATTTCTTTACGTCGTAAATTCTGGGTATGTTACATGTACTGTACTACAAATTTCAGCTAAAATAAAGGAAAGAACATACCTAACTGAATAATTAAAAGTTTGATTAATGTCGTAGATTGCTTTGTGATCCTTGGGGCAGGAGGCTTAGAATCCGAGTTCTACGTTTCTGACACATGTTCACGCGAATGTCTGAATTGCTAAGCTTAGGTCTACTGTTAACCAGTCAACAGCCATTCATTCACTTCGTTTTCATGTATACAAGTGTGTGATGGTCTAAACCAAGCTTTGGACAAGCCCCAAAACCCTCCAAATGCAAACTGGACAACCCTTTAAGTGCAATTTCTTTAGCATTTTAGGATGTATCTACCAGGATATAATTCACTATGCTGTTTAAGGATGAAAAAGCTGAAAAATGATTTGAGAGAAGATCAAAATTTTAACCAAACCTAACAATACTGTAACACATGCTATTATTTAGTGTCAACTGCACTCATGCTTAGAATCTCTGCCAGATAAGGATTAAATAGAAATTTAAAACGTAGAGCGCCATCTGCTGGAGGAATGCATGGCAAAGAGCACATAGCTCTGTAGACTTCATCTCAGCATCCCGCCATGCACTGAAGTTCACTAACAAGCACAGGTGCTGCTTTCAACATCGTGTCTCATCCAGGTTAGTGCAGCTGCTACTTAAAATCCTGTTCTCAGGGCCTAGCAAGTCCGAGGCACTCATGCGTAACCGTTCCTTCTGTAACCAGGAAAGAAGTGTCCTAGACTGATCAGAGCCTGCAGGCTGCAACTGGTCCCAAGCCGACAGCTTTGGGTCATCGTCTTTAGACTGCGACAATTGCACCATGGCACTAAAATGTTCGGAATCGTTGATTCCACCAACGGTGTGGCGCCTCGCACTGCGCCTGTCCTTTCTCCGGCTCTGAGTAGCCGGCGTCTGTGGAGACGACGAGGATGTTTTCTCACAGAGATCGTCCACAGAGCCGCTGCACTTTCCCACAGATGACTCCAACAAAGAGAATTGTCTCGGAGCCCCTGATGTGTCCTCTCGTGACAGTTTTGACAGGGGACAGATTCACTTCTGTCTTCTCAGACTTTGTGATTGGCCTGCACTCCGCCCTTAGGCTGAAGGGCTTGCCTTCGGCACGTGCAGACCCACTAGACGATTTCTGTGCGCTCCCAGCTTCGGTTTGGCTGCTCTTACTCCCTAGCAATCCCACCGCATACTTCAGACTAGACTGCCCAGTGTCCACCCCATCACCTTTATCCCTCTGTGAGGACAAGGGCCTGTACCCCAGCGATCCACTGGGTAAGGAACTAGTGCTCATGCTCATCTCATTATTCACTATACTGCTGGAGCTATTGATGGATGAGCCTCGCTCAAACCGAGAAGCAATGCCAATTTTGGCATCGGGTTTGTGCATTCTGTGGAGGCTGGGATCCCGGAAAGACCGGTCGAAACCAGATTCACCCAGTCGCGATAGCCTCTGTACGAGGGAATGATCTGTAAACTGTTTGCTAGGAGCAGGCTTGGGTGCCGTGTATTCCTCCACCTTCAAAGGAGGCACTGGTTTGATGGCTACCGCAGACGGCTGGGCAAAAACAACTTCTCTCTCCGCCTTGTTCTCCTCCGCCGTGGTTTCAGACCCTGTGCTCTCTGACGCACAAAGTTGCCTTTTGGCTGCGCCGGTCAGCTTGAACTTTGGGTTGAGCAAGATCTGGAGTTTTTGGTCAAAGGTTGTTGTGAGACTGGTGAGGAGATCAGAGCCATCCTCAGAGTCCGTAGACGCCCACGATGAGCGGTGATCCTGCTTATCATAAAAGTCTCTAAGAGAATCCAGCGAGCCTCGCCTCACGGAGCTGGAGCGGGTCAGCAATACGGTCTTACCCTCTGCCTGGTCAAGGGGCTTGAAGCCTGACCCCCGATCACCGTCTCTCTTTCCTTTCCCATGATGCCCAGAGCTGCGTTTCCCATTATTGCACTTCACATCGATAATCGTCTCCAGTGAACCCGCTCTTTTCCCCATCGACCCTTGACGATCGCCGTAACCAATGCCTGAATGACAAGACACTCCTCCTTCATGCTCGTACCTTCCTGGACGCCCAAATCTCGCTACTGAGCCACAAGCCCCACCCATTTTTGGGGAATAAAATTTCCCAGCGTCTCTCCTGTCAGAAGACATTGCACTGTACTCTGACAACAATAATCCAGAGTCCTGAGGCCCCATGCCTCTTCCATTCAAATCAGACATTCGATTCACGGCAAAGTCTGAAATTTGCATGGCAAACTCTGTGTGCAGCAGATCTTCCAAACTGTGACTATCCTCGATTTCCAGCTCTTTTTTCGTCCGCGCTAACTCCTGTTCTATTCTCTGCTGTTCTAAACGGCGTTTTTCGCTTTCTCTTTGGTGCATCTCCTCTTTTTCTCTCAAGGCTCTGGCCTCGAGTTCGATCCTCCACAATTGGTCGACTCTATCTCGACTATAACTACACTTATTATGGAGGCTCCCGAGAGAGATTTCTAACTCATCATTTTTGTCCAACAACGAATCGTCTGAATAATGCCTAGCAAGAGATGCCGGCCGGTTTGAGGTCGCAGCACGCTGTTGGCTATCGCTGTGTGTACGTAAGAACACCCAGTCCATGTACTCCTCTGTGCCAAGGGGAGGAACTCTCTCAGAACTGTATGCTCCTGAGGACAGTTTGAATGGGTACGTGTCGTGATGTTCCATGGACACAGAATCCTGTTGATCGAAACTTTTCGATGCAGACGAAGTGGAGGTTGACTCCGAGGCCGAGTCCTGCGTGAGAATCTCTTCAGACTTAGCCCGCCTCCGCGCGACCTCTTGATCAATGTTGCGCTCGTTTGGCCCACACTCGCTGTCAAGGTCACCGTCATCAGACATCAAAGAACTATACTTCTTGTCTTTTCCCTTCAGCTTCTTGTTAGCTGCCAGAATTATCGAAGACACAATGTCCTTCGGATTGATCTCTTTACCTCGGTCATCTGAAGAGATGTGAAAAAAACAGAAAAATTACCAGGACATTCAAATTTTTTCTACTTTGTAACACTGTTATTGTAGAAAGGGCTACGGAAGACTACCCTCAATGACCTTAAATTTCGTCCATAAAATTGCTCTTTTAGAGGCAAATACATGTTACAAAATATTATTTTTGGTGCTTAAGTGTGTAATATACCAGCAAAATATAGTCTTATGTTCAAAGCAAATCTCAAAATGCCTTCTAAAATCAACAAAACTCTCAGAATCAGGAAAAATGGGCAAGAAAGTTATGGTTGATATTTATGGCAATTAAGGGTGTTTTGCGAGGTTGTTCAGGAACACGTTCATCGACCTTAAAGAAATAGTTCAAGCTTCATTAAAGTGTTTACACTTTTGGACTGGCACCAACTGATAGACCATCAACAGGCCATGATTAACCTATGTGTATGCACACGTAAGAAGATCTTTCAGCAACCTGCTGATGGTCGTTGGTTTCCCCCAGGCTGTACTCGGTTTCCACCCACCAAAATGCTGGCCGCTGTCGTATGTGAAATATTTCTGACTACGGGGTAAAATACCAATCAAATTTATTTATTTGATTTATTTGATTGGTATTTTACGCCGTACTCAAGAATATATCACTTATACGACGACGGACAGCATTATGGTGGGTGGAAACCGGGCAGAGCCCGGGGGAAACCCACGACCATCCGCAGGCTGCTGCAGGCCTTCCAACATACGGCCGGAGAGGAAGCCAGCATGAGACCAATCAAATAAATAAATAAATAAACCTACATGTATGAATCTAATCTAGCAAGAAAAAAAATTAAACCAGCTTTAAAACCATGCCACCACAAAAACCATACCAGAAAGTTTTTGAAAAACTTCAGACATTCAGATATGAAACGATACTAACGAAATATTCTTGAGTATGGTGTATGACACCAATCAAAAAGATCACTAAATCAACAAAATAAATAAAACAACCAAATATAGTGGTCATACCTTCAGCAAGCCTGGTAAGAAGACTGTTTGAACTGCTGACGGGAGCGCTGACAATAGAAGCATCGTCCACTGGCACCACATTATCCTCCTCCCATGAACTGAAGAACCACTCATTCTAAGGGAGATAACCATTTCACACATGTAACACAGGGAGTAAACACTTTGAACCAACACATCTGTGAAGTTCTATTTAAGTGTGCAAATACCCTAATTCCTCAACCTTATTGCATATGAAAGAGCATGTTTCAGTGGAATTTATGAACTTTTTAACTTGATTTTGGACACAACACTACACTGGTTGGATTGCTCACTTTCAGGGCTTCACAAAAAGTATAATTTAATCAGGCTACACAGAGTAATGCCTTCAAAATATGCTTGAAATGCCTTGCAAACATATGAGAAGGTTGACGAATTATACTATGCAAGACAGCTAATAAAAGCCTACATTACAGAGACAAATAAACCAACAAGGCTGAATTTTATCCATGTAAAGCATTTTTAACCCTTGACAAGCTAGTCTCACATTCCCCGTAAGTTGATGAATTTCTGAAAAATCTTCTAACCGATGAAGGAAAATATGCATAAAACAGATAAGGTATTGAAAGATATAAAACATGCCTCAATTTCTGAAAGTTTTTATCTTGGTATTTTTCCTATCCCGTAAATCAATAATGTTCCTGACAGAGTTCCTTTTTCATGTATCCTTTACAGAGTGGTGGCCCTTTCATTACTCTATATACTCACATTAACAATGACGCTCTCCACAATCCGGCACTGATCAGACATGTCCTTCACCAGAGTGGCCATGTCCTCGTCTTTACGCCTAATCAGCGTCGGACCAAACACGATGGCCAAGTTCCGAGAGTCCATCTTATTGTACTCCTCGTGCATGGCGACTAGTTTTAGGTGAGCTGCCAGATGTCTGAATGTCTCAAAATGATGTTCGGGTAAATCGTGCAGAAGTCTCTTAAGGCTCAGCATCCGTCTCATGGGGTCGTCCGCACGGTTAGCATTGATAAAAGACTGGTACAAATCTGTGGGCGACAAGTAATGATATGATTATGGATATGACCATTTATTTTATTTATTTATTTATTTGATTGGTGTTTTATGCTGTATTCAAGAATATCTCGCTTATACGACAGCCGCCAGCATTATGGTGGGAGGAAACCGGAGGAAACTCACACCCATCCGCAGGTTGCTGGCAGACCTTCCCACGTACGGATCTAACATTTGGACCATGAATTAAACTGCATTACCTTGATCTTAGAAAGGAATTTTGAGTTTTGTTTTTATTTTTTTGATGGAAGGATGATAATCTTTGTGGATAAATGCTAGTTTTAGCACCAAAAGAAATATTTCATGACATTTATTTTGACATAAAAACTGGCATTTTAGACAGTTCAAAAATATTTCAATAAGGAGACGACAATCACCTAGCACAGACAAGTTGTTTATTCTGTGTGTGAGACCAATTTTTTTATTTTCTTTAAATGACTTCAAAATGTTATGGTATAAAGAACCAGACAAAGAGCCTAGTATAAAGAACCCGCTATAAAGAACCTGACAAAGGACCTGGTATAAAGAACCTGGTATAAAGAACGTGGTAGAAAGAACCTAACAAAGAACCTTGTATATAAGCGCAGCCAAGCCAGAGAAATACACATGCAAAACTTTGGATTTTAAAAGGAACTTCACATGAAGGCTTGTTAATAAGGCTGTATCCAGTATAAACTCACCCTCAGTGACCAGAGGCTCTGGGAGCTTCCTGAAGAAGGCTTTGAGCAAACTGCTGATCACATTCACATCTAACCATTTGTCGTTCTCACTGTTCATATTCTCGAAACCCTGCAGGAACATCGTAAAAAAAACTCATGAAACATCGGATCAAAGTCACTGCCTAGTACTTCTGTGAACACTTCATAAAAGGAGATGACTTTCATCTTTTTTTGCAACAACAATCCAGTTACAACCGACCATAGGGGAGTTTGGAGTTGGAACTTTTTTGTCATCAAAGGTAAAAACAGTCCTACTGTGTCATGGTGTGTATGGTGAAAAAGGTTTTAATAGGCAACCTTTGTTGACATTCATTTAATGATCACCTGTCTCACCCCCTTTCCAAAGGCACAAATGACACCTCTTTAATTTAGGTACTTAAGTTCACAAATGTTCAGACTCTAGATTTTCTGTATCATTTGTCCCCTAAAAATTACATGTACTTTTTATGACACTTTTTTCAGATGCCCATGTTATCTTGAGTGTGGTCAAAAACAGTTGCCTAATGTTTTTGACGGGTCACATGATATAGTTGGGACTTTTTCTTCATTCATCAAAAAACTTGAAACTCTCCTATTGTGGTTAATATCTTCATTCATCAAAAAACTTGAAACTCTCCTACTGTGGTTAATATTTTCATTCATCCAAAAACTCGAAACTCTCCTACTGTGGTTAATATTTTCATTCATCAAAAAACTTGAAACTCTCCTATTGTGGTTAACATCTTCATTCATCCAAAAACTCGAAACTCTCCTACTGTGGTTAATATTTTCATTCATCCAAAAACTCGAAACTCTCCTATTGTGGTTAACATCTTCATTCATCCAAAAACTCGAAACTCTCCTACTGTGGTTAATATTTTCATTCATCAAAAAACTCGAAACTCTCCTACTGTGGTTAATATTTTCATTCATCAAAAAACTCGAAACTCTCCTATTGTGGTTAACATCAACATTCTGCACAACCATTAGTTGTAACTCCTTCAGTCTGCAAAATGGGGGAGTTTTGAGTTAAAACTTTTATTGCTTAAAGTTAAAAAAAAAAGCCTATTGTATCACGTGACCTGTCAAAAACTTTCCGGGAACTATTGCGGGATCGTATCCACTATAACTTGGGAGTCTGCAGAAAGTTTTGCAAAAAGTTTAGAGTGGAGAAATGATAGAGAAAATTGAGGAGCTGAACATTTGTGCTCTTGACAGGTTTCTAAAGGACAGGAACAATGGGGTTTTCCAGTGAGGCATCAACTATCCTTGGATGAGTTGGGTCAAATATACCACGTTTGTGGTACATGTATTTTAGGCTGAAGAGCTGATTGATCTGTGATTGGTTATATTGTTCACACTTTTTGGAAGACAAACTTCATCAAAAAACCTGCAAAATACATAAAATATTTATTTTATAAATAAATTTTTATAAATATTTATTTATATTTATCAGGATTATTCTGAAACAAACATTTTCAGCCACTCATGTGGTCAATTCAAAGACAGGCTAACTGCAGAAGTTGATGCAAAAAAGAACTGCAAACCCAATGAGGCATAACAAACCCCCCAATAGTGTTTCCAATGAGGATATCATGATGAGAGTAGCCTCCCTTTGACAGCCTCACCCTATTGAGATCATCCTGCATGGTGTGGACTGACACAGTATTCCCGGGTACGCGGTAGATGCCGACCACCTCTAACCCTCTCGCCTCCACAATCTTGGTACAGATCTCCACGATGAGGGGCACCAGCTGAAAACAAATCATTGTTTAAACAAGTCTTAGTAAGTACACAGAAAGAAGAATAAAACAAAATGTGTTCGTACTGGGTTTCTACTCATGAAAGAAAATCTTTTGTGGCTACTAAACTATCACTCTGTTTATGTGAAAAACTACATGTAGAGATTAATGGATACTAATTTTGTAGCTTATTTACCCGTCCTTTCCCAGCTTAAAGCAAAATGATTTCCTTCCAATGACTCTTTCTTTTCTATGACTTTTAATGTATTAAAACCAAGTGCACTCAATTCTAGCAACAGTAGGAAACATGCTGGTCTGAATCCCAAAACAGTTTTCCAGATATTTCACCGAAGTCAGAAATATTCGCTAAAAATTCATGTCAAAACAATAGGCAAGTTCCTAAAGTTTTAGAGCAGTTTTAGTCAATTTCATAAGTTTGGCTTTAGCTAAAAATTGCTTCCCGCAACTGGCTACTGGAAATATGTTGCTTTTTGCTTCCTGGCAGTTATGACAAATCACAAAATTTACTGGGTGAGATAACAGAGGTTGTTAAAAATCACAGTGATAGTAACTGACCTCATTCTCTGGAGAGGGCACACAGAGTTCCAGCGGCACTCCAAATGTCCCCGTGGGCACAACTTCCTCCTCGACCGCAGAACTGGCCCCACCAGCTAGGCGCCGGAAACTCTTGAACTTCCCTTTCCAGGTTTTAGAGCGCGACGCATCGTCTGTGGAAGAGAAGATGTCAAACTCTTAATCTCATCTCCAGCACATGTTGTACATATACACATTCAGTGAAGAGATTCATTTCCATGGAACTGAGCTGCAAATTTCTTCTACTAGCTGACTAGTAATTAGTAAAACAATTAGTTCCGGCTGTTTTGGTAAAAAAATTAGATAGTTTAAAGATCCTGATTTCCCCTGAAGTGAGCTGAAAATTCCGTATTAGAGAGACACCTCATAAGACCCGGGAAAAACAACTTTATTTATTTACTTTATTAGTCTTTAATGCCATAAAGGAACTTGAGAATATTTTGCTTATGACAGAGTTGTCAGGTTGGAGGACACCAGGTTACTTGGCGCAGAGTTGTCAGGTTAGAGGACACCAGGTTACTTGGCGCAGAGTTGTCAGGTTGGAGGACACCAAGTCACTTGGACTCAACCATGACCCTTTTCCTCTGTACCCCCCATGATACTGTCCAAATTCCACTAGCTCCAACGCACACCAGTAATGGTGACTATGCTGATCAACAGGGCAGGATATTTGCTAGTCGCTGTTGTCACACAACACACTGAGACATGTTGTCATTTATTCTTATGAATATGGCATCAGACAAGGGAATCAGCTTGTAGCAAGCTTATTCAGTCTCACCTAGCGGTTTTTTCCTCTTCACATTCGGAGAGTATGGCATTTTACCCTTGAAAGACAACCCTGAGAGCTTCTTGCTTTTCTGCTGTGCCTGGGGCGAGGTTTTGGAGGGCACTTGTTGGTCATATTGCGTGGTTTTGCGTAACATGAAGTCCGACATAACCACTCCCTTTTCCTGAAAAAATAATGACTCACAGTCAAAAATCACTTTGATTTATGAAACAGGTGTGTGCAAATGAAACACTAAAGCATGGTTAAAAAATACAAATACTACCGGATGGTCACAGAATCAAAACTTATGGCCAAAAAAACAACTACTAATTTACCCTAATGTCCCTAAACATTTTCACTATTACATAAAGAAAACTTTTCAATGAAATGATGAGAAAAACAAAAAAAATCAAAAAAAGTTCTATAACAAAGGTCCATGACTAATTTACTCTTGAAAACAACTTGTTCCTTGGGTATCTTTTATAGTCTAATCCGACTTTCAATTTTCAGGCAAAAATTGTCATGAAATTCAATGAAAGTGCTCCATCAGTGTTCACTGGGCAACACTGTACAGAATGGTGTTTTGGGAGACCAAAGCCATCTACAGCTTTACCCGAATATCGTGTCTTACATCACCGTCCGGGTCGTTGTTGGTCTGAATGGCCTGTATCCAATCGGACATGGCGTCCTGGTCATCTGCCTGCAGCAGGTACTCAGACCCGTTGTACGTCTTCAGACGGAACACGTTCTTTTTCTTCGTGTAATCGTTGGCGATGTCCACCAGGCATGACTTGATAGAGATCAGCTGCTCGTCATTGGGATTCTAAAGGTAAAGATTAGACATAAAGCCAATATTGCACTTTAATAAGGTAAATCGTAGTACTGGCCAGGAATTTGTCTCAAATCATAAATTACTAGCTCCTCCTAGATGTTACATGTATATATTTACACGAAAATAAATTGTAGAACATTCTGATCATGTTTTATCACACATACACTGAAGAGAGAGAGAAGAGAGAGAGAAATGTACTTTTTTTGCCTTTAGCCCTACTAATACCTGTCATAAAAATGGTAAGAATTGCAAGTGGTAAGTGGTAAGATTGTTATGAGGAGTTACTGTTAAGTCATATGAGTGAGTGAGTGAGTGCTTGGGGTCTAACATCGTACTTAACAATTTTTTTACTCATATGACGACGAAGGAATCCTTAGGGTGTATGTAATATGCTTCCTTGTCGCAGGACAGATTTCCACTGCTCTTTTATCTGGTGCTGCTTCAATGAGACGACTTACCCAAGGCAAGTAAGCCGCCCCGCCCGAGCAATTATACTGATACGGGTCAACCAGTCATTGCACTATCCCCTTTATGCTGAACACCAAGCAAGGAGGTTACAACTTCCTCTTTTAAAGTCTTAGGTGTGAGTCGACCCAGGATAGATCCTGGATCTACCGCTCCCCCAACGCTCTACCAACTGTGCTATCCAGGCCAGTATTAGGTCATATGTTATCAAGTATATGTGAGGTCATGTATCTGTCGCAATTCAGAAACCCACACAAAATGACACCTCCTCAATTGCACTGAATAGCCATCTGTTTATTCTCTTACTTGCGATGTAAATAAATTGCTGGTTCTCCTATTATATAATTGAAAGAAAGTTTTAAATTTCCCCTACACAAACATTGTGGAGAGAAAAAAAAAATTTTTCCACCTCACCCCAACCCACCCAACCCAACCTAAAGCCCTGTTCTTGAAAAACATCAGCAGATCACTTACCCAGGAACCGTCTTTTTTGTCCTTGACCAAGTAAAGGGCATGACCTTTCAAGGTAGCCCACATCGGTTTCCAGGAGCGGTCACTGGCTCTCTGAAATCACAACAAACCGGTACAAGCTCACGTCAGAGAAACATTACCAGCCACCTTTAAGAAATATACCTTGTTCTTCAGTACAAGCAAAATAATTCCTGAGGCTGAAGAAAATTACACGCTTTCAGCTATACAAATTTTACCCAGTCATCATTTCCCAAGTATTAGGAATGTGTCTCTTACCTTTCCATCTGTGATGGCGGTCTTGCAGTAGAGGAAGCCTTCTTTCACCACCTCATGGATCGGGCTGTTCAAATCCTGGGATGAACGCTTCCCTTCATTACCTTCAGGAATACGAGGTGTCTACAACATAATTTATTTCTTTATTCATATATCTGATTCGCTGCGAGTTCAAGTCCAGCTCATTCTGGCTTCCTCTCCGGCCATACGCGGGAATGTCTTGCAGCAACCTGCAGATGGTCGTGGGTTTCCCCTGTGTTCTGTCTGGTTTCCTCCCACTATAATGCTGGCCACTGCCGTATAAGTGAAATATTCTTGAGTACGGCATAAAACACAAATCAAATAAATAAATAAATAAATTTATCTGATAAGTGTTTACCACCATCCACAATCATGACAATACATACAATAGTGTCTGTGGGATGACAGGGCTGAATTTTCACAAGACAACCAATTTCGCTCTTGTTTAATGGACATAAAAATTTCTCATTTGTTTATTTGATTAGAGTTTTATGTCATACTCAAGGATATTTCACTATGCCGCCAGGATTGTGGTGGGAGGAAACTGGGTCTGACAATAAAGTGAGTAAATAAATTGGTAATACATCTATGATTGTGACATGAGCCACAGTTCTACAGTTTGATTACAATTGCTATTTCAGACAGTTCTAAAGAATATTTTAAGTCTAATAAGTCATTTATTTATTTTTTTGATTGCTGTTTTACACTGTATTCAGTCCGGGCAGAGTCTGGTGGAAACCCACGACCATCCACACGCCGCTGGCAGAACTTCCCACATACGACCGGAGAGGAAGCCAGCATGAGCTGGACTTAAACTCACATCAACCACACTGGCGAGATGCTTCTGGGTCATTACGCTGCGCTAGCGCACCAACCATGGTAAGTCATGTTGATCAGCCGAAGAAAATGGCCATTATACACATGTACATGAAGTAAACTCCAAAAATATGAACTTTCAAAATGGGCAAAGCCCAGAGTTACCCTATGACCCTATGGCAAAACCTTGACAATCCACCTGTCGTAAAGCCCCAGCCGAACCATCAGGAACTGAAACTGAACCTGGCACGTCAATGGCTGAAGACCTAGTTAACTTAGCAAAGACCTAACAATATCTTTACTCGACTTTTCCCCCAAGACCCCACTATCTCTGGCATGGATGAAGACAGAGTAAATCTGTTTACCTTTTCCCCAAAGCGCTGTTTCTGTTTCTTGATATTGATGCCCTTGGAGGGACTTACCCTACAAAGAAACAAATGAATACTAAACTGAGCTCGAATGTGCAAACAAGAGACAGAAATTAGCACAAAATACACATAGTGTAACATAGTCCCTTCTCTGCTGTTCACACTCAAAATAACTGATTTTTAATAGTCTTTTTTTCCCCATTTTACAAGTTGTTAAATTCCCCAAAGCTTGATGGTTGATCTGAAAAAAAGAAGTAGCAATATTTGATTTCGGTGCGTGTAGAAAACACATCAAAATCAGAAATGTTATCGCCGAACTCTGTGATCAAAATAGGCTCACAATAATTTCATTAGCATTTCAAAATTATTGCCGAAATAATGATATATCACCGTTATCAAAACTAGATATAGTGCGACAGGTGACTTACGGCATTTCTGTGCTGACCGGTGCAGACTTGTCCAGTGGCAGGGTCAGTGTAGTCCTATCCTTGGCCGTGGCCATCAGGTATGACGTCCGCCGATGAAGCTTGATGCCATCATCTTCTACTGTGCCAGGGAAATATAAGACGTGATTGTGTTATTTCATTTGATTGATTGATTGATTGATTGATGGGTGTTTAACAGAATACTGAAGCATATTTAACTCATACGATGGGAGTCAGGGTTCAAGGTGGAGGAAACCAGAGTACCGACCTTAGGCATGATGCTAGGAACTTTCCACGGATGTACAGCCTTGCAGATCATACTGGTGGAAGAGGGATCGTTTCCAAAGAGTGTTAAGAACGCACAAACAGACCACACAAACAAAACAAAGACTTATTTATTTGTTGTCACCTTGTAAATTCTTACCAACAATAAGAATTGTTAATGACCCAACATTTTACCCACAAAAAGTGCATTTTTAGAGACAAATACTATAAATGTCATTGAATATGTTCTTGGTGCTGAAACTTACATTAACATCACTGACACCTGGTTGTAACCAAGGAAACTTATACAAACAATAACGAATCTACGGAAGGTTGTGGGTTTCCCCCGGGCTCTGCCCATTTTCTTCCCACCATAAAGCTGGCCGCCGTCGTATAAGTGAAATATACTTGTGTATCCCATAACATACCAAGGAAATAAATAAATACAAACAATAACTAATTCAAATGACCACAACTTGAACCATCAATAGTAGATTTTAAGATGTCATCAAATGTAATTTTGGTGCTGAAACTTCCCAGCAAGATATCATCCCACCTTCCAAACAAAACACCTGTATAAGATCAATGGAACTCTTCATAATCAAGAAAAATGACCAACTCCGTCTTGGATAAAATTTTAGGTCATTTAAGATGATATTAAATTTATTTATTCCATTGGTGTTTTACACCATACTCAAGAATATTTCACTGATACAACGGCGGCCAGCATAATGATGGTAGGAAACTGGACACAGCCTGGGGGAAACCCACGACTATCCACAGATTGCTGGCAGACCTTTAACTAATTTTAAACGGTTAATAAATAAATTCACTATGAAGACTGTCACCTTCAGCTTTCTTCCTCATCACCACATTTGGCACTGACGCAGATTTGAGCCCAGATGAGGTGGGCGGGACCATGCCGTCTCCGGGGGCAACCATGGACTCTTCGGAGGACTTGCAGCCAGCTCGGTTCAGATTCTCCGTTGACGCGGTCATGACTGGAAAATTAGGGACAGTGAGAGATAAAGCTGACCCGCTGAACAGGTAGTCCAAATCCGTGTCCGTCTCTGGATCCAGAAAGTACTGAGTAGGGCACGAGTCGGGGATCTCCATAGTGGAAAGCATAATTCTGTCACTTATCACAATACCTCAGCTAAAACAACAACAACAACAACACAGCCTGGCTGCTGACAGACTCGGCCGGCCTGAGAAGAGAGGACACGGGGGGGGGGGAGGTTCTTCAAGGTGAACCCCACCAGTCCAGTTATATCTGATGGTTAGACTGTCAACCCACGTGAAATAACAACTTACACCGTCTAATTATTGTTTTCTGGAATCACATTAGTATGCACCACATATGCAATATTTAACTTTCCTAAAACCAACAATAAATACAAAACAAAAACCAAATAAACCTTGCAATATGTTGGTAATAAAAAAAAAAACTAGTGCATGTATATATATACAAGAACCTACAAGCATCTACGTGAAAAAAAAAATATTCTACACATGTGTACATAACACTGATACATGCACTCAAAAGGGAAGGAAAACATATGGACAAAGTTACAACAACAACTATTGTAACTCCTTTTCTGTACATGTAAATGAATTCCCACCTTCACTTATAAAGCCAATCAAAAAAAACAACAACCCACAAACTGTAGTACTAAGCAATACGAAAAATTCTGATGAAAATACAAAAAGAAACACTTGAACACATGTGACCACGTATGTTTCTATAGAAACACTGTGGTCAATTTCTCATTTTAAGTTTTACACTAGTACTTTATCACCCTTTTAAATTAACATGTCTATCCACCAACAAAGATCCATTTCTCCAATTGCCAGGCAGTTTACTTTAGATTTATGCAATAACACTGGTTGACACAGTATAAACCAAACATGCACTCTGTCAAAACTGGAGCTCAGTACATATACACTTTATTTGTTTGTTTGCCGTATTTTTGGAAAATTTAAAAACTCTACATTTATGAATGCATTTAGTACATAACCTTCACCATTCGCAATGCAACAGATACTTTCCCTACAGAGTACTGGTTTTCCAACCAAACCTACATGTAACTAAGAGTTATCAGAAAGATATGTTATTTGACCCTGACAGTGCACCCTTGTGAATATTATCTTTAATAATACTATACCATTAATAATTCTTATATATACATGTCATTTAGGTTTGCAGGCAAGTCTATATACCTTTACAATCTATGTTCTCTGGTTAAAAAAAAAAAAAAAAAAAAAAAAATCTGCTTGAATAGTCAGAATGTTTGAGGTTTTGTATCTATATAGGAGATCCCCTTTAATAACTGTGTAGAAAGCTTTGATGAGGACAATGGACAATGCTAGTGGAAAAAGAAAATGTCCTTATGCATTAGAATTTCTTTTCTACACAAGAATGTAGACATTTTTCTGTGGAAACAGCTATCTCCTGTACTTCTGACCACAACCTATGACATGGTGTCGTTTGTGGTTTTGCTTTATTTCACTTAGTGAAAACGAACATAATAGAATCCGGCATCGTCACATAAAAATCACCTTGCTCTCATGGGATGAATGCACCTGAACAAAAGTTCAGGTCGAGTGTTAACAGACAACCTGACCACCTGTACTTGCAGGGCAGAAAGCATAAGACTACTGTAAATCTTTTCAATCCCTAAAGTACCTTTTCCAGTGGAATCTATCTGTACAATTATTAAGAAAATGACATAAAAAACATAACTTATTTCTGATTATTTCTGTACATCCAATATTTCTCTCACAATGTTGGGTCAGAGTGGTGGCTGAAAAGGTTGATGATTTATGTTAACATCTGTAACCCGCATAAACAGCTGATATTGTCCAAGCATATGTTAATTAACATTTCAAAATGATTAAAAGCTCAAAAAAATCTATAGTGGTAACTATTCCTATGCAAGCTTAACGCTCAGTGTTACATGTGCATCTGCTCACAATATACATGTAGAAACAAGGTACATGGACGTAAAAGGCCTGAAGTCTGTGTAATGTGTAGTATATGTTATATCGTATCATCACTGCTGAACAGTCAGCATTCACATGGCCATGCGCTACTTTGCACAAATCAGAATTCTGCACCTACAGTATTCACGATGTCCATGTTGCATATACTGAATGTCGAGGTTTATGAATCAGACGCTTACAGCCGGCACAATACCAGTCAGGAGACAGCAGCAGACTGCAACTGTAGCGTGCTGCGTGTGTGTACTATGTGTGCATGCACAACACACTGAGTGAGTCAGGGCAGGAGAATTGCATCAACTATTGTCTTCTCACCGAGCCAGCCACAGCGTCTGGGATACCCTGTATACAAGTATGCAGACAGTACATGTATGTTTTTGATAGGTCTTGATATGTACATGCACAGTGTCCAGTATTGTCTTTTCAAACAGATAGCCACAACGTCTATCCCAGAACAAAACCATACAGACAGTACTTGATGTTTATGGTATGACTTAAGGTACATGTACACAAAATTGTGTTGTCTCTTCACACAACATGACCGAAACGTCTATACACCAGTATGCAGACAGTGTGTTTATGGTATGTCTTTGCACACGGACAGCCTAATGCTTCCTCACACAAGGCATCCAAAATGTCTATACTACCCCAGTATGCAGACAGTGTGCTATTGGTACATGTATATCTTGGTACATGAACACGTCCAGTATACTCCCCGGGTATCCTTGCAGACCTGGAAATTTGCCCACGGTTTCTCTCAATCACACTACATGTATTAATCCGCAATGTTCACCTGGTAATTAATCATGACACACGGGGCCGGGGCAATCGTCCGTCCAATCAATACGTGAGCCTCGTGTACACACATACACCACTAAGCATGAACACCAACGTCCTAGCTTCCACGTGTGTACAGATCAGGATAGGTACATCCACGAAATCAAAATGACAGGCTACCGTTCTCCCAAGTAACAAAAGTCTAACATGCATGCTGGGAAAGTTTATAATTAATCATGGCTGTGTGCTTCTGAAGTTGCAGTTGATCTTTTTATCCCTCTATTAACTGTTTCCTTGAAGTACAGTATGTTTACAGCTCAAACCTATTCACAAGTTTTTAAATGGGTATCAGATCAATCCCGACATCCGTTGCTTGATGTCATTGTTCCTTGCAAAGATCCTACCTCTCAAGGCATGTCGATGGGCCTGGCACCATGATCTTTTCAGAACAGTTCATTTAGCATAATTTCATCAATAATCACCGGCACATTTTTCAACCGGAATGCACGTATGCTGTATGTCTGAATGACAAATTCAAAACTTGTAGCTAGATAGCTTCCAACAGGAAGTACAGGAAAAAGTGAATTTTTCCTGCACCGGGATCCTCACATGTCAATCGAGTTTCAGTTTCCATCCGGCACCGTGCTATGTACACAAGTCTTACATACGGTGCACATTCACCGTTCCTGGCTGCAGTGCTGCCACCTTCTGATACTGTACACTGTGTATTTGTGAGTGCTTTCCTCAGCCCACTCAGTTACATGTATCACCTAGACGTACTTGTAGCTCAATACAGCTCCGATCACTGACCCACATGTACACATGCATACACAACCTCACACAGTACTCCCTACAACAACATCAACATCCGAGGCCGTTCAGGTCAAGACAGCTTTAGTCAACTGCAATATTGACGTCTGGTTAATACAGCAGATTTCCCTTCACATCTGACGCCTTACACACCAGGTATTTCATCTGTCAAACCCTGAAGCCCCTGTACAGACTTACCAGCAGGATTTTAATCCGTGTAAGTTTAATCCATTCAAAACTTTGTGTATTCTCATACCCCAAAAACTGTGTATCCAGAAACAGACTGAAACATCTGCATAAATCCAAGACAAAAATTTTGGGTACCCCAGGGGTGAAATTCAGAAAGCACTTTCAAAGAAAATTAAGATGTCTCCCTGTAATGAAGTTATGCCAGAGATGTAAAAGCAGGTGTATCCACAAAACAGAACGGCTATTTGTGCGATTAAGTTTCAGGTCTATTGTTTATGATTCAGAATGGCAGCATGTGTATCCATGAAACAGAACAGGTATCCGTGTGATGAAGTATCAACTCTATCAGTACACGATTCAGCATGGCAAAAATCTTAAAGCATGTGTATCCATGAAACAGAAAAGGTATCCGTGTGATGAGGTATCAACTCTATCAGTACACGATTCAGCATGGCAAAAATCTTAAAGCATGTGTATCCATGAAACAGAACAGGTATCCGTGTGATGAGGTATCAACTCTATCAGTACACGATTCAGCATGGCAAAAATCTTAAAGCATGTGTATCCATGAAACAGAACAGGTATCCGTGTGATGAAGTATCAACTCTATCAGTACACGATTCAGCATGGCAAAAATCTCAAAGCATGTGTATCCATGAAACAGAACAGATATCCGTGTTATGAAGTTTCAAATACATTTGTTCACAGAACAGCACATCATTCAATGAGCCACACATATCCATTCCCAGGATTATCTGCCGCAGTTTACGATAGCACACTGCCTGGAATCCACAGCACAAAGTCCATGTTAAACTGTGAGAAAGTTTAGAGCATATTATACTATTCTTGTGGGGAACACAAACTACACCAGAACCCCAAAAGTCAAAGGGCAAGCTGGCAAACATAAGCAACTTGTACAGGTTAACTGTTATCTCCAAGCACCTGCATATCACTGTTCAGTCCAAACAGCTATTTCACATTCTGACTTTACTTATGAAGTCTACATTTTCAGGTAATAACACAGTCATAACATATATACATGTCTACATTCCATACTAGTACAGTCCATGTGATCAGAGCCGATGTGTCATTCCAATACACCCGGGCAAACTATAAAGCCAATACATGTCTGTCCCATGCTATTTCTGCTAGTGAGACCAGCCCGGCACGCTCCTTGCAAAGTGCACGTATAGATGTATACAAACAGTATGTAGGTGTATGTCCATGTAAGATGTGTGTTTGGTGGCCTCATATCCTGGTATTGTGAAGAAACGACCACAGATAAGCCCAGCCCTATCTGAGGTCAACCCATGTACAAAGGTTAGAGGCCAACAGTAGCAGATGTAAATGTCATAATAAAAGTTACCTCCCTTTTTATATAGTACTGTACCTTGCTGAGGACTTGTGGAGAATAAATGTACACAACATGAACTTCAGAGAACAGCATTCCTAAAATTCCAACTTGCTACAAATGAAGATCAGACTTACGAATGAAGAAATGTAATTCAGAACACTCCATCTTTACAGCAGAACTTACATGTGCTTGAGGTGGACGTTTTAGAAAACGGCCAATTCAGTGATATTCATGTACACTGAAAAGTCTAAAACAGTTATGTGAGAAAATGATGGAACAACTAGCATAAACTTAGCCATATAACCTAATATTCTTTCCATTTTTATTATATAAAATATGTAAAAGCTAAATCTGAATTTTTTTTTTATCCACAAAACTTTTCGAAAATAAAAGGAAGAATTCCCCCCAAATCCAGCATTGCTACTCTTCATCGTCTACCATGGTTCGGCAAATTATACATTTTGCACAAGTGGTCTTATTTTTTCACTCAAAGTAGTGTTTCCTTGATGAAAAAATGTGTGAGGTTACCCTAATCCCTCAACCTCATTGCATATTACAAAGCAACTTCCAGTCCTATTTATACACTTGTCTCATTTGATCACAGCGACTTGACCACATTGGTTGGTGTCGGGGCTTCACAAAAGATGCAAGAATGTCAGTCTGCACAAAATGATGCCCTCAGAATATGCTTAAATAAACCTGTTGAACACCAGCGAAAAGTCTGAAGAATTACAGTACTGTTATTAAAATGTCCCCAAGCACTTTAAAAGATCAACTTTTGCCGTTTCAACTTTTTCAAGCAGAAATGCACCAAAACCTGCATTTGAACAAGATGCATGTCCGACATCTGCACAACGTTTACACACAGCACAGCAGGCAATTGATCACAACAACTTCCAATGTTGCTGTCCTCAGATGTAAACAGTTCTAAATGGCAAGACTATACACATCATAACATGTCATGCCTGCCATCTTCAAATGTCCCTTAAACATGTCTTAAAATGACCCCAACTTTCCTGCGGGTGATCACAGTGGGTATAAAGAGGTTCTGACCCCTCCTCCCCCCCCCCCCACCCAAAAAAAACGAGGCTATATGCACATATATTACACTAGTTATACAGTCAGCTGGATCACCGGAAAGCCAACCAGGCTCTTGGCAAGTTTACTACATTAGACACTTACCCAGGCGGCCCAATTGAATTGTTTATATTAACAAGCTCCAATATAGTCAGGCTTACAGCCTGTAAAATAAACTGTTATATTACTCCCCTTGACATATGGCACACTGCTACCGTACATATGGTAATAGTAAGCTCTACTAGACTGATATAAAAGTATGATATAACACCAAGTTGTAGCAGGAACATTTAATTTCTTTTTTTTTTTCACATGGTTATTCTGTCTAATGAACAACATATTCATATCTTTACTTTTCCAAAAAAAAAAAAAAAAAAAAATGCAAAAGAAGTGGAATTCTTTGGTCTCAGTATTTCTACTCTCTGTCCTAAAAATTAGAATTACGATAACCCTGAAGCAAAGACAAAACAGGCCCTGCCAAAAAACATCACCTAACAAAATTATTATAGTCCATTCAGTAAGGATATATAATACTGAAAGATACACTTTAAGAGGTCCTATGTTTTAAAAGCAAGGTTAAATGATATGGGTTGAGATAATCGGAGTTGCTCTCTTAAACCGAGAACAAAAATGCATTGTATTACAGTCACTGTTAGTTTGGGAGGATAACATGGAGACTTTCATTTTTCTGTCATTTCCAATTTTGCCTGGTGTGAAGTCATGCAAGAGCACTTGACGTCACCCATCACTGACATATAGCCACAAACTCTCATTCCAGCATAACTGTCTTCCCTGATGTCATATCTGTCAGATTCATCATCACATACGGAATATTATCATGTCATATCAGAAAAATTTTACGGAAACTGACGAATATGTTGTTTTTGAGGACTGTTCAGTTATAGGGGTTAAATAGTGTCATTCACTGAAGATTTTGATTCATGGTGCTAGCAATATTTCACGGAGTATCCTTCAAAACAGTTTAATTTTTCCACCTCACCTCTCTTGGGACTGAAGTACAAATAGCACTAAGCATTATGGTCTACAGGGCGGTGTCTAAAACCACAGCTTCCACATGAACACAGGAAGTTCTAACAAACCATGAAGCCAAGGTAAAACACACCCTACCAAATAGCATCAACTTACATTGAGAAAAGCTAGATATTCTCCACTGACCGTTATCAAGCCCTCTAAGAATATATACCCTTCTATCTCTATACTAAGTTGATAAATCCAGTGAATTATGAGCTGAAATTTTAAGAGTGTAACAGGACCAGCCAGCCAGACTGGCTATTGACGTCTTAAGGAAACCACTACCTATCTGCATCCTACAGATGCAACCTCCGCCCCCCACCCTCGTGTCAGTGCAACTGTAGGGGCTCAAGTGTCTTAGGCTACAAATAGCTCCACATTACATATTTTCAACAGCATTATCCCATTTCCACAACAGATCTAAATACAATTACTTTATACTGCAAAGCTGTGCAAACACTCTGGAGAAAGCCTTAAGCCATCAGAACAAGAATAATGGATTTGCATATGCATGAATACCATAACCCATGATATTTTTTGTAATTTACGACCCACTCCAACTTGCTTACTTATCTTCACTGAGACTTACGTAATATTCAACTACAGTCCTTTCCCACATTCTGTGTATACTGTTTCATGAGCTGTTGTTCATTTGATAGGGCAATTCAGTGCTATGTGATTTCACAAGGAAAGGACCACTACAAATTTACAGGCCATCCTCATATCCACTGAAACTTACAATACAACAGATTTTCCCTCATGGTGCTAAATGAGCGAATACAAAGCAGGCATTTTGCATAACATTCACATGAATCTGGTCGATCTGCTCTATGAAATTTGCATTCAAACTTATCGATCGGTTTGCATACGTACAACCAACGATAAATCACAAATAGAACTCATCAATCTTGCTTCCCTGGTCAAATCTAATGTCTCACTGTTCTTCACAAAAGTAATATCGAATAGTACCCCAATTCCTCAACCTTTTTCGCATATGAAAGAACAGTGCAATTTATGCACATTTATGATTATATTTTCTAGACAAAGCTACATTGGTTGGTTACAGTAACAGAGCTTTGACCAGTTTGTAGAGAATTTCCACTACTTATCTGTAATACAGTAGTACACAATTTCATTTTCCATTTACTGTAATTCACCTTAAAGTCCAGCATTTTTCAAGGGAAACATTTTGCTTGATTCTGACTGACTCATCTACGTTTTAGGGCCACTTGACAGTTTTTTTTTTTTGGTGAGGCCTGATTAAATGTTTCAAGTCACATGTACTGTTTGATTCCGATCCATTCATCCACATTGAAAGGGTCACTTACGATTTTTTTTTGTTCAAAAAAAAAAACAAATTGATGTGTGACATGAAAGGGATAGTACTTTAAGGCTTTTGTGTGCTTCTGACAGTGTAGGTGAAAGACTAACTTTACATATTAACCTTTTGGCGAAACACAGTACACGAACTCAATCAGACAGCACAAAAAATACAATGCAGAACCAAGTGGGTACTACATAGACGATCAGGTACAAACAGCCCATAGGAGTACCTAACCCCTTCCCACCAAATATCCGCTATAATGACAGGTTATGATTCATGTCCTGCTGTGTTTGCACGTTCGCTATTGTTATTACTATAGCAGTGAATATCAGCACGCACTGGTACTTATCCTGATTAGTGTGAACTTTGTGGCCAATCCACACACTGAGTCATCTCCCCTTACCTGCACAGCTGGTTGGTAAGGTCCAGTTAAACCCAGAGCGTCAGTACAGTACCAGCTAGTACACTAAACATGCAGCCTGTACCACCACTTCAGACAAACAGTCAGTATTCGCACTATCACATGTCAATGAGCAAGCTGGCATATGTATCAAAGTTTATGTAGCTGAGTAAAAAAGACATAGATATAATAACCACAATCAGATTAAACATTATTATCCCATCTACTAGTGTTACTTTATGATTACAGTTTGATAAAACCACAAACATTTCAGTTCTGTCCTCTTTTCTTTTTTTTTTTTTTTTTTTGGTGCCAAATTCTAACTGAAGTCCTTGAAGCCAAATATAAATGCATGTGAAAGTCTCAATGAACAACTTTCACCACTTACATGTACTTAATCATGAGAACAAAAATTTTATCAAAACTTAACCCTTACGTACACACTGAACAATTTCCACTTGAAGCCTTCCTAAACATGACAACAATGAAAATGTCACAAAGTACATGCAAGTCAGAGGAAAATAACGAAAACAGGAAAAAAACATTGCAGTTGGGGTACATAAATTACTGGTACAGGAAATCCTGATTTCCTGATGTGTGTTTGGAATTGGGGGGGGGGGGGGGGGGGCGGGGGAGGTGTGAGGGGGTGCAAGTAATTCTTTATGGGTTATATATCTATTTAATTATTTGACGATTGGTGTTTTATGCTGAACTCTTGACTTCTTCAATTCAGACAGCTTTTTTCAGGGTAGAGGAAACCCCTGTGCTTCCACATTCTAAAATATGAAACTTACAACAGGGTGCTATAGAGCTTAACTTTACAGACACTAAACTGTTCAGCAGCTGAATACCCACTGGACAAAGAGCCTTTTAGAAGCAACAAAATTGAGGCTCTAGACAAATAAGCCACGATGGCCCCAAATAACCTTCAAACTTGAACTGTTTTTTTCTTCTTAACAGCAAATCATCTACATCGATGTGTAGTTGTCTCTCAACGATGTCGGGATAGTAAGACTGAATGCTGGACAACATACTCTACCAAATGGTGGTGAAGCTTAGTTTTCTACCTTTTTAAACTTTGGAAGAGTTTCAAATAAGAATCATAGCTCATCTTCATTCCAAACATGAAGCAAATCATCCTTGTGAGGCTAGAGGACAAATCATTAGAGGATTCTATGGCTGAACAAGGGTCATAGTACAAAATATTTTTGTCACGTGATATTTTACATTTTGACACATTAAGTTTCACATTCTTGTTTCCTTTTGTCACAACATGTTTTTTAAAATTTGTCACAGCATACCAATACGATTTAATCACCATGTAGTTATGCTATTTTGAATACCTACATGTAAGGGCTGTGGTCCATAGTGTTATATGTCAAATATATCTCATTTATAAACATCAAAAAGGGACTGATTAAACTTTAGAGGCTTAATTTGCTTGCGAGATTGGCCGAAATTGTCATATGTTCAAGAATTAGCATTTTGTCGCACACACTGTGACCCCAATGAAAAATTGCTTGAGTCTGAATAGAAGTTGGCAATAGTTAGTGTAAAGTAACACGGCAAGGGGCAGAACAAGGTAAGAGGCAGAACAAGGGGGACAACTCTCCTATGGAAAGTTTTGAACTAGGTCAGCCTGCTACAAGTTTAAGTACAAATACTTAAATTATATATGCAGTGTGCAAGTAAAGTTCTTGTAATGTTTTCAAAACCAATCTTCTAAACAAGGTATTTCCAGGATACAAACTACATGCAACAGTTCAGTGGTTCTGCCTTTAATCAAGAAAATGATCACCTACTCCTACCAGTAAGTGTTTATAGATTTCATAAAAAGTCTAAAATGTACTTAGTAATTCAGTGGTTCATGAATGTGCAGACCAGAAATGGAATTTCTGCTCTTGACTATTTTCTCACTAACAAATGACAAAGTTTACTTATATTACTCTATAAAGCACTGATTTCAAAAACCTTTAATCTGAAAATCATGAAACAAGATAACAAAACAAAAAAGCATCTCAAAACACTAGGAAACGAACACCAAATGGCAAAAGAAAAAAATGTAACAGTTGAAATCAACAACAACTTTACCACCAGCCCTACAACCAGTGGTATGCCATGTACATTGTACATCTGCCATATAAAGATCGACCTTGACCAAAAAATGTACATAGAACAGTAACAGCACAAACTATTAGTTCAATCAGTATTGTTTTCTGTGTACAAGTGCTCTGTCAGGAATAACGAAATTCAGTTTTTGTGTGCGTGTGTGTGCGTGCGTGTGTACCTCATGCAACCTAACAGAAATAACACTGTTTATCAACACTTGAGATATCTTGTGAATTAAACCATGCAGTAACAGAAAAGTTAAATACTCATGTACCGTCTTACCTCTGCTTATAAGCAAAATTATTAACCTAAAGATGTGTTTTGTTTTTTTCTTTTCTACTATAAATTACCAATAAATATAATTAAACATCATGATTTGCTTGCGATATAGCCGGATAAAAATAAGTGACCTAGAAAACTGTGTCCTTACTTGATACTGTTACTTCGAATTATTTTCATAGTTATAACAACAGCTTGCATAGATAGCGCACAGTGCAAAGAGAGTTACAACTCATGCCTACTGAGCTTGTGGTGAAGTATGCAGTTGTTTTCTAAAAATGCCATTCGCAAAATGGTTAAGTCACTCAGATTTATAACTGAAAGAGTAATGTCAAGCATTAAGTAATGTCCATACAGAGATCCCAGGATGGTGGGGCAAAACAGGGAGTGAGGGAGGGGAAATCCATGTAAGGGTGCCAAGATATGCAAGCCAGATACTAGATGCAAACAACAGAACCAGAATCAAACAAGGGAAGAATGACAAAAACAATCAAATGAAACGAAAAAATGCCAAACTCTCCAAAAGAACAAAAGTACCTGCTGTAAGAGTGCTGAAAGCAGAGAGGAGACCACTGGTGGCATTGGAGAAAAAACTGAAAGTTGACCTTGACCTTTTGTGAGTGGCACAGGCTTCTGTGTGTGATTCAGACACAGAGCACACTGTGTGCCCCACAAAGTCAAGGTCATTGGTGGAGACAGATTGATGGTCAAGGTTTTGTCCATTGATAATAAGCTGAGGTGAAGATAGGATTGTTAGATCCTCTGGAAAAGACAAAGACCAGAAGAAAAGGAGAAATACACACAAAATCAAAGGCTAAAATAAAACAAAACACTGAATATTTGGAAATTAAAACGTCTTAATACGACAGGCTGCTCAAATTTTACCACAATATATAAGTACATAATAAAAAAAAAAAATAATAAAAAGAGAAATGACGTCCATGCAGAGAGTCAGACAAAATACATATATTCATGAAACCTTCTTATATTGATTTCACATGATGTTTATACATGTAAAGAAGATTTATTTTTTTCAGCACACAGCTATTCTTTACTCTGTGCACACCTTGTCCAAACTTTTGACTAAACAGGAGCCAATTTCAGGCGTATTTCATATACATCACTCCTCTCCTCCACTACATGGGCTGTATTTGTTTTTTTATTTGTTTGATTGGTGTTTTACAACGTACTCAAGAATATTCCACTTATACGACGAAAGAGCCAGAGAGGAAGCCAGTATGAGCTGGACTCGAACTCAAAGCAACTGCCTTGGTGAGTAATTATGCTGCACTAGCCCACTAATCAACTAAGCCACGGAGGCCCCATGTTACTTGTATATACGCCGAGTATTATCATGAGGATATAAAACTTCTTATGGTTTATGAATAGCTGGTACATATGTACTTTCTTCTGACTCCAGCAAACTTGTCCATGGTCATGTTTATAACATGCCTTTTCATCAACTTAGGAATCACATTTTCCAATCGACATATGATGGTGCAGACAACCACATACACTGTACTAAAGACAATCTATCATTTACAAGGTTCGACATGTTGGTAGGTAATAGACATTACCATGTGAAGACATAACCATGAGGAGATATATCTACATATATATACATATACACAGTGATGGAGTTAAGCTTAGAGGAGTTCTCTCCCTTACCTTGTTTGCAGATGGGAGCATTCACAGCTGTAAGGTAGGAGACCTTCCTTGTGGGCCTGTTATTAGAGTTCAAAGACGAAGACGACACATTTTCAGTGGACAAAAAGGTGCCTTCAACAGAATCCATCCGCAAAGGTGGATTTATCATGGATGTGGACATTCCATTTGTGTCCATTAAGCACTTACTTCCTGAGCGCAAGGCTGCGTCCTCAAAGCCCTTTGCTTCCTCCACAGTTGGAGAGCTTGGGGCGCTTGTGGACTGCGGAAGACAAACCCTGACAGGGACATTTGTACCTGTGCTGTCTGGGCGACTGTTTGATGGTGAACCAGGAGGCTGATAACGCTCCGTGGAAATTTTGCGCACTTTGATAGCTGGCTGCTGAACAGGTGGATGCTGCTGCTGCTGTTGTTGTTGAGTTTGGGCTGGGGATTGCTGGGGAATTGGTGATGGCACTTGCTGTTGTTCTTGTTGTCGTGTCCCGATTTGTGACTGCTGTCTGTGAGTAGGAGAGTACATGGGTGGGACAGTGGTTATGTGGATCTCGTGCGGGGGTGGGGTCTTCTCGCTATAATTAGGGGGTGGTGGGGTTCCTGATTCACTACTGCTACTATTTGATACCTCAAAATGCTGCACTCTTTTAACAATATCTCCTATTTTGCCTAAACTCTGCAATTTCTCTATCTCTGTTTTGTAGCGTTTGGTAGAGGTGGACATTTCGTAAGAGCCTGATGAAGCAGTCGCCTGCTGTACCTCTTCTTTTCTAACGGTACCTTCAAACTGTTTCTTGCGCTCGGACACTGGTAACTGAGCATTTTTACGAGACTCGAAAGACTTCCCACTGGGGGCTCTCGTGAGAGCAAATGTAGTTCCAAAGCTACAAGTGTTGTTCATACTGACCGGGTTTGTGCAGGAGGTCTGTGTTACTGGCCCTGAGGGCGGGGAAACTGTCACTTTGTCTCCAATACGGACCACAAACGTACGCCCCGGGATATTAGGTTCGTGGTAATCCTTTATCCGTGACCCAGTGACTGCGTAGCCAGATTTTTGACCACCTAAGCTTGACCTATGCACAGACAGGCTCCCTGCATTCTGTAAGTTATCAGCACTGGTGGATTTCGCACTGCGCTGAGAAGAGAGAGCTGTGTGTGGGGGAGCATACTGTATGAGTCGCGTGGGACTGACATTCTGAGGCAGGTTACTGGTGCTGCTACTCACGCTGTAACGCACAGGCTTCATATTCGACCCTACACTCGACAACGGCGTCGAGTCAGGGGGAGAGTACTCCATTCCTTTTGTCCTCATTTTGGAAAGCGACGAGGTAGTGAGAGAGCGTGGGACAGAGTCACTGGCGCCTTTGCCTGTGCGGGAGGCAAACTTAGACGAGTCCCACGTGTGGGAGCGAGCAGAGCTGTATGGAGAGGACCAAACGTCCTCCTGGGATTGAAGTGCGCCATCTTTGGACCTGCGCGAATACGACATATTTTCCTGCGACAGTCTCAAACTCGGGTAATCTTGCGTGCCACTGCGTGTCCAGCTCGACTGCGACTGACCGAGTTTTTCTTGCGAGCCCAGCGGCTGAACAACACATTCCTGAGACTGTCTGGCGGACAGACTCGACATGGAGTTTGAGTTTGAACGTGACTGATTGGACACAGTATCCGCAGGCTCTGCCCAAAGGTCTTTGCGCACCACAGGGTAGTATAATCCGTAGTCTGCAGACTTCTGTGAAGGGCTGTAATTGGTCTGAGCCTTTCCAGAAGGATAGTTGTAAGAAATACGAATATCAAACGAGCCTTTACGCCCATTACTGTTTCGACTGTCACCACGCAATGGCTCTCTTGGCGACCCGCTGCTTCCTTGCCAACTGACGCTCTTTATATCACGGTCAGGTTTGCACCCGTAGCCGGTCTCATCCAGGGGGGTGGAGTACTTCCGTCTCAGTTCTTCCCTCCACCCCCCTCGGCGAGATGTGACTGTGACCTCCGTGGTTGGGGCTATCCCAGCATGCTCCACTTTGACATAGCTGCCTTGGGATGCGGATATCAAACCGCCGTCGCTGTGGAACATTTCCTGTGTTTGATCATACACTGAGGTCTGATAGGCCTGAAAATGAACAGAGAAAAAAAGCTTTCATAAAAAATCACAAATAACAAGACCATGAAACGGCATATGGAGAACATGAATGTCTATTTCTAGTTGCCGCTTGACCTGAATTTATTGTGTCTGTCACCTTGCTGTTTTGGTGTTGTCTTGCATAAAGTTTACGGGAAATCGTATGCACTAATATATCTGATATATTTCACACTTGCTTTATTCGAGGCTCTTTATTTCCTCCACCAATAAGACTAGCCATCATCAAATTTTGTAAGCTAAAAACATTGAGAGTGCCACTGAACAAGAATCAAATAAATTTACTCTGCTTCCACACGTTAAAGTAGTTATTTATGGCATATGCAAGTCATTCCAGTGGTGCACCACCCCAGCCTGGAAGTATGTTTGTACGCTTGGGGTTTTACGTTATGCTTAACAATTTTTCAGTTATGTGACAACGAGAAATCATTAGGTGTGTGTGCATATATAGCATCTTCTTGTGGAGGGCGAGTCCAAAGTGCTGTCGCCACTGAAGTATCATGACATGACATGACATGACATTACACCGGGCCAACCAGTCCTGATTCCTTGCTTTAACTTCTTAGTGCTGAGCGCCAAGCGAGGCAGCAACAAGTACCATTTATAAGAGTTTGGTATGACCCAAGCCCCTGGTTTGATCCTGGGTCTCCTGACTGAGGCGGATGCTCTAACCACTAAGCCACCAAAGCAGTCCTAATCTGGAAGCAGTTTCATCTGAGGGTTACTAAGTACATGTGCACTCGTAGCCTTACCCACATATCACTGCAATACTTGTACGCCTTCAGCAGGTGAAGCCTTCCAAGACAGCTGGATCTGAACACGCTTCAGAGCACAATTGTATTGCAAAACAAAATGTACATGTGTTTCTTGGTTGAATACGATATATGTTTGATTTATTTATTTATTTGATTGGTGTTTTCTTAATCTGATTATTCAAAAATATTTCACTTATATGACGGGGACCAGCATTATTGTAGGAGGAACCTGGTTGAACACGCCTTAATTCCTCAACATTTTCACAAAGTAAAGAGCACCTTCCAGTGCAATTTTGGCACATTTTTCATTTGATTTTAGGCAGCGATAGAGCTGCACAGAAAGTATAATTTTATCAATCAACACCGACAAATGCCTTCAGAATATGCTTCAATAAACACCTAGCAAACAAGCAAAAAAGTGGAAGAATTACAATATGCAAAACATGTTCACCCAACAACCTGTGGCTGAGTAGAAGAGTCACACAGCTTTCTACATGTCCAACACATGATGTGCAGGTTGTGTATATGTACTGTAATTGAACTTTTTTTGCAAGTTTGCGAGGTGTGTATTCAAGCATATCCTGATGGTATTTTCCTGTGCTGACTGACAAAAATAATACTTCTTGTCATGCCCAGATACTAGCCAATCCAACCAATTTAATTTTGTTTCCAAAATCAAATTAAAAGCGTGCATAGGGTCCAGTGAAAATTGTTCTTTCATATGTGAAAAGGTTGGGGAATTTGGGTAGCAGAAATGACAGACAATTTCAAGAACTGGAAATACCTTATAACAAGCTGACAGGTATGTCTACTCACCATCTGCAGAATATCCTCATGTTTGGGGACTACCAACAGTTTGAGAGCAGAAGCACTGTAACATAGAGAAAACATACAAAGAAATGCACAGAATGTTTCACAGTTCCAAAATGAAACCCCACTGACGTAAGCTGACAGAAGCGCAAGGGTTTAACTGTCACTAGTCCTTTATACGCACATAAGTAATCGGTACTGACGCTCAATGTTCGTCAGCAAATCGCCAAACTGCCGACAATTGCTACGCTAACAGGTTCTCCCAGCACTTATTTTTCCTCCCATGATGCACAGTTGACCCAAACTCAAGTCGTTCATGCACCAAAATAGCCCTCATTGGGAGAGAAATGCTTTTTATCAGCAGCAGTCTATTTCAAAGTTGAGAAAAAAAATTCCCTCTGAAGTAGACGCATATACATGAAAATAGCATATAGTACATGTAGAAGGTGCGCCCACATAACTAATTTCCTACACAAAACAGAAAAAAGGGATACAAGTGTAACAAAAATGCAAGTAGAACATTTGTAGCTCTGCAACATGCTACACATTTTACAGCTAGCAGGTGGTTACTGCATATGTACCATCAAAGCAGAACTTGGGCCGACTTTCGTATACTGTATCACCTGTGAGTACAATTAGTGTAAACCATGCAGGCTTGATAGTTACAGCCTGAAATTTCATCATGACACACACACCTGACTTCAATCATTGAAATTTCAGAGCATTCACCCAACATGAATGGTTCAAAGCATAAAATGTTGTGAGAAGACTTAAATTAGACATTAGTCTTCTAACTAAACATTCATTGTGCCTACATGTAGGTTTAAAATATGGAAACAGTCTCGACTGTAGTGGGTTCAAATCTATCTGTAGCCACCTTTCTTTTCTGCTATGACAAAAACAGATAGAACCACCGCAACCACCTTACATGAAACTTCAAACAGGACAGGGAATACTTGTGCGAAGTCATATACGTACAAAACTTTATAATGTAATGTTTCTATTTAAGCCTTCCCATATCCAACTGTTTGAAGACACTTATGTGTATACATTCATTGTGAACAGGTATAAGATATGACATATTGATAAAAATCAATCAATCATGTAGTTCACTAATGAAAATCATTCTTCTAAGAACTCAACCAACAGAAATATAGACACTAAACATGGAACACCTCCAACAACAGAACAATTTCATGTCCATACCTAACAATTCTGCCAATTATTATGGGGGTTTAGAAAGATGAATTTTCTCAAAGCTGGAAATTTAGGAATGAGAAGGTTAAACAGTGTACAGTGTACACACATACAAAACATTCACATGTATATTAAAATGATCAGTTAACCCTTTCCCCAACCGCCAGGGGGATGGGTATAACAATTGTTGCCCATAATTTGCCCCCACCAGCTGTGACCAATACCAGCAAAGACAAAAGGCAGTCAGGTGAATATGGAGTGCATTGGGGTGGGTGTGGGGGTGGGGGGATGTTGGAAGTCAATCTTCAGGGCGTGGGGTTTCGGAACACTCTTCTATGATAAGCAATGGATAAACACAAATGTATATTTCAGGTATACATAGCATGGAGAGGCATCAGTTTAGTTCAATCAAGTCTGTAAATAATGACAAGTCACCTCATTTCACCTAAAGTTTAGCACTGTCCAAGTGATACACATGTACATGTATGCAGCTTGATTCATCCACAATTTCAAAGCTGGCATCAAAAGTTTCATCTCAAGGTCTTCATGTGCTTCTTGAACTTTAAAGTGTATAAATACATACCAAACTTCAGCTGAAACAATGTATTTATTATGATATGTTGATATGTCTTGATCATTTTTCTGAATTTTCATTTGAGTGAGATGTTTTTGTTTGCTTTTTTTTTACTATCAGCATGTTACCATTTAAAATAACAAAAATGAATAAAAGGTCCAGAAAGGGAAACAGATTTATAAAATATGTCCCTCCTACATCACACTACTTTTTGTCTACACTTTTTCTTCTTGTTGAATATAAAAAAAAAATAACGCATCAACGCCACCCAGAAATGTGAAGAATGTGAGTGAAAATTCCCTCGATATTCCCTCACATCCAATATCACACCTGTCTGTACTTAGAGCAGCTATTCCCGTACCTGAGTCTGGATTCATATAACAAAATTAACCATGCACATGTACTTCCCGTTCATGTTCTTGTAAACACCTTTACAAGGAGATTGAGTTTGAACGAAGGAAGACACTCTTAACCTGGAGATCTATGCTGTGTTGGCAGATGAAGGCCATGCAGTTTTCAAGGTCGTTATGGACAGCTCACCTGGCCAGGTGAGCTGGTGAGATGTAGCCTGTTCAGGTAAGACTTCGTCAAAAGGTAAATCCCAGACCTCAGCTGGCTATAAAACCTTCCCCTGCACAGATGGTTTTACCCAGGAGAGAGGCTCTGTCTTAATCAGAGGAATGCCATTCACCTACCCAGTCACTTGTATGTATTTATCCATCAACCCACCAATCTATTCATCTACACCAATCTACTTCATCTAAGTTTGTCTTAAGGTGACATTTATGGGGTGGTCAAAATTTAAATTTATACTGTCTAATATTTATTTGATTTATTTATTTGAACTGACAACTGGCCCCTGGTCATGCATACATTCTAGTGTACTAACATCACATATCACATTCACTACTGTGTAAGCGGTAATCCTATCTTTAATAACATATGTATAGGGGGCCTCCTTGGCTCAGTTGGTTAGCGCGCTAGTGCAGCATAATGACCCAGGAGCCTCTTACCAATGCGGGTCCCTGTGAGTTCAAGTCCAGCTCAGGCTGGCTTCTTCTCTAGCCGCACGAGAGAAGGTCTGCCAGCAACCTGTGGATGGTTGTGGGTTTTCCCCCGGGCTCTGCTCGGTTTCCACCCACCATAATGCTGGTCGCCATCATATAAGTGAAATATTCTTGAGTACGCCGTAAAACTCCAATCAAATAAATAGATAAATTTAATAACATATACATGCAAATTACCAATTCTTTTACCATACTTGAAAAAAACCCCCCAAAAACCTGAGATGCTATGGTGAACATATTTGGTGAAAAACATTTAGTCTGGGAATCCAAACAGATAAATACATGTACACCTGTAGGAATTACAGTTTGAAATAAAGAAAGAAATATTAGGAGCCTGTGAAAAGAAGATTCCTGAACTTCTTGTATCAGACAATCTTTTTAGTACCTTACCCTGGCTTTAGTTTTGATCCAGTTCCAAACAGAATCCTGGCGGCCCCACCGTGATGTGCACGTAATCTTCGTAGCGATTAATCTCACACTACATCTGACACAATTCCCCGTTTGTATCACACTTGGATCTCCATACTTAATAGGCTGACATGTAGCTACACAGATCTACACACGCCATAAAATCTGCCCCTCGAAAAAACGGTAGAGGATAATATGTGCTAATGGAGAAGGAAACTGTTGGGCTCCTCCATGCATATCCATGAACTGGATTATATACTGTGTGCGGCCCTCCCTCCACTAGGTCGCCCAAGACCCCACCACTACACATGAGAGCCAAACACCTTGATGATCTGAAGCCACCTAAAAACGTCACTATCGACAAACCAACAAACAACGGCGGTGAGTAACAGGTATCTTTTTTTTCTTCTTCTCTATCCGTCTCACATCATTCAACCTGCCCCCACTCTCTGTATACCCACCTTGATGCCGAAGATCTGCTCAGTAGCAGACCTCGGGTTAAGGCCAAAAGGGAAGCCCTGAGCAAATAGGATGCTAGGTTGTCGACATTTCACAGAGGGGGAGAGAGAGAGAGATCACCAGAGAGCTTGTCTGGCACACTGCCCGTGGTGTACATCTTCTCCCCTCACTGACAAAACCTTAGCCTTCTATCCCCTCCCCTCCTCTCCCCCACACCACCACCAGAACCAGGCAAACTGCACTGCAGCATTCCAGCAGATAACACAGTCATCAACAGGCATTTGCTCAACTACACATGTATGCATGTCTTTTGTGTGAGTGTTACCTACAGTGAATGTATATGTGTTTCCTGACCCAGAAACTGTTTGTGACAATTTAGGGGATTTGTTGTCTTAGATTACAGACTTCAAATGCAGGGATTTCCCCAATAGTAGCCAGTGTATCAATATGTACTGAACAAGAATGAAACATTCAAAAGACCTGTGACCTTGACAGCATTTTTAACCACATTCACTGACAAAAGCCCCCCCCCCCCCCACACACACACACCCACCCACACCCTTCACACTACTTCTGATACCACTCATTCTCTTTCCCCTATAAAATCCTCACCCCTGGCCTATGATGAGGACATATAACCTATTGTCTATCCATCTACATATACCTGTCACACTACCCCTCCCCCCCCCTTTACAGAAATCCATCTTTCCCAGAGAAAATTACCCTAAGGGGGTATGTACTGAAGTCTACATTGCCCCCCTCCCCTGCTGACTAACTCCCTACCCCCTGCACCATCTTACCTTTCTCAGTCAGTCCTCCCAATACAACACAAACCACTTGTAACAGTCCTAAAGAAGCAATGACTCCCAGATGGGCACTGTAGTCCTTTACTGTTTTTCCTGCCCTTCCCAGAATGTTATGTTACCCTGAGTGCACCCTACCCCAGCCATGCCCTACAGACGCAGATATACACATATAACTAACAGAGGGAGAAAAGAGAAAAGGGGGGAAACACAGGAATTCATTATTCATCTTGGCCTTTCAGATGGTACAAATGCACCATCCTATACTGATTTGACTTGCTCTTACATGTATGTTGAAATGTGTGGGGGACCATCCAACATTACTGACTAACCTTGTACATGTAACAAAAAAATTGTCATTTTAAGTTTGTACAACACATACGGTGTTGCTGTAATCCCCGCTCCAGACAGGGAATCTTTGACACATTTTTAACAAACTACCGTTGCCCCCCCCCCCCTCCATTTCCCTCTACACTGGTAATTACTATGCTGTTGTCAAAGTGCCTGCATCTACATCTATATCTTCTAGAATAATGAAGTAGTAACAATCAATACACTGGGTCTGGTTACAATATATCTGCAATATTTGCCTGTTCTTACAGAGGCAAATAAGTACTAAAATCTTACTTTTGGTACTGAATCTCACATTTTCCAAGTAAGATATCATCATACCCTCCAAACAAACCTGAAAACATTTCAAACCACAAACGCATGTGTTGACTTTTATATAAATAACCTTTTGTTTCATCTTTCACCTTTCTGTAAACTCCCCAGAGTTACCAGGCCTATAATTACTGGCAATCCAAACAGCTCATATAAAGCCCTGGCTAGCAGCTGGATGACATGTTTGTATGTAACTATCAAAGCAGCTACACATGTCTCCTCAGTTTATTTAATTTTACATTTACATACCTTAACCGTTGGACTGGCTAAAGCATGTATATTAGCTGTAGAAAGAATTATTCATAACACATTTCGAGATGAAGTACATGTAAGCAAGGTGTCGAACTGGTTTTCAATGCAGTATATGCAAGGTTCTAAAGTTGCCTTACCAGGTGGTTAGTAAGTAATGACCCAGGAGCCTCACACCAATGTGGCTGCTGTGAGTTCAAGTCCAGCTCATGCTTGCTTCCTCTCTGGCCGTACATGTGATGGCAACCTGAGTTGGCTGTGACTTAATCCTGCTCTCTCCTCACACCATCATGTTTGCCGCTGTAGCATATGTGAACTATTCTTAAATACGGCGTAAAACACCAATCAAATAAATTATCTTTGTCCTTACCTACCCGAGCAGTTTGCATAACCCTCCCCCTTTCAGACCAGTGCGGGTTCCATCCCCATGCCTTACTTTAAGGGATTCTGTGTTTCATCATGTAGACTAGTGTGCACATCATACATATACTTTTCCCTGCCAACAACAACATCTCCAGTAATTTATCCCCTCCCACACTTAAACCCACACCCTATCTTCCATGTGCCAAAGTTAACCATTTACACACCTACAGAGTCAACTTTGTAAACCATCAACCCCATAACACATACATGTACCAGCAAGGCGCTAATTTCTTACGTCTTGCAATCAGGCTTCTAGTTAAGTAAAAAATGGCTCATGCTTAAAGTTAAGAGCAGGTCAAAAATCCGATAGTACCGTATTGCCTGATCAGAGTGCCATGAGTAAACCACCAACCTTTGGTAAGTTAAACTGTCAAACTTTTCCACATGTGACATAAGTCATATTGGTAAACGGCGAGTGGTCTCCATCAAACTTCATGTAACACTACACGAAAAGCACTGTCAACTTCTTATTGCCACCAAGGCTGTAGGTCCCAATTAAAAAAACAATAAAACCAAATGTGTGAAGGAGAAACAATATTGCCTTCTTTTTCCCCTTTATGTATATATGTTTGCTTTTGGTTTTTAGGTTGTACTTTACAATGTTTTCAGTCATAAGATGACAGCAAGTGTCTTCATGTGGGAAGTCGAGCCCAAGACACTGAAAGGCTGTAGCCACTGAAGTACTATACCCTAACCTCTCAGTGCTGAGCACCAAGCAAGGCAGCAACAAGCACCATTTTCAAAATCTTTGGTATGACCCCACCCTGTTCTGATCCCAGGTCTCCCAACTTTGTCTTTTCCCTTTGTATGTCACCAAATATCTGGCAAAACCAAGATGAAAATGGCTCCTGGTGTTGATTGGAGCCGAGCACATGGCACCGCTCAGAAGAGCCTCCAGAGTAGGGAATTATAGACCAGGATCTCATACAGTCCTCTTGATGAGGAGTTTGTAGGACTGGTCAGCCTGGACCATGACCTTAAGGGGCTGGTCAAGTGTCAGGGATGGACACCACTGGTGATAGTTACCATACAGCACACTTGACATTTAAATCCCCCCCTTCCCTTTGCCCTCCCCTCCCACCTCCCTTCGCCTTCCAGAGATATATTACCAAAATCCATGTACATGTTAAAATCTGTGCAGCTGAGTTTCCTAATCTATAAAAAAGCTTTCCTCAATATTAATGTGTGCAGTAGTTTTTACTGAAACTGCTTCTTTTACAAAACTCTTAATTTCATTAATTTTAAACCAAATATAACTACTGGTGTAAATTTAAAAAAAGTTTGGTCAGGTCAAAGAGGTCAATTATAGTGTCATACAAGTACATTTACGTGAAACAGGCCCCAGTACAAAAAGTTTTAATATACATGCACGCACTTTTTAGTGAAAATTATACATTTGTCACACTTTTAACATGGTTAATTTAATCTATGAAAACAAACTACTTTATTGTCTGCAAATAAAAGTGGTAAGCAGACCCATCAAAGACATCAGCTAAAATTTTGTCATACAACATATGTGTAAATGTATGTATATGTGTACCTGGTTCCAATATAATAAGTTTTAAGTTTACTATGCCTATAAAATAATGACATTCTGATTGAGAAAAAAAAAAAAAGAAACTGATCTGACATGCACGTCTATATTCCCCTATGAAAGAAAAAGCACTCCTCAGCCAACTTCCAATCCCTTAACAGGGTAGCCTATCAAATCACTGAGGGGGTTTCGCAGCTTCGCCATATGCAGTCAGAATTTCACCATCATTCTCAAGTGGCCATATCCTTTACTACTTTAACAAAATAGCTCTATACAATAACCCACTGGGCTTAAGTGTGGATATCATTGTTACCCTTGACTGCCAGTACCATGCTACTGAATGATACACTGAAATATGTAGTTTCTCAAACCGATGTAACAGATTTTAGATGCTACTTACTTGTAACACAATGAACTTATTCCATTTTGGGAATGACATGTATTTCTAAATCACCAGAAACCGAACACTATATTCCAAAAGACAATATTCCATTAAAGAAAATACATGTAATTTTTCCCCACACTCTATATAATCTTGGTAACCATAAATTCCTGAGTTATTTGGACATTCTTCAACGTACCCACACACAAACAAATACCACCCTACTCCCACCCTTCAATTTTTGGACTCAGATTTACAATTCCACTTTTAACTTTCAGAATCCTATCCACAAATTCACCACTCAAATTTCCAACACATAACTTTTCCTATGTGTATTCAGATATCTCTCTCTCTCTCTCTCAATCTCTCAAACAAAGCAGGTGTCTGCAATCAACACCTGATCTGGCCAAAATCAGTCACAATCGCCTCTTCTATTTATTTACTTTTACACAAGACCCAGGCCTCATCCTGATATAGGTATATAATGAGGAGCATATGACGCAGCTGGGAGACAAGACGAGAGACAGATGAGGAAGGTGGGTAAGGTGGGTACACCATGATCAAGTACACTGTGCACCACAGACCAATGAAACACAACTAAACTGCTTGTAAAATCATGTGACTTTTCTTTGTTTTATCTCCCTTTTTTCCCTATAATTCTTATTATAATTTTCTTCAATCACCTTTTCATTTTTTGAGGGTTGAGGTGGTAAGGGAGGCAGAGGGTAAGTGTGTGTAGGGGGATATAGGATGTGGATTTCATTTGCAATGAGTTATTTTTTTCTTTAATCCAATATCATGAACTGATTTGTTACACTTGGATGTTAATTATAACAAGATATGATTTAACTCTTGTTCTAAGTACTGCAAATAAACCATTACCCTTCACCAGGTACCAAACAAAAACATCAGGGTACACTGGAACTTACATTCGGTTACCACAAATTTTAGCTGTCCTTTTTTTCTTTCTTTTTTTTTTTTTTTGGGGGGGGGGGGATTTTTACACTAATGTAAACTATTACTGATTACATCATAACTGTGTCTTCTGAATGCAATTTTTCAAATATAAAATTATCTAACTTAAGATGCTGCATCACTAAAGCAAGTTTATTGAGAGGTCAAAGAGGTCACTCTTTGTCCCCTAAAGAACTTGCTTATTTCCAAACAAAAACTGGACTACGCATAAGCATACCTTCTCAAATAGTGCCACGTTTTATACACACAGCTTCTTCAAACCCAGGTCTCCAAAAGATCATCATATACACACGCAGAGGTGTCATGATCCACAGCTGCAGAAGAGACTTCTTCTGAAGGGAGATAAATCTTTGTGCAGCTGGCTGTTTATTGATAGAGTGAGGAACCCGGGGTATTGTTGATTATTACATCATTGGAGTAATAACCCACAGCCTTGTGGCTCTCTCTAGTTTTATATTACACACAGATGTGCCAGCACTACTCACAGTAAGCCCTCCAACACTTCATAACCTTTATACTCACTGCTTGAAAAGAAATATTTTCTTGGGAAATTTTTTTTTCTTGTGAACTGAAACCCTGTTTATGAACTCAGTGCGTCGAAATTTCAAAATCTGAAGAAGTCATTATTGGCAAAGAACCACTTATTTTTCCACATTATGAAAAGCCGCGGAATTAAAACACATATATGAGCAAGAAGAAAGCTTTCATCACACAGTACTACTTTTACACCGTGAGGTAAACCCAAGGAGAGAATAACATAAACACACAGCTGCCTTGAGAAAATAAAGACTTTGTTAGGCAATTGCCAGCCTTTAATGGCAAAGTGTGACGCACCTGTAAATACACCCTTAGTTCTCGTTTACACCAAGGCATGAATCTGAAGTTCAGCAAAAAAAAAAAAACACTTGTTTATATTCTGCCCACACCGGAGTCTTCATCCACAAATATTTTGTCTAGATAACACACTGGTTAAGAGCAATGTAATCATGTGCCTGCACCTTCATCCTCAGTGTGTACTAGGTTCAGTCACACAACCGATACGCAGCCATTTCCATAAACGGCTGGAAATACACCGCACCTTTCTACAAACAACAGGGTGGTCAATTTCATATCTACTTTTTGCCCACCAAGTTGTAAATTTATTTATTTATTTATGTATCTGATGGTTGTTTATATTTATTTATTTATTTATTTATTTGATTGGTGTTTTACGCCGTACTCAAGAATATTTCACTTTTATGACAGGGGCCAGCATTATGGTGAGTGGAAACCAGGCAGAGCCCAAGGGAAACCCACCACCATCCGCAGGTTGGTGCAGGCCTTCCCACGTTCGGCCAGAGAGGAAGCCAGCACAGGCTGGACTTGAACTCACAGCAACTGCATTGGTGAGAAGCTCCTGGGTCATTATGCTGCGCTAGTGCGCTAACCAACTGAGCCAGGGAGGTCCCTGGTTGTTTATAAACACCATGCTTAAGACTTTTTCCCTAATATTGGTGACATCCAGTTTTATGGATGGACAAAAATAGGAGCAATCAATCAACCTCTGACAAGTTACTAGTAAACGTTTACATCTCTGGATTGCACTTCACACTGCAGGAAGGCAAGTATAGTCTTGAAAGGTTAGACAGCTCAAATGAACATATGAGTCATGTTGAATGCTCACTGTCACCAAGAAAACAATGAGAGCTGGGGAGTGTAATGTTGTATGGTACATCGTGATTGCACAAATCAGGTATTTATTTATTTACTTGATTGGTGTTTTACACCGTACTTAAGAATATTTCACTTTTACTCAATATGGTGGGAGGAAACCGGGCAGTGCCTGGGGGAAACCCACGACCCTCCGCAGGATGCTGGCTGACCTTCTCACGTACGGACAGAGAGGAAGCCAGCATGAGCTGGACTTGAACTCACACTGATCACATTTTTGAGAGGCTTCTGGATCATTACACTGTGCTAGTGTGCTAACCAACTGAGCCAAGAGGTTCCTGGACCAGATAAATCAAATGTACAAAATGCCATTGAAAAAAGTACATAAACATAAACCAACTAAAAAGTACACATATATGCACAAAAATTCCACAGGATTCTGGTAATGCTGATAAATGGATATGGACCAGTTTCTGATGGAACACCAAGCCAACCTCATGCCCATGTTTCACCCTACTCCCAGAGTTCAACCCTCTTCTCCACCATACCTCATTCCTAATGCCACCCACACAGGCACCCTTATCTTATCACCGTACTTTGTCACTGTTTTGTCTGTCAACAAAGCGAATCAAACAACTCACTTTTGAACTATTTCTGATACACAACTCCAGTTCTTCTGATTGGCTAGGGAGCTCCATGAAGCTCTCATAAACAACTCCAGCTATTTTGATTGGGTCAGGAGAAAACAACTGGGGTAGCCAACCAAGTCCCCCAGCCTTAAATGTTTAGTGCAATGTTGTAAACTGACGTGTTCCTATAAGCTATCCCATCAGTTCAAGTGTTCAGAAAGGTCATACCACTGAGATTGCATACACCATAACCTTACAGTAAAGCAATGTACCAGGTCACTCTTTCACCAAGTTTATGCACTCTTCCCCTATCTGAGGTCACGAAATTTGATTCTTCTTAAATTCTTATACTTTTCCACCAGTTCACCTTACCCAGTTAAGTTTGACCACAATGATCTGGCTTGAATATATATTCATTAAACTGCGCTAATCTTTTTCTGTCAAAAATCCATATTTCTACCACGTGTGCCACATCAGTGTAACTTTAACAGTAACCTTAATACAATACATGTACATAAAATATCACTTTTGGCTGTGAAACTTACATTTTTCTACTAGGACATCCTACACATATCTGTTTAAAAAATACTCATAACATAAATGGATTTATTTATTTATTTGATTGGTGTTTTACTCCGTACTCAAGAATATTTCACTTATACAACGGCGGCCAGCATTATGGTGGGAGGAAACCCGACAGAACTCCCGGAAAACCAACGACCATCCGCAGGTTGCTGGCGGACTTTCCCACTTACGGCCGGAGAGGAAGCCAGCATGAGCTGGACTTGAACTCACAGCGACCGCATTGGTGAGAGGCTTCTGGGTCATTACACTGCGCTAGCGCGCTAACCAAATGAGCCATGGAGGCCCCTATCATAAACAGAGCGCCCAGAATCAGGCACTGTGAGTAACTTGTTCAATGAAGAATGTTTAAGTCTAAAAAATACTCGGTAATATTAAACCCACCCTGTCCTAACCTGGTAGATAACTGTCAATGTCTTCAAATTTCAAGAATAACCATCTGCCAAAGGAACGACAATCTGTTCACAAGGAACACGTTCTGTTTATAACCTCACCTTGACTGTATAAGAGCGATGACTTGGGAGTAAGTTTTGCCAGTGACGCTTTCTCCGTTGACGGACACGATACGATCTCCAGTGTTAAGACCAGCCAGATGAGCAGGACCCGATTCTTTGACGTGCTTCACAAAGATTGTGTCCATAGGCTCCAAGCTGCTCAGCTTGGTGCGCTTGACTCGACGACCTGCCAAAAGAGGAGGGTAAAACGTCAGGACTCCTTAACAATTTACTAACTCAACAAGGACGAAATAGAACATCTTAATGCGTACAACTTTTGGATGTCATTATTTGGGTTCAAAGCAAGTTTATGTTGAAACATACATGCATAATATCGATGCTAAACGAGAAGTTCTTTTAAACAAGGCGTTGTTAACAACTGAATACATTTTTAAAATTTCAGTCTGTTCATTTTAGGCATTTTATTAAATAATTAAGGGGCCAAATACTCTTCAGCCATTTAATTGAACTACATGTAAGCCGCCAAAACACATGTACTGTAAATCTTCATCGTTTTCAACCACTAAAGCACTTTTTTCAGAGACATTTACGCATACAATTATTATGAAAATGATGCTAAAATGCTTTGTTTGTGTCACTCAAGATGCAAGCTTCATTAAGCTGCACATATTATTTCTGTACACCCTTTAGTTTTTTAAGAATGTTTTCAAAAATTGGTCACAGTGGTTAGGGAAGAATTAGGGTACATTAACTATTTCCTACGTTTAAATCGGATTTCAGTTATATTCACACAGCAACCAAGAACACATCCCTTGTGCAACAGAACTCAGGTTTATGCGTAGAGGAAACCAAGTAAATTTTGAGGAAACCACAACACCTCACCAGCTGCAGGAGGAAACTCTAAAAATCTTCAGGGTCTCGGTCTGAACATGCAGCCTCATTGGCCAATACAGGTGTATAGCTTATGGCAAGGTGAGTTGCACCCCGACAGGGATTAAATTTTAAAAAATACTCTGCGAGTGCACATGTGAATCGTAATGCACTCTTCATTTTGAATCCTGTCACGTACAACTGAATGATGCCATTCAGTTTATCATAACGCAAAACCAAACCCCTCTTATCTCCATGTACATCTGTAATGCATCAACGACATGGAGACGTTGTTTTCTAAAAGACCTTTGTCGTAATGGAAACATGTGTTGCTGTAAGCTTACACAGATTTCCCCAGGAGCTGACAGTTATGCAATTTAATAGCTGTGGGATAATGTGTTCTGTAAATCTGACCATGCAATCAGTTTGCCAGTTTGTTTTTCATTCTACACCCATGAACAATCTTAAAAAAAGAAAATTATGTTCAGTTTCAATAATAATTTTTTTCAGACAGATCCCATAAAACTTTTAATTGGAAAAAAGAATGTTAAAAATCTTACGTGAACTTGTTTTTATAAAGATTTTTGGAAGAGCCTCTATGAACAAGGTCCGAGTATGAAACCCCTTCCACTCCCCCTCCCCCCTCGCCTATTAATGTGTACACTTTACATGTTCATGTAGATAAGTATAAAGGTGGATATACAAGGTTAGGTTCCCCTCAGGTTAACAGCATCTGACTACAGCCAGAAAGATCAAACCCATCCTTAAGTAAGCCAGCCCTATCAGCTTTCACAAACACCTCTGCCAATGAAAATCTAGGTTCTGGCAAATTGAGTTTAGGCTAAATTTAGTGAACAACTGTCTATCTTATCAACACACTTCCTGATGGTTGTAAATGAGCCCTGGGCAGCAGCACCAGCAGCATCTAGTAGATGGGGAAGGAATAACACTATTGGTGGTGGTGGTAAACTCTGTAATAACTTGCAACCACTTTACACAGTGCATGTGTTGTGTCAGTCTGATCCTATAGGATCATTACAGATCTCAGGGTTACTGTGTGTGACCTAAAAAAACTTAGTCCCAAAAATGACAATAATTCTAGACCAGTGACCTTTAACAAATTCTAACATTGCATGTTTTTACCTGGTTCTGCTTAATCCATGGTACTAAAGAGGCTTTTTGTTCTGCTACTTTTAGGCGGAGTGAAACCATGACTGAGGAAAGTTGACGAGAGGCTGAATTTCACGGAAATATGTGTGACCATTTGCAACACTGTTATCACTGCTCTGGTTTTACTCTCTATGCTGTACATTTTTTATATATAAAATAACGCTTTTTGTGCTGAACTCATTTTTTCAAGCAGGATCTATGAGAACCATCCTACGCTAAAAGCAAACCTTAAAACATCTCTTTAAGTTCAACTAAATATCAGAATCAGGCAAAGATTAACTTAGTAAGCAACAAAAGTATAGTCCAAATACTGTATATAAAGTAGTTTTTGTTTTTAATTGATACTTTGGACAACAGATGATCCCACAATCCACCCATCCACAAGTACACTCCAAGGAGAGCACTGCATCCCATTCAAACTGCGAGAAACATTTATTTAAGAAAAAATCATTTTCAAAAGACTAAACAATCCAAAAAGTTAAAAAAACCATGTAAAACTTCACATAGTTTCTGTCTGATTCTTGTCAACTTGGGTCTGTGGAAGAGTCCATTACAGGAAAGGACGTCCTGGTTATTTTGGTTGAAGACACTCTGATAAAATTCTGAAATTATGAAACTTAAACTGATGATCAAAATATATAAGCTTTGTGGTGGGCTATCTGGAAAAGGGCATATAATGCCCAACAGGAATGCCACAGCTTCATCTGCATGCTAGACTAGAAAAAAAGACCATATTCCAGGAAGTAATGCAGCATTGCTGCTCAAGAATACCAAATGTATCACAACAGTTTGAAGCGAACATAAGCCAAATGAGGTTTCTTCTACACGTATTTGATGTCTGAAGCATTATCTCAAAAAGGTTTCACTTCAGTTTGACATCATTAGGTTCATGGACCGATACATGCATAGATAAAAGTAGAACAGAAGAAAGTAACCATGTCATTTGGAGCAGCACAGTGCCACTGCATGGAGTACCCATGGATTGAGATGTCAGAAAAGTGACCCAGGCGTCAGAAAACAGGTCATGTCAATGTGCTCAGAGCTCCAGAAACATGTCTCTCTAAATAGTTAATTACTAAACTGACAGCCAAGAAAGTCAGCTCTGCTACCAACGAAGGTTGGAACAGCTCTATGTACCAGGGCTGTAAAACTAATTGTACACTGTTTGGGTCTGTCAGCTTTAGAAAACCAACAAAAAGTTTGATGTGAAGTGACTTAAAAGTCAGAGAAATAATATGGTAATATGTTCATGTATGTTGCTGCTGCTTAAGCTAGGGGGATAGGGCAACAACAACTATCATGGAAAACAAAAAAATCTGCACATACATGTACTCTAAATCCTCAACCTTTTTCAGCCAGATCTGCGAGACCAATGTTTTGAAACATTTCTAGGATAGCTATGGGGTGCGGAGAAATAATCTGCACAGTCGTATGAAGCTTGCAGATTTAGTGACATAAACACATCATCTTAGTGTCCTTTTCATAATAACTGTATGCATAAATTCCAGTGAGAAACTAAAAATACTGACATGGACAGACCTGTCAGCAATCATCATGAAAAATTTTGCAAGGAGAACTTTTTGTCCATGAATATAAGACAGGAATGATGCACAGACCTGTGAGAAATCATCATGAAAAATTTTGCAAGGAGAACATTTTGTCCATGAATATAAGACAGGAATGAATGCACAGACCTGTCAGCAATCATCATGAAAAATTTTGCAAGGAGAACTTTTTGTCCATGAATATAAGACAGGAATGGATGCAAGACCTGTCAGAAATCATCATGAAAAATTTTGCAAGGAGAACTTTTTGTCCATGAATATAAGACAGGAATGGATGCAAGACCTGTCAGAAATCATCATGAAAAATTTTGCAAGGAGAACTTTTTGTCCATGAATATAAGACAGGAATGGATGCACAGACCTGTCAAGAATTCATCATGAAAAATTTTGCAAGGAGAACTTTTTGTCCATGAATATAAGACAGGAATGGATGCAATAAATACATGATAACTTCATTTAAAGATTAATATTCCCCTAATAACCTATTGTCAACTTTGACATGGCTTCACTTATGCATGAACTTTATAGGGTTTGGTCACTTTCAGCCATCATCAAGTATACTAGTACATTTTTTTATATACATGTATTTATTTATTTATTATACATTTACTTGAGTGTCACTTAATGCCACGTTTTAGAATTTTCCAGTTGTATTGATTGCAGTCAACATTATGGGTAGAAGAAACTGAAGTGCCTGTGGAAAAACCACTGAAGTTTGTCAAGTTACTGATGAACTTTCCAATTAAGGCATGCAGATATACAAATTATACTGGTGGGAGACTGCACGGCTGACCACAAGAGCCTCTTTGACCACTTACTTTCACAAGGGCCCCCCAAACTGTGACAGTCTACTGTAGTCTCTAACCATGAAGTGCCATTTACCACAGCAGTTTGGCCTGTCAGTCCAACAATCCCTCAACCTCATGGGGGTTTAACCTTCAAGCCTCTCACCAATGCAGTAGCTGTGAGTTCAAGTCCAGCTCATGCTGGCTTCCCTCTCTTGGCCGTAAGTGGGAAGGTCAGGCAGCAACTGTGGATGGTCGTGGGTGTCCCCTGGGTTCTGCCTGGTTTCCTTTCAAGATAGTGCTGGCCACTGTTTGTTTAGGTGAAATATTCTTGAGGACGGCATAAAACACCAATCAAATAAATAAATAAATCACTGAGATTTAAAACTAATATAATCTGTATAATCTGACGTTCTAATACCAGTTTGCTTATGCTACGTGCACAGGTTCATGCACCCTGGGTCAAAAATTTTACACATTTACTTTTTTAATAAAACACTTCAACCTTGCCTAAAGCGACAAAAAAGGCAGCTTTACACTCAAATCAAATTATTTAGGTGCCAACATTGCATTTAAACTTATCTTTACCTATATTATGTTGCATTTAGTCAGTTTCTTCACAAAAAAATATTACCAAAAGACGTATGATAGCGCCATATCAATACTCAACCCTTCACTTGTGTTTATATAGCACCTAGCAACCAAACATTGCATTCGAACTTACCTATACCAACAAAACCGTTACACTTAGTCAAACTGTTTCTTTGGACACAAATATTACCAAAAGAGACTGAAGCTAGGGTAATCTCAACATTCAACCTTTAACTTGTGGCTATAAAGAACCTGGTAACCCCGGACTTAAGACAACGACAGCTGTGGGTGAAAGCCATCCTTAAGAGTACCTCAGGGGTAGGATCAAAACACAGATACACTGACAATCTGCCAGACCGACTGACTAGTGCTATACCCATCCTTCTGCCCTACCCTACCAAGCAGATGAATGTACACCACACACACAAGTCCATCTACACATACAACACATTTACACTGAACACTGTACATATACCTTTTTTTTGAAACATTTGATTGTTTCATCGACTACATTTCAGACTGACTGACTGACTGACTGACTGACTTCAGAGCTGAATTCACAAAAAGTTCATCATACATGCATTGCCCTCAAAACATATCTTCCTAAAACACCATATTAACATGCGAAAAGGTTGATGAAATGGCCAGGGTGAAGGTGAAGTTTATGGATGGATGAACTGGTGAAGATATATCTGACAATTCTTGGGTGTATGTGTAACTGTAGAGACCAATGCTGATCTGAATTCAAACATGCATTGTACATGTAGACATCATCGGATTAGAGTTCTGAGGGAACCCATTACTATAATATCCCTGACCAGCAATTGTAGCTATCTGGTCATTTTGGCAGGTGTTGTGAATCGCTGACTGCACCAGTGACACCAGAGAATGATACTCTAAAAAATTATCTTATAATTAGTCAGTCATGTCTACTATCAAGGGATTCATGGAGGAATTTTCAAGCTGTTATTTTTGGTAAAAACAAGTTAACCTGTGCATAACACCGCATCTGCATGTATTACCAGTTCAATGTGCAACTTAGGCCCCAGACACTGAAAAACCCCATGCACTCAAATATACCACTGAATTGATCAATTTCCCTAAACACATAAACTGATTATGTACATCCATCACCAAAATTGTGAATCAATACAAATGTTTTTTTTGTGAAAACTGCCTTCTTAACTTTAATGTGAAGGGGCCTACATTTGGCCAAAGAGATGTACCTTAGTATGATAACTTTGTTCAAGTGATATAAATTGTTACATCAAGACGGTAGAAGTATTTTGACAGAACTAAAAAACAATTGTAGCATCTGATTCCATTATGTATAAAGCCATGTGGACGGACGCACATGTAACTGGTCGTGGTCTTTAAGTTCAAACTGAAACCCGAAGCTACGATTGTTTTGCTTCTCCTTCTGGGTTCCAATGAGCCTCTCAGACAGACAGACTTGCCAAAAAACAAAAGCCTCTTCCCGACCTCATTGTGCAATAACTCAAGAAGAGAGTTCTCTCTCTGGAAGCAGTGAGTTGTCACTGAAAACATGCCAGACTAGCGGAGGGCTGGTGGAAACGGCTGGTGTTTTGTGACACTAGATAGGCTGGAACACCAAAAATGGTCCCTAGAGAGCAAGCAAGACAAACATCCGGCTACAACAGATGACTGGACGATTAGGAAGCCAAACAAAAGAGGTGCGGCACACAAGTGTCTCAAGACGAAACACAGACATTCCCAACTCTGAGAAATGGTTGGATAGCTCAGTAAATCCTTAAAAGCCACTCACCAAACTTCAAGAAGCTTTCCCGTAACTTACTGTAATTCTTCAACTGTTTCACGTTTGCAAGGTGTTTATTCAAGTACATGTATATTATGAAGCCATCATTCTGTGCTGACTGATAAAATTGTACTTTTTGTGAAGCCCTGAAAATTAGCATAGACAATGTAGTTTTGTGTCCAAAATCAAACCAAAATGTGCATAAATTGCACTTAAAGTTGCTCTTTTCTTGGCCAAAGCTTGATTTGAACCCCCACCTCTGTCCTAGAAATTGAAGACAAGAACCTCAACCGCTCAGCCTTGGCCTGTTCCCTGTCTATTTGTAGTCTGAAGGTCTATACCTATACGTGTATATATACACGAAATTGTTGATCAGTTCTAATTTGCAAGAACGGACTACCTCCAGGGTTGATCATAACCGGAATTTTCAATTCTTCCAGTACTGATAATTCTGAGACTTTCAAAAAAAATATTTAACTCGCAATGGTTGAAGAATTACAGTATGTACAGCTATGTGCCTGCCAAACAAGTCACCTGCATTTCATCCTCTCGCTGCGCTTGTAGTATGTAAGTAAATAAACGGGTAACATTTAAACAGGTCTGCCATTTGATGTCCACATGCATAAATATTATCCCTGACATTTGCTAATGGTGTACACATGCCGGCATAGCAGGGATGACTGGTATGACCTAGGTATACTTCTACATCACAACACATACATGTATAATCTTACCATGACCCCATGGGTGATCTGTACTTCAGCTAATACCAATTCAAACTGTTTTTTTTTTTTTGTTTTTTTTTTACCCCAATAATGTCCATAATCCAAATAGCTTCAACAGAATTTTTCATATATATATATATATATATATATATATATTATATATATTATGGACATGTTATGAATTGAAGTGCTTTTCTTGTTTTTACCTTTTGTCTTTCAGCAGGTGTGTGATTATCACATCACTTTTGAAGAAGATTCGACGTGTGATTTGTACACCTAAATCCCACAATCCCAGACTGTTGATTATTGTGTCAGACATGTGACACTAGCACACCTAGATTTTATTTCAGGAGTGTGAAGGCGTGGGAGTGTGATAGCACGCTTCAAATTTGAAGGCCTTCAATAATATTTTCCTATTACCCCAGTAATGTTGTCCCCTAGCAAATAACTTCCACATAATTTTCCACAACCTTCACAAGGCATATCCATGTACAGGTGTAACCTAATTCCTCATCTTTTTCACATATGAAAGAGCAACTTTCAGTGCAATTTATGCACATTTTAAATTTGATTTTTGAGACAAAACCACACTGGTTGAGTTTAATAATTCCAGGGCTTCACAAAAAGTATAATTTTTATATTTTCCACAGAATATTACCTACATGAAAAAATGCTTGAAAAAACACCTTGCAAACATGTGGAAAGGTTGAAGAATTACAGTATCTATATGTACATGTATTGTCTAAATATGTAATACTCTGCTTTATGGCCTCTTTTAACTAATATCAAACATGTAATAATCTACAGCTCTAAGGCCTCTTTCACTGATATCAAACATGTAATAATCTACAGCTCTAAGGCCTCTTTCACTGATATCAAACATGTAACAATCTACAGCTCTAAGGCCTTTTTCACTGATATCAAACATGTAATAATCTACAGCTCTAAGGCCTCTTTCACGGATATCAAACATGTAATAATCTACAGCTCTAAGGCCTCTTTCACCGATATCAAACATGTAATAATCTACAGCTCTAAGGCCTCTTTCACTGATATCTACACATGTAATAATCTACAGCACTAAGGCCTCTTTCACTTATATCAAACATGTAATAATCTACAGCTCTTAGGCCTCTTTCACCGATATCAAACATGTAATAATCTACAGCTCTAAGGCCTCTTTCACTGATATCTAACATGTAATAATCTACAGCACTAAGGCCTCTTTCACTTATATCAAACATGTAATAATAATCTACTGCCTTAAGGCCTCCTTCTGCAAAAAAGACTTTGATTCATTTTTATCCCTAAATGTCTTAATAATACTGACATACTTTAAGCATCATTATTTACACGCAAATTTATGTAAAATCCACTGATAAACCTGTAACAGTTGAGAAAGCGCACCTACGTTCAAGTATATATGTTTTCATGATTAGACCTACTAGATCAAGGAATTTACGGCTAGGTATTGGTATAATAACACGACAGACCCATCTTAGCCAGTCAAAATATCACTAGATAATACACAGACTCCACACCAAAAAATATATGTAGTAGATGGTGATTCTAAACCTAGCTTTGTGACAGTAAACATATCTCTGAAATCACGGATATAGAAAACAGTTACATGTTCATGTAAATAGTAGGGTTGGAGATGGGGAGAACATATACATAGAGGCAGCTGCTAAACAGCTGTAAGATACAAGCCAGATTCATAAAGAAGCCTGGGGCAGAGATATCCAAGTCCTCCTGGGGCTAATTCCTGGATGTTCAGCTCAGTTTTTTTCCACCGTCAAATTGTATCCTATTATAAGTTCATTTGTACCTGTTCATATTAACCTCTATGGCCACTTCTGGATGCACAGTTCAGCTTTTCCCCATCAAATGCTGCTGTTCATGCAGGTATTGACGTTGACAGCACCAATTCGCTTCCAAAAGCACATACTGAAATTCTTCAACCTTTTTTTCTTTCTTTCGCATGTTAGCAAGATGTTTATTCAAGCATATTCTGAAAGTATTATTCTATGTAGATCGATAAAATTACATTTTCTGTGAAGTCCAGAAATTGGCCAAACCAGTCAATGTAGTTTTGTTTTTAAAATCAAATCTCAAAGGTGCATAAAGCATACTTAAATTTGCTCTTTCATACGTGAAAAGGTTGAGGAACTAGGGTAGTGCTAAGATGCCACATTTATGGATATCAAACTCCCTTAATTATTGCTGGTGACATTCTAAAGTAGCTCCCAGTTTAATTTATTGCTTTGAAAATGATGTTAGAAGATGGATCGAAATGTCACCAGAAATAATTCAAGCCATTCGTTGTCCAAACACACATGTATGAGTAATTTGTCATCTTAGTTCATTACACCAGCTCCTAAAAGCCCCTTAAACGATTCATTACTGGACTAAACTTTGGCTGCCCTCGAGTTTTGGAAGGGCATTTAATTTTTGGTACAAACTATTTATTAAATATTGGTGTAAGTCCTTACCTTCTGGGTCATTTTCATCCGTGAAGATTTCTCCTTCCTGGAAAACAAAAACGGGAACCTCATCAACCAAAGCTCACAGAAAACACAGCCCTTTTAAGACATCCTTGTCACTTGAAGTAGCAACATCATATATACTACTTGTACATGTCTCATCTTCTCCCAGCCCTTGACTTTCTAACCATGCTCACAAGTCTGAGAAGAGACTGCAGCTATCCACACTGGCCAGTCACATGTACAGCTGCACTGTTGAACATGTATGTGTGTGAATGAAGGGCCCTACCAAACCATTATCTCTAAACAAAATCTGGGTTTGGTCTAAACTTCAATGACAAGTCATGCCTGGCATATCGCATGGCAAAAACACAGTTGGACCAGGCCACACCAGGCAACGACCTGCCTTTTTCTGTTCAAAGACTATGCAAAAAAGTTTATTTAACAACTATAGAGGGTCACTATCCAAACATCTCAGTCTGGTGTCAAACACACAGCTCACATTTCTGTCTGTCTGCCAGGGCAAAAAATTAGGCGTCCAATACCAAAAAAGTCAAAGCAACTTACTGTATTAGAGACTGGCTGCTTTGTGAAAACCTATCTACTTATAATGTGTGTATAGGCTATGCATATATATACAAACTACATGTACACACTGTAATTCTTCAACCTTTTGACATGTTTGCAAGGTGTTGATTCAAGCATAGTCTAAAGGCATTATTCTGTGTGGAATTTTATGAAAAAAAAAAAAACCTTTTTATGAAACCCTGAAACTGGCCAATCCAATTCATGTACATGTATAGTTTTGTCTCAAAAGTCAAAGCAAAAATTTGCCTAAATTGTGCTGAAAATTTCTCTTTTTATATGCGAAAAGGTTTAGGAATTAGAGTTAATACAAATATGTACACCGTTTTAATTTTGACATACTCATTGAAGAAATATAGATGAAAATACATGTATCGACACAGATAATAACCGAAAGAGCAAATGCTTAGCACGTGACTTTTAGGTTGTTCCTTTGCAATAGGCAAGGTGTAATCTGCAACAACAACAATGGGCAGGATATATATATATATATATATATATATATATATATATACACACATATATATATATATATATATACACCACTGATCATGGCCGCTTTGGTGGGCTAATGGAAAAGAGTGTCTGCCTCAAAGTTGGGAGGCCCTGGGATCAAACTAGTGTTGGGTCATATCAAAGACTTTAAAAATGGCACATGTACTTATTGCTGCTTCGCCTGGTGCTCAGCACTGAGAGATTAGAGCAAGGAAATATGGCTGGTGTGCCTAGTGTCAGTATGATGTGACTGAGTGGGGTGTCAGCTCAGGTGTCTTTGGCATGAGGCTTCAGTGGCAGTAGCACTTTGGCGACATGGACTCGGCCTGCCATAAGAAGACACAACATACACTGTATGTACACACACCAATTTGTTAAGTACCATGTTAAACCCCCAAGCCCACACATACACATAGTCTAGTGATTATATCCACTCCACATGTCTACATACCAATCGGCCAGCTATCGATGATGCCACTCAATCATATGATATAAATTTGTATTTTCCTCAGAAGATACTGGGATTTCTCAAACAGGTGAGAAAGCGTGTCGACATGCATGGTAGCATGTACTGTACAGCCTGCAGGTGACAGGTAACGTACAGCTATACACCTACACACTCACACTAATGCATCATCTTCACAGTTACACTGCCTCTTTAGACAGGTGTACATTATGACCCCAGGCTAATGTACAATGTCCTCCATACCAGTGATACCTGGACAGATGGGCGTGCATGGAACCGGGTCAATCATAAGAAATATACATATACTGACAACAGTGTACATGTGTACAGGTGCATGTCAGCATACATTTTTTTCATCCTTTCTCATTGTTTACAATGCATTCGCTACTCTATTTGGACCGCTTCTTTTAATTCTTGTTTCCCAAGCGCATGTTATTAGTAACAAATCAATGCAGATGATAAAAGCAGCTCCAGACAAATCTAGAGTATTACTGTATATACATGTATCGCACATCATGAGACATGTACAAGTACACTTGCACGTAGCCAAGGACACCATGTGGAACAACAAATAGCCAGACCAGTCATCAACCATTCATTGTCTTTTTTTAAAAAAAAAAAACAGAAATGCCTGCCTTAATTAGCATGATGTGGCTGGGGTTGTTAGCAAGCTAGCGCAGCGTAATGCCCCAGGAGCTTCTCCCCAATGCGGTCGCTGTGAGTTTAAGTCTAGCTCATGCTGGCTTCCTCTCCGGCTGTAAGTGGGAAGGTCCTCCAGCAACCTGCGGATGGTCATGGGTTTCTCCCGGGCTGTGCCCGGTTTTCTCCCGCCACAATGATGGCGGACGTCATATAAGTGAAATATTCTTGAATACAGAGTAAAACACCAATCAAATCAATAAATAAATTAATCAGCATGTATAGTCTTGAAACTCTTTGAGTGAGTGAGTGGGTGCTTGGGGTGTTACATCGTACTTAACAATTTTTCAGTCATGTGACGACGAAGCAATCCTTAGTGTGCATGTAGCATGCCTCCTTGGTGCAGGACGGATTTCCATCGCTCTTTTATCTAGTGTTACTTCACTGAGACGCCTTACCGAAGGCAAGTAAGCCGCCACGTCCGAGCCATTATACTGATACGGGTCAGCCAGTCATTGCACTATCCCCTTCATGCTGAACACCAAGCAAGGAAGTTAGAACTTCCTCTTTTAAAGTCTTAGTTGGGACGCAACCCAGGATTGACCCTGGATCTTCTGCTCCCGATGAAACTATTCGATGTATGTAGCATCTGTAATTTCCATCAATGTCAGGATACATATCATCAACTGGCCTAAATTGACCTTCCTGAACATCTATCTACATGTATATATGTATATTTCCATCAACTTCCTGGTTTGAATGCAGATCAATATCTTATATTATTTTTCTCTGTACAATAATCTGATTTCCTTGTTTAGACAATAATGACATTATCGGAATGCTACACGTCATTGTAAATGTTCAAGTATCACTGGTCTGCAGCAACCTGCGGATGGTCATGGGTTTCCCCCTGGCTCTGCCCGGTTTCCACCCACCATAATGCTGGCCGCCGTCATATAAGTGAAATATTCTGGACTCACTGTACAGAGTAAAACACCAATCAAATAAATAAATAAACCAAGTATCACTACTGCCAATGTGTTATCAGATTATCCTGTCAACAATTTGTCACATGTAATGACACAAAGTTTAGTCCATTACTATTCTACTGATGATATCTTACTGAAAAAATGTACGTTTCAGCGTCAAAACAAATATTTTTGACATCTGTTTACCTCTGATATTTGCATGTCTTTGGTTGAATTTTCTGGTCAACTACAGCCTTCATCATCTAGAAGTCCTCCACTAAAAACAACCCCTAATAATTTCACTAATTCCTGGTTAGAATAAGGAAACACCAGGCAGTTTGGGATGGGAAACGAGAAGGAATATATACACAAACTGTACTCTGTAAATGTCGGTCAAGCACTTTTACACAGCTTAAATAGAACAGAAACCCAAGGTTTTACTTGGGTCAGCAAGTCTCTTATCTCTACCTCACAGTCCCTGGGGCAAATGGTACCCTGCCTCAATCAGCCATAAAACAGCAGCCACACTGACACCATCAGGCAACAGCTTATGTACCCGGAGACACTTTCACATAAACTTCATACAGGACATTTCCTTCTCGAAAGACTTTTTATCCTTTGGAGTTTGAGGGCTGACTGCTTATTTTTATGGTGCAGATTTCGAAATGGTGCAGATATGGAAAATGGCAGCTCCGGTTTTGTAAAATGATAAGCTTAATACATGTAAGGTTGATATGATTTTTGCTCACAACAACAAAGAAACACAGATCTGCACAAAGAACATGTAAACGGATGTATTACCCCCTAGAGAAGACGTTGAAGTCTTTGGTTACACGTGCATGAAATCCCAATTTTTTTGGCATATTTTTCACAAAACATGTCAAAAATCCTCAATAGTGTATACACAATACATTTGTGAGCAGAATAGAATTAAATATCCAACATGTACTCATAGGTTAAGGATTCTGTACCTGTAAACATGGCTGTAATCCAGATCTGACTGGATTACATGTACAAAGGCTAGAACACCAAATACTGTGTCTGATCAAATCTAACTTAAAGTACACAAGTGCTCTGCTCCATGATGAATCCGCACGGCACAGATTTGCACAAGTGGACCACTCTAATTCTGAATATGATTTGGATTATAAAGCTTTGGCAGATGTACGTGCCATATCACCATCTGATACTGTACACAGATAAATAGTTTAAACCCCTAATCTAGACATTTGATCACAGATTTATTATTTTATGTCCTGGTGAGAGAAAAAAAAACTAGATCAGGAAAAACACTGCACTGGAGCACTTATACTCCCCACGCTCATATTCCCTTCGTTCACTGACACCTTAGCATCTAGTATTCAAGCACAAGTTTTGCTATAACCTTCATGTAAAACTACACAACTTAGACACAATAGACATTACATTAATGCATCAAACTACACGTACATGTACAAGGTTATGTGATTTTTTTCAAAGAAATTGTTACTTTAGAAATCTTCAACATACTTGTTTATTTCCCTTTAACAGGTTATTTTTACCAATATAGATGTATGTAAATGAATGAGCAGACTGGCCAAAAAAAAAGACAAAAAAAAAAACAAACCAGAAAAAACGGGAAGAGGAGCAGAACTATGGTATTAGGTGTACATGTATGTATGCATACCTGTATATAAGTAACTATACAAGTGTACATAAATTTTCCTTTTTAGTTTTCAGTTCTCAAACACATATTATCAAAAAAGACCTAAAATTCTATTAATAAGTTACATGTTACATGTACACATTCTGCTTGATTGACACACATGTACATGTACACATTCTGCTAGATTGACATACATGTACACATTCTGCTTGATTGACATACATGTACCTGTACACATTCTGATTGATTGACATACATGTACATGTACACATTCTGCTTGATTGACATACACGTACACTTTCTGCTTGATTGACATACATGTACCTGTACACATTCTGCTTGATTGACATACATGTACACATTCTGATTGATTGACATACATGTACATGTACACATTCTGCTTGATTGACAAACACATACACATTCTGCTTGATTGACATACATGTACATGTACACATTCTGCTTGATTGACATAGATGTACATGTACACATTCTGCTTGATTGACATACATGTACACATTCTGCTTGATTGACATACATGTACCTGTACACATTCTGCTTGATTGACATACATGTACATGTACACATTCTGCTTGATTGACATACATGTACATGTACAGAAATACACTGCTTACATGAGCACGAGGAGCTACAGGTATTAAGGTTACACAATCTCCACAAACACTTGTAAAACCTTAGGTAGAAGGCTGAAAAACGTCTGACCATCTGTGAGTCTGACAACCCACCAGGTATGTGTACGCAGCGAGCCAGAGCCTGACTGGTTGGGAGGTGAGGCACATGTCTGATACAGTCTGCCCTTCAATAACCTTAGGCCAGCCAGGCAGTGAATGTAGTGTACATGTAGATCTCCACAGAGTTAATCTGATTGGGGTTTCATGTTGTACTGAAGAATATTTCATCTCTTTTAAATTTATGACAGTGCATAAGAATATTTCACCTCTATTAAATTTATATGACAGTACATAAGAATATTTCATTCATTTTAAATCTATGACAGTGCATAAGAATATTTCACTTATTTTAAATTTATATGACAGTGCATAAGAATATTTCACTTATTTCAAATTTATATGACAGTGCATAACAATATTTCACTTATTTTCAATTCATATGGCAGTACACAACGATTCAAATTTCACCTCAGTTACTTTTCTAAAACCAAACTATTTTAGACTAAACCATTTTATCTATTTCAAATTTATATGGCAGTACACAAGAACATTTCATTTCTTTTCAATTTATATGCCAGTACCCAACAATATTTCATTTCTTTTCAATTTATATGCCAGTACCCAACAATATTTCATTTCTTTTCAATTTATATGCCAGTACCCAACAATATTTCATTTCTTTTCAATTTATATGGCAGTATACAAGAATTCATATTTCATCTCTTTCACTTTTACATGTACTTTTAATTTTATACCAACATATTCAAGAATATACTGTACTCCTAGAATTGTTTAGCTATTTTAAATTTGTATGATCAGGTTTTTTTTCACCTATACAATGGGACTGAACTTCTGGAGATTTCAACTACTAGTACCTTATATAAAATACTGGTCATTAATTGGGAGAAATCATTTTTCCTGAATTGTCTCTCCCAACAGTTTGTAAAATTCCTTATTTCACACCCACATGCACATATACCTGTTTTCTGTGTTCTTATTTATTTCACTTGAAACCAGGCATGAGGAGTCCTGAGGAAACACCCGACCACCTGCTGGTTCCCGGCAGTCCTTCTGACATATGACTGAAGGATAAGCCAGTATGGGCTGGATTTAAACCTCAGAGCAGCATTCATTCTACTGTTCAGAAATTCTTCTGATTCAGAAATTTCAAACTTTCCCCCCTGTCTCATCCCATCCATGTTAACTTACGTGTAATTGCCCCTACCTGTACCTGGAGGTGTGTTTGACGGAACAGCCGGATACATGTACATACTCATGTACTGTGCTGTGACATGAACAAAAGTCAGATCAACACTTAGGCTTTTGGTCTGGGGTGAGAGATGGTAAACTGAGGGCAGGGCTAGTAAACCAGGCAAGACAGACACCCACAGATTAAGATCTAAGGGCAGGGGAAAATGACCTATGAGCTAAGATGGTAAGCACACCTGTCCACTCTGTAGCACTAAATAGTATACATGTATATACTGTAAATTTATTTAATGAAATCTGTCCCAAAAAGGCAAAAATATGACATGTGAGATCTACATTAAGGGAGATGGGGATGGGGATGGTGAAAAAGTACATGTACTTAAATCCCTCAACCTTTACACATATGAAAGAGCATCATTCAGTGCAGTTTATACACACTCATAATTTCATTATGGAGACAAAACTACATAGGTTAGATTAGCCAATTTCTGGGCTTAACAAAACGTTAATTTTAGGAGACTACACCAAATAGTACCTTCTGAATATGCTTGACTAAACACCTTACAAACATGTGAAAAGGTTGGAGAATTACATGCACAGTATGTCTCCAGGCCATTAGTTCTTTAGGGCCAGCATTATGAAATACTTGCAGGCAGTTCTGGCTGCAGTATACCCCTAGACAATAATAAAGGAATTCTCTGAATGTCACGCTATGTTCTACCCCCAGCCTCCACTTTCATCCCTAGTTCCCATCCCATAAAGTTGGATGGGACTGAAATAATGAGTCTCAAAAGCACAATTTATCAACTTCACCGAATTTCAAGGACTCCTGAGTAAGGCATGTATTTGTGAATATGATGTAGGCTGCAGTTCTGGTTTAAGGGTGCATCTCAAACCTGATGATTCCCTGACAGTCAGAAGTTGCCTCTAGACATATACGTACCATACCTGTGTAATCTAGTAGATTTGGTAGAGGGATGTGTTTACAGGGATGTGTTTTCAGGGATGTGAAGAAAAAAGGACTGTAGAGAGAAGAGGGTTGGGGGGTTGGGGGGTTGGGGGGGTTGGGGGATTGGGGGGTTGGGGGGACTGGGCCACTGGAGACTGACCTCTAGCCCCAGACCCAGACCCAATATCAGTTTACAGGCAGTGTGAAGAGCAGACTGGGAAATGTCAGACACAATTACCAGTCCAGGGAGACCTTCCCTTCACTAAACACTACTGCTTCACCTGCTTAAGGCCAACACAATGGAAACTTTTGTTCTTTGTAAATCACTTTAAAAGCAATTAACCAAGCCTAAGTACCAGGCTATGTGCATATTCAGCTACTGTAGATCTTCTCTGTACATCTTCTTTCAGAGGCATATAGGAGTTGGGGTTGTATAGGTGAACAGACAGGTTTCATAAGCACAACAACTCCTGTGTTTATTAGCTGGTAACTTTTCGGTATTGCTTCTAATATATCATATGGTATTAGAAGCTATACCGAAACGTTACCAGTATTAGAGGCTATACCGAAACGTTACCAGTATTAGAGGCTATACTGAAACGTCACCAGCTAATAAACACCTGTCTGTTCTCTGTATATGTACGTTGTATTTTTTCATGCCCAGAGCTCATATTTACCAACTTGAAACTTATACTTATAAATTGCAAGTGCTTAAAACGTCAAACTCAAAACAGGCAAGAACTCAAATAATGGTTCACACACTGTTCTGCAGTAAAGAATCAGTGTACAACTTTTAAACCTGCGAAAGTTAAACATTTTAATTGTAGATTTGTTTGAATTTCTGATGCTTCATAAATTTGGGTCCCTAATCACAAGGCTGTCATAGACTTATGTGAGACTTAAAAAATGTGATTTTCATTTTAATACCAAACGTTAAAGTAAAGTAAGACAAATAATACCGCAAGTTTAGACTACATGTACAAGTAAGTATGATTTTAAGACTAAGACAGATTTCTGATCCGGAGTCAGAAGCCGATTTCACAAAGACATTTCTGACTTGCGTAAAAATTTGTCACAATGCATAGTTCTTAGTTTTAGAAGCTGAAATTTTCACACATCTGTTTTAAAATAACATTGATCAAAATTTTAACTTCACAGGCTTGATTAAAAAAAAGGCTCTAAAATCATGTTTCAAATTTTAAAACTGGCTTTGTGGACTTGGCCCCTGATGTAAAAGTGCAGTACATGTAGTTACAAAATATAAATAATTCTGTAAATGTTTCATAAACTGTCCCGAGGACATGATTTGCTTGGAATCAAGATTCCCCCCATATTGTGTCCAACTGACCAATGCCAGTCAATGGTATGGAGACATTACATACTTTAGTGAGATAACCCTTTTGTTAAGTCTACACACTGAAAATATGTTCCATTTGCAGAATATTTTTTCATGAAACATATATCTCAAGAACAACATTTTAGCTTTATCATAATCGAGCCAGCAAAGACTGCAAGAATATAAGTAAAACCATTCACCATATTATAAATATCAATTTTTATCTGGTAAGACTAAAAAAAAAACCTCAGACAACAGGTCGTCGACCTTAAGATTCTTTCTAATATCACAGCACCCGAATGTTAACTACAGGGGCTTAAAACCACACGTCCTTATAACCAGCAAACATCCCGTTCATTATAAGTGGCCTCGGCCTGCCCTGCCTATACATGTAGTTGGGGTATATTTAGTACCGCTAGCTCAATGGGAGCCACTTAATCCACTTGTGGCTATAATACAGCAGCAGAACAAGACAATGATATATGTGCTGGCAATTGTGCAAACCAAACTCGGTTAATTTCTCCACTTGAACGAAGACTCTTTCCCCCCCTCTTGGTTTTTGTCAGCCTACAAACAGTACATACTTCAACCTCTTTTTTTTCTAATGTGTGTACACATATGTGTAGGATGCCGCAAAACTTATATTGAGCCTTACCGTGTCAACGATCAAATTATTGAAGTCTACAAGTGTGCATGTGGAATTGTGCTGTGTAAAATGCTAAATGGTTCATTTATTTGTTTATTTCATTGGAGTTTTACGTCATAATCAAGAATACGATACGATACAATGACAGTCAGCAATATGGTGGGAGAAAAAACGGGCAGAGCCCTAGGGGGAAACCCAAGATCATTCACAGGTAAAATGAATAAATGCAAGAGCATTTGAAGTCCTGATCTTACTCATCTATCCCAATAAATTCACTAAATTTAACCCCCATTAATGTACACTACTTCTTCTATCCTCTTCTGATTTTTCAAGCTACAAAAAATTAAAAACGACATGTTCACACTGAATGTCTTAACTGTCAGTGATGTCTGCTTTTGGATTTTTTTTTCACCCAAAACCTAAATATCACAGTCAAGAGGCTTGGAAATACATCTCCATAACAGCAGACACACGTACATACACCTGTATTTCCACCATGCTTGTATGGCATCCCTACCATGAGGTTTTGGGAGTTATCTCCCTTTGTCTAAAAATGTCACAATAATGTAGTCAGTGTTGGAGGAGTATGTTCATGATCGATGTCCACAGGCAGTTTTTACTGTATAATTCAAATGTAAGTGTCGCCTTGACACGTGATAACCAAGTACTGATGAGTCCTCATCAGCAGAACTCCTCACGTGTGGAACTTCATTATTTTATAGACGACGATTGCACACAGATGGACAGATGCAGATGGACAGAAACTATAATGTACACAATGAACTGAATTCCTGTTATTGTTAGTTTTTTTTTTCCCCCTTTTTTTTATCTCACCTACACATGCTTTCTGTTCACATGTGCACATACTCTACAATGATTACAGTACATTTGTAGTTTATGTAAAAACACCATCCATTATTTTCTGTTTTTTCACAAGCTTGAGTTCACCATAAAAAAGCAAAACAAAAAAAAAAAGACAGTAAGAAAAGCCAAAAAATATGAATCACATCCATGACTGTAAATTACACACAATCATTCTCATTCCATAGGCTCTATTTTTGGCCTTGGAAATATGAAATTCATTCATAACACAATAATTTGTATGATATTTTTTTAATATGTTCTGCATTGGTTGCATTGTTCGGTTGTTGTTGTTTTTTTATCTTCTTTTTTTCCCTCTTATTTGTTTACTGTTTTTTCCCCCACACTAACATGACTATACATGTGCCCATACAATTAACTGTTCACTGGGTAATGGAGATTTTGGCCTTCAAACCAACCAGAACAGAAACAAGGAAACAGCTATTTTCAGCCATGTAACATACAGGACCAACTCAAAGGCCATTTCAGACAAAGAGTTGCACTGGATATGTTGAAATTATATTTAGTACATGGCTAAAAACAAGGCTAAAAAACGAACATTTTGCCAAAAAAAAAAAAAAAATACACACATAAACAAGGTGATTTTGGGTACCATAAATTAAACATACACTCTTTTTCCAGTACTATTGTACATAATGAACCTGTGTTAAAATTATTTCGAAATATTGTAATACAGCAATAAAATAAGAGCTCTCACCGCTAAGTTATCTGTGGCGGATTCTGGTGGGTAGACAATGAAGTGGCGCAGTGTAAATCCAAACCCCTGATCCGTGCGTGGGACAATGACAGTACGTGGACCTGGCCATGATAGAGCAGAGCTCATGGGGCTGAATTGTTCTCCCTGCAATACAAACAAAATTGATTTCACTTATTTATTTCACTGTTAAGGGGCTTGTTGGTTAGCGCGTTAGCGCACGGTAATGATCCAGTGGCTGTGAGTTCAAGTCCAGTTCATGCTGGCTTCCTCTCCGGGCCATATGTGGGAGGGTCTGCCAGCAACCTGCGGACGGTCGTCAGTTTCCACTGGGCTCTGACCGGTTTTCGTCATTCTGCTGACCGCCGTCGTACAAATGAAATATTCTTGAGTACGCCGTAAAACACCAATCAAATAAATAGATGTATAAAAAAATATTTCACTCCTGTTTAAGGCTATGCACTCAAGAACTTTCCACTTGAACGATGGAGGTCAGTTTCAAGACGGGGGGGGGGGGGGGGGGGGGGGAAACTGACGTGCTCAGGATAAACAGATGACCTTTCAAAAGTTACTGATGACCTTTTCCGTGACAAACATGTACGAAAGAAAAGCGGTCTTCAATGAACGTTGGAGGTGTAATTCCTCAACCATTTCACATGTTTACAAAGGTGTTAAAGCATTTTTACTGTGTAGACTGATGAAATTGTACTTTTTGTGAAGCTGTGAAACTGGCCAATCAAACCCAAGTCGTTTTGTCTCCAAGATCAAATTAAAAATGTGCATGGATTGTAATGAAAGTTGTTCCTTCATATCTGAAAAGGTTGAGGAATTAGGGCACTAACTGTAAGGTTTGAAGGTCACTGACAATATTACATGTAAACTGAAGAAGGCACCCACGGCAACTGAAAACGAATACCTGAAAAGTTTCCAATTTATCAGCAAACAGGCTCACAGGACTGTTTCATGCATCGTCATGGGCAACCATCAAAGTGAATATTCATCTTGACACTGAACCACTCTATATGACATTACCCAATCCAACATGGTTATTCAACAATGAAGACAGTGATTTGTGTTCATTCTCATATGCTCTACAATGTTCATTAGGTCAAATTCCAATAATGCCTTCACATGGTGACAAAAATTAAAATACATAAATAAATAGAAACACATCGATTTCCGTGCTAATAATATAACTGGACTCAAAAGTTTTCTTTCGAAAACTATACAAGTTATGAATGGAGGCTCTGTGAAGTTATCTGTTCTCATGCTTTATTCTTGACAACAGCACATTCTGCCGAGTGACCCGATAAAAAGCCTGGTGAAAATTCAGGATATCACAACTACTTCACTTCTCCACAGTGAACATTCCAGACCCGAAAACAATAAACAACTATTCAGAATTATACAATCAACATTTATCATGCTATTTATATTAAACAGCATATATTATTTTGCCAAATCATTTTATAACAATTTCAAACTTTTTTTTTTTTAATTAAGCAACATCTTTACTGGCATGCATAAGCAATGGTTTACTTAATGTTTGACTTCCATTTTCGGAGAAATACTTCATCTTGGAAATTTAAAAAAACAAAAACAAAAAGAAAAGAAAAAAAAAACGAACAAACAAACAAAACAAATACTGAAACTGACCTACCCTAAATGACCTAAAATTTCGTCCATGACTAAGTTGCTTATTTCTCCTGATTCTGAAGTTCTACTGGTTTTAGAAAGGTGTTTGGAAGGTAGGATGATACCTTACCAGGAATATGCAAATTTTAGCACCAAACGTAGAATCTCGTGACATTTATATGCCTCCAAAAATGATGTTTTGTGATCAAATTCTTATGTCATTTAGGGTAAACAATTCACAAACTTCCAAAAAGATTTGTGAGAAGAGATGGATCATATAACTGCTGTACAAATTTTTTGTTTTTGTTTTTTTTTCCTTTAGACGCTTTATCAGACAGAAAAGGTAACATTTTCACAGTTCACATCTCATAGTATGTGTGAATCATTTCTGTATTCCCCAACCTCTTCTATACACCTGTCCCCAGGGGCTCCCACCTGTCAAATAATCAGAGTGCTAAGGCCATGCTTCACCTCACCCTAATTACCCCCACACTTCCCATAGAACCCACCCACCCTGAACTTTACACAACAAAGCCCAGTCACAGATTTAATTGCTCAATTAGAAGCTTGAACAGATCACAGCTACAAAACAAGATATGATAAGCCCTTGGTAGAGTTACAGCCATAAATCCTGGGCCTTCAAGATTCCCGTACCTCAGCATTCCAAATGTGAGCTACAGCTCTCCCACAACTACATTACACAAGTTAATCAATCACAAACTTTAAATTATTTCTCTTACATGATGACGATCAGCACTATTTTTTGGAAGCAATAAAACAGAAGTACAAACTTCTATTGCTGCCCAAATTTATAACAAACACATATTTACAACAAAAAACATATTACAACATGGTGATGTAAATATATTTGTAAAATACAATACTAAAAAGCAGCTACTTGTGAGTTACAGCCTTCCCAGTGTGCTGGAATATTATAAGTACATATGTACTCCCGCAGTCCAAGTCAATGGGTTATGGCCTATTTGCATCCCCGATTGGGCTGTTATCAGCATACGGTTGGAAACTGAAGCAAAATGAATATATATTTACATGTATATGTATACTGGCGGGGGAGATTGTGACTAGTGCACATGTACCTAACAATATTCCTTCACATATGTAAGAAAACAGCTGCCACGATATGGCTGAAACATTGATGCCAAAGTAGCCCTCAGCCTTTCTCATTCATTATTTCAAGTAAGAAATAGCTTAAACGTTTTATTTCTTGGGTAGGTGTGAATCCCAGTGGCTAGCATAATCGGCTACTGCCTACAGTACATGATCTATCATATTTTACTTGTCAGTTTTAATATGGTCATTTGATCACCCTAAATGACCATAACTTTCGTCCATGACTAGCTTGGCCGTTTTCCCTGATTCTGGGAGTTCTATTGATTTTAGAAAAATGTCTTGAGGTTTGTTTGGAAGATGGGATGACATTCTACTGGCAAACCGTTTCAGTAAGTTTCAGCACCAAAAATAATAATGCACTTTTGTGGGCGAAATCTTTGTGGGTCATTTAGGGTAGTTCTGGCATCCACACATTTTCCAGAACTAAAACAGCTCAAGATACATGTATGGCCTTGACAGTGCTACACATGTCAAACACGTGGGCATTTATCAGGGGGATGCCACACACATGATACATCACACAAACTAATCAGACATATATCAGATGCTGTAATTAAGCATGGCCAATTAAAAATAATTATCCTGCCGTATTCATTTAACTAATACGGTCTGTGCAACTATGTAAGTCCTATAAAGTCTAACACAGCCTGTACATGAACTCGCAGGATACGAGTGAGATAACAAGGACTGATCTCGATAATTATGTCACATGGGTCAAGATCAAGTTAATTTGGGCTATGGTAACATTGGTCACACAGATGTAATTGACCTTTATCCCATCCCTCTACCAAGCCAGGTACAGTACCTCAAAGTGAATGACATTAACTGTTAAACTGATACACATGTATACATGTAATTGCAGCCAATCCAAGTACATACTCATTATGTTGGTTGCTTGGTTTCTTCTCACCATAATGCTGACTGCTGTCATATGCAAGTGCGTGAAATATTCTTGAGTATTGTATAAAACACCAATCAAAGCAATAAATACATTATGTTGACACTTTTACATGGATGCAATATTAGGCTATAATTTATTTATTTGATTGGCGTACTCAAAAACAGTACACTTGTATGACCGTGGCCAGCATTATGACAGGAAACCAGGCAGAGTGAGAGGAAAGCAGGCAGAGCGAAGGGAAACCTACAACCATCAGCAGCTTGCTGGCAGACCTTCTCCCAAACAGCCAAAGAGGAAGCCAGCATGCACTGGACTTGGAACTCACATCGACCGCATTGGTGAGAGGCTCCTGGGTTATTATGGTGCACTAGCGTGCTAACCAACTGAGCCAGAGAGGTCCTATGTTAGGCCACAAAAGTTCATTCATTTTTATCGTTTTGTTTACTTATGATATCTAGTATATCGATTTTATAAACTATTCTGACACACAATATAACATTTATGGCCGTGTAAGTTTCTGCTCTCCAGGCTAATATAAGACTTTAAAGCTGCTTTACATAAATTTTATTTGTAAAGACTGCTTCTATAGGAGCAAGTGTCTGACTGAAACACATGGTTTAAATTACAGGTACTTGCAAAGCATGGAAGCTGGCCAACAGTCATATCTCAATCATAATAATAAAATACAAACATATATAAACTGCATCCTAACATATTATATACATATATATATACATATATATATATATATATATATATATATATATATATATACATAAATTGACCAATCTACCCCACATGGTTTTATCCCCAAAATCAAATTAAAAAGTACACAAATCGCACTGAAAGTTGCACTTTGAAATGCAAAAAGGTGGAGGAATAAAGCAGTCTGTGAGTTAGTGGCTTAGATTATGGGGAAGTGTATACCCTAACCTATGATTACATTTCCTCTCGGTGAGAACTACAGTTACTGGTCGTTTACACAGATTAACCCACATATCAGCCAGGTATTAAACTAGTTCATAAGATTTCCCACCTGAGAGAGATAGCATTACTTACCTGATCACTGAATGAAGTTTTGCTGGTGTGTTGAGTATTGACAAAACCAAAATGTGGGTCACGGCAGTAAACTCAAAGTACAAGAATGGTTAGAAAGCCTACTGAGCGAAACACCTACCCTCCGATTACAAATGAGTTACCAGAGTTCACAAAAACATGAGTGATAAACGAATGCGGAGTGGGCTGTCAAGCGTATTTACTTGTGAACTTAACACAAATTCCAGAGTGGGGTATTCAGGAACATTTGAAGTTATACAACAACAACCCTCATGGGTGAAACTAGAAGTGAAAACTTCAGCACATTTCTAAAGTACCAAACACACACCCTGAGGTATCAGTTTCACAATTTTCCTACTTTATATTATTTGTCCAGGCTAAATGATTTTTCACCACTCCATTAGCACACACATGAACTATACATTCTATTGGTGGCAGGGCTTCGTTTTTATAAATAGAAGCAGAGTGATAGGTAGCTCTCCTGGTATACCTAAGGCGACAGTGACTGGAAACAACTAAACTGCCATAAAGCCATAAAGTCGCGTAGCTCTGGGAAGCAAAAAGTACATCCCATCCCGTTTTAGGGAACAAGATTATAAATGAAAATGAGAGACGCATCAGCATCACATGTTGACAATTTTATTTAAGTATGGCAATAACTGGATGCTTATAAATATGATTCGGCTACAATAATTGGTGGGGGGATTCCGGCCTTATCCAAACAGAAGCTTTGTTAATACAGCCCCACGAGAGGGCTGTCGTCTTCCAAAATTTAAAAAGTTGGGTTACAACTGTGGCACATGTACAAACCAAATTAAGTTAAAACAGCCTATCGAAAGCCCATGTACAAGTCCACATTCTCTGTACAGTCATACATGTATTTGACACAGTCCGGCCCATAACGGAAACTTGAAGACAGAAACACTGATAGCATTTTGTGCAGGCAACAATGCTGGCTGCTGAAGACCCTTCTTATTAGGCCTGATCATGTGGGCCTGTGTACATGTATACCAGCTGGTTGGGCAACAAGGTCTGTGGATATCCAGTCAAGAGTTCAAATCTCACTTGACTCAGTTTAGACAATCATATGCATGCATGTCCTCTTTAAATTTATTAGAAGGTGGGTTACCTGCTACACATGTACCTGCAGGCTGTTACTTAAGGAAACTTTTGAGCAGGTGGCCATGTACTTTGAAAGCTCCTATTTTACTTCATTTACAGGTAACTCTGGCCATGTAATTTCACCTGGTAACCTTTAATCAATAAGATAAGGAAATCCCATGTACTTACATGTACATACAAAATATTTACATCAGACTGCGATGCCATCAATCAATTCAATGGAATTCCAGGGGTTCTTTGTTGGCTTAGGCTATTATGCGTTGTCTCACAGCCACTGCAGGCCTTGATCAACAAGTGACTGGTCGTGTTTTCAAATCCAGCTCTTCCTGGTATTGGCCGTGGCTTTAAAGTCAGGAGGTTTGTTAGTTACGTGTCAGTGCGAGATGGATTCCTATGGGTACTCTGGTATCCTCCACCCATCAAAATCTGAACCCCTTGAAAAATTAATTATGTACAGTGCATACTCACAAATCTCAAAGACACTAGCTTCACATTCACCTAATCATTTCTTCAACACCTGAAGGCTGACAATGTCAGTAGCACATGCCATCATGACTGTACCAGCACTGAGACGTCCAGCTAACATTCCTGAGCTCAGTGGTCAAAACCCACCTGTAGGCTAGTTAGCTCACACAGGGCAGTGAAGAGGTCAGATTACAGCGTGTTAACATAGATTAACCTGGTCTGATCACACAGCTTAGCCAGCTAACTCCACTGGAATGCTCACACAACTAAATATAGCCAGTGTTTTGGGGCTTTATAGCTGGAACTGCTAATCCCCTGTTGTAGCTAATCCAAGGTCTATATCCACATGCAGGTAGAAAAGTGACGTTAAAACACCTGACAAATAAACAAATACTTCATCGCAGGATTCACATCCATAACTTAGAATGAGTTCTAAAGGAATGCTGCTTTTGTACATAATGTATCAAAAATGGTTAATTGTAGAAGAGAAGGGGAGTAACTCCTATGCAACTGACTACATGTACGTGTAAATTCTGATTTTAAACCCTGAGAAAGGTTATGCATTATCAAGAATTTTTCTGATGGAAATGTAATTTCAATTTCAATTCATAAACCTATTTCAATCACAGCACACTCAAGTTTTTGATGGGTGCTGATAGTGTCTGAGAGTCGTATATAAACATGACAAAAAGCCCCTTACATCTTCTTTGTAACAGTCTTACACGTTCATGTATACATATATACACATACATCAAACAAAAGATTGAACAATTACAATGCTGTCATTGTTATCTGGTGACATCAATAATTTATATTCTACCTTTACATATAAATACATACATGTACACGTATATTTACCTCTGACGGGTGAACAAGAAAGAAAATCCTACCAATGCACAGAATAAGCATGAAGCCCTGAGTTTCTTGGCACCATATGTCTACTTGTACTCGTACATAATTAGTCAGAGGAAGGCATAATGCCTAGGCCTAATGGCAGAAAAAAAAAACCAATCATCAAATGATTGGAATTAACTGATACATCCTGGACATATTATTAGATTAATGTCACTATTATTACTTCTGATGATTACAGGAATGTACAGAGGCTATCAAAAAAGCGAACAGGATGAATTGAGTACAATGTACTTCATACCAGTCTAGTATATGTACATGTATATGTGACTGGCATGACTTCTGATCCTGAACAAAATGGCTGAATTGCAGGTAGAATGCACACTTTATTTTATCTCTGTTTTCAGCTAGTTGGTTTCGGTTCCTACATGTACATGGAGCTATCCTATGGACTTTGTGGGATATGGCTGACAGTGCCTGTCTCAGAAATTTCCAAACAGGCAACTCTTGTATCAATCGCTAAAATTGACAGAAGCCAATATCTCCAATGACCTTCATGAAAGATCACCTAAACAGTCTTTCGAGATCAGTCGATAGCTTATTTCCACCATGGTACCAAAATATCACTATTTACAGACAAGCACTTGCCAACTTCCAAGTTTCAAATTAATCTCTTTGGCATATATACCACATGCAAGCTCTTTGTAACTCAATCTTTAAACTTGGAACAAAAACAACTGATTTTGTCACTTGCAGAGATTCATCACCAATTCACAAGGACATCTGATAGATGATCCATAGATTTACCCAGCTGTCAAAATCGAATGCCTTTCATGTCAAATTTCTTCTTTTTTATTTTCCCTTTTTTTTCTCCATGTCACATGTACTTGTAATCTTGCTCAGAATAGAGTTTACTGAGGACACTTCAGACACCCCTTGGCTAAATGTTACAAACAGGGTAATGCTCTTTAAATCTGTCATTACAGACAGCATGTCCATATAAGTAAATACATTTTGTACACGTATAGCTTATGCAAATATAGACTGTAATTCTCGAACCTTTTCGCATGTTTGCAAGATGTTTCTTTAAGCCTATTGAGGGCATAATTCTTTGTAAACTGAAAAAATTATACATTTTTGTGAAGCCTTTAAATTGGCCAAACCATCCTAAGCAGTTCTGTCTCCAAAACTAAATTTATAATGAGAATAAACCGCATTGAAATTTGCTCTTTCATCTGTGAAAGGGCTGAGAGAGTCATATTAACCCCCTCATCAGTTGTCACATACACGCTGCTTACATTACACTGTATCCATCAGTGCAACAATGCAAGACCTGTCATATACATGTATCATAGATATCACACCACCGTCAACTCCACACATTTAACACACCTCAAAAATCAATAGAGATCATGGAATCTTAGTCCTATATTTCAGTCTGTATGTTTCTGGTCCAAGAACTGGGGGTTGAGCTCCACATAGCTGTAGAATGTTGGGTATCATCTCAGTGAATCTTGCAGAATATGCTGAAGAAAGCCCTATACATGTACAATTTCAGCATGTGAAAGGGCAACTTTCAGTGCAAATTATGCACATGTGTAATTTGATTTTTGAGGACAAAACAACACTGGTTGACTTGGCCAGTTTCTGGGCTTTACAAAAAGTATAATTTTTGCAGTCTACAAAGAAAAATGCCTTCAGAATATGCTTGTAAAAACACGCAGAAGTTGTGACAGCAAGTATGACACATCAATATTCACGCTGTTGTTCAGTTTAAATTATTATTCATTATTAATGTATTACATATACAATGTACACAAAGATACCAACCGATTAACATAAATCCATACATCCACAACATTTTGTCATCCCCATGACAACCCAGTATACGGGCACCAGGAACCCGGGTTCTCTCCTGGTACAAAAACCAGACAACAAAAGACAGTCTCTGTGGCTAAAATCATGTACTGAATGCATCCTCTGAATTAATCCTGATCTACCTTAGGCTAATGTCAATGACAATAGTGTACCAATATACACGTAAAGCTACATGTACGTGTGAGCTCAAGGTAGACAACTCCATGTACAACTACTGTCACCTGATCATGTATTTCAGGCCAATTCCACTACAGCAATTTCTTTGAAAATAACACTTACAGGTGAGAAACATCTCCAGAATGTCCTGCAGGTATTAAAGTACAGGTTATAAATATCTTCACCGAAGTCAAGCCTGGCAGACCCAGAAACAAACAGGGTCTATGAGAGATTTTGTACATGTATAGCTTCTTGGAAGTTCCGCATAGGGGGCGCTCGCGCATATACCGAAAGTTGAGGGTAGAATCCTGGCGATACGCGGCCTTCGCACATGAGTGTTGGGCAAATGAAGCGTTTTTCAACCCCACCTTCCAGTGTATGTGTGAGCGCCCCGACTCTGAAGTCTCGAGAACTTGTATCTCTCATAGGCTCTTTACTAGCTGTGTATGAGAGCGTGTAATGTATCAGTACAAACATCCACATTACACATAAACATGTGCAGGCACACATAAATGCAGTCTTTTACAGGTGACGCAATCCATGACAACATGTTACATACATACATTCACAAGTCTGCAGGTGTAAAAGCACAAGGTGTGAAGCTGTGCTACATAATAACTTGCAAACAGCACTGTAAAATAGACTGCTCTTAAGTGCATGTCTAGGGTTCCTAGCTCCTAGGTGACCATTGATATACTTAAGCACATACATGTCAATGCTAATATTACACGTACAATGTAAGTAGACCAATGTACATGTAGTTTACAGGTCGGTGAGATCCACATGTGTACCAAAATGCCCAGTAAATATAGAGCAAATTGTTACATGTACATCTACATGTATGTATCAAACTGCACAAAGCGATACTCTGTAGTGACATGCCTCGTCTATATACACGTCCATGGATAAACACATGTACACTGTACACATGTATCTTCATAATGTACCAAAATACAGAATGTTTATATTAGTTCAATATGTATCAATATACACAAAATTGTTAACAATGTACAACCATGTACACTTGGTAGGTGTATGTCATTATACGTGTACGTGCACGTGTACATATACATGTACGTGAACCAACCTGCCCATGTGCTCATACTGTAATGTGCGAATCCATGAACCTTTTCAACCACCTCTGCAAACCAATATTTTGAAACATTCTAAGAGAACTATGAGGTGTAGAGGAATAATTTGTGCAGTTTTGTGAAGCTGGCATCTTTAATGACACAAACAAATAGTATTCAATCACATTTTCATAATAATTACATGCACAACTTTCACTGAAAAAAAGTGCATTAGTGTTTGAAAAGGTTGAAGATCTACAGCTCATTGAATCATTTGAAATCCCACTAATGAATACAGCTAGGGAAATCATCCTCATACAGTGTACACTAAGCACACATGCACATACAGCTGTATGTGTACAGACGAATCTCTGCTGACATGAGCAGTGATAAATCCTAGAAAATATTGCGATCCTCAGGGCAAAGACAACAGCTTTCATACCATCAACCCATAAGCTCTGAGAGCTGCTCTTCATAATGGACACTGACAATCAATTCCGTTAGATTTACAGCAGTAAAGGTAAAACATAGAACCATACACATGTACACTGTATATATATATATATATATATATATATATATATATATATATATATATATATGCGTTTCAGATGTGTATCACAAAATTATACTTACGTGTAAAAATGAATCATGCTGTTGAAGGAGCACAGATTAACAACCTTGTACATAAACACAGTGTAAGCCTCAATATAGTAAATCCAAGGGGTAGAGCCTGATCAATCCTGTACAGTAAGCTGATGTGAGGCAGCCTTGTCCAGTTACATGTCAGACTCCAAATTGTCAGAGATACAGGCAGCTAAGGGTGACTGGTCCATGTGGCCGAGCAGAGCACAGCAGAGCCAAGCTGAGCAGAGAGATCTGGTGAGGTGTGTATATAAAGCTGTATGACACTGGACACAGAGCCATGATCACCAGCAGTAGATTACACCAGGGCCTGTACTCCAGGCTTAATCCCTATAGCCAAGAGAGACAGAGAGAGAGAGAGGGGGCTGTAGAGGGACTAGGGAGCTGGAGATAGGGCACTACTTGTGGGAGGGGTCATGGTCAATTCCACCGCCCACACTAAACTGTACACCTACTGTGAAGAGAGGGGAAGGACAGAAGGACAGCTCCCAGATACAAATCCAGGCTTGGGAGTCTCCAATAGCACATCCACTAGCACCTACATCCAGCACAATGACTGAGCCAGAAAGGTTAATGTACTCTACATGTAGCAACACTGGACTCTTCCTAGGCTGTGAATTGAAAGCCTAGTCCTAACCTGGGAAAACTCTGGTTTATGTGTTTACAGGAAGGCCTGCACAGTTGACAGCCCCTATATACTTGTATGCACTCAAGCTTTCCCCAGCTCCCTGGTTAACATGTACATGTAGTTCACACAAACGGTCAAACTTCACAGCTCTAGATCCTGCAATAAGGCCAGACCAGTAGTCAAACTTAACAGCTCTAGCTCCTATAGTCAAACTTCACAGCTCTAGATCCTGTAATAAGGCCAGACCAGTAGTCAAACTTCACAGCTCTAGCTCCTGTAGTCAAACTTCACAGCTCTAGATCCTGTGTAAAAAGGTCAGACCTGTAGTCAAACTTAACAGCTCCCTGACCAGGCCACTGTGCCCCCTCCCGCATGAGTATTCAGACCATAGAAAGCTTACCCCTGATGTCATTTGGTGACAATTTTAATAATATCCTTTTTCATTATACCTTAGAATTTGTCACAAGGCACACTGCAGCTGGTGCAAATGTTTTGTAATGTACCTACATGTAAATCAAGATGTGGAGAAAAAATGTCATGCAAATCTACTAGTGAGACAGTGAGACAGTGAGAGAATACCACTTACTTGTACATGTATCTGTACATGCATGTGGAACAATGTAGAAGTGAGAACAGGTCATGTACATGTACTAAGTGAGACAATTCTGCATTGACAAATGGCCAAGTGCATGTTCCAGTGAGACAATGATGCATTCATATATGACCTTCCGCATGTACTAATGAGACAACGTAGCAAGGATAAATGACCTTGTGTATGTACTAGTGAGACCATGTAGCATTTATAAATGATCATTTGCATGTACCGGTGAGACAGTGTAGCATTGATAAATGACCTTGTGCATGTACTACTGATACAATGTAGCATTGATAAATTATCATTTGCATGTGCTAGTCAGACAATGCAGCAATGCTAAATGACCATGTGCATGTACCAGTGATACAATGTAGCATTGATAAATGACCAAGTGCATGTACCACTGAGACAATGTAGCATTGACAAATGACCTTATACATGTACTAGTAAAACAATGTAGCACTGATAAATGATGTTGTGCATGTACTAGTAAGGATAGTAGGACTGACAATGTAAATGTACTAGTGAGACAATGTAGCACTGATAACTGACCATGTACTAGTGAGACAATGTAGCATTGATAAATGATCTTGTGCATGTACTAGTGAGACAATGTATCATTGATAAATGACCATGTACTAGTGAGACATTGCAGTGCTAAAAAATTGGTCGTGTCCATGTGCTAGTGAGAAAAATTGGCACTAAAAATGTAACACAGTATGTGATTGTGACACAATAATCATGTAGCCCTGAGAAATGACCATGTACACACGCATGATGGTAAGCTTACTGCCCACAGCCTGAAGTCCAAGGCCCAGTGACTCCTTCACCTCTCAATCCCCTAACAAATCTCTCTGACGCTCAGACCAGTGGTTAATCAATGCTTCACCAGGTACGGTCAGCCAGCCCTTCTCCTAGCTCAGACTAACCAGTAGTCAAGCTTGATTACACCACAGAGACTAAGCCTGTATGTACAGTTCCAGACACCTACAGTATCAACTGGAGGCGCCTGTTACTCACAAATATGTGTGTGTGTACATGCACACTGCTTGGCCTCACAACAACAGCCAATGTCTGGATGGGCATCATGGGCATAACAATGGGCATATTTCAGTTCAAAGCTTATCCTTATCCTTCGTGCACAATGTGCAGTATTTGACAGTGAAGTCATTTCAATATTCACTGCATTAACACCTTGTTTAATGCCTTACATGTATTTAATAGTGTCTCACGTAAACTATGATGCTGGTTTTATATGTGGAGAAAACCATGGGCCTTTGTGAAGTTAGTGACAAACTTTCCCATGTGTAGACAGTGGTGTACAGCTATGCACACTATACATGTATACTGGAGGAAGAGAAGTTCTCCAACAGATACTATATACATGTACATGTATGTAATCAGCACCCATTTTCTGTCACCAATATCTCAATAACAGTGACAGCGTGGAAATCCACAATCCCTGCCCGAGGCCAGGGTTGAACCTGCACCTCTCCAGTTCTTGTCATTTAACGATAAATGTGTTACTGCTCAGCCATGGCCCATTCCCTGCATGTATATAAGGCAAATACATGTACATGTTGTATGTCAAAATAACATCATGAGGATTTAATTGGTATTCTTTGTGAACAAAAATATCCATTCATGTCATTTTCTAATGATATTATATCCAGCGACAATTACAGCATACCTAACGTATCACTACTTAGCCTAAAAACTGGCGACACAAAAATAAAACAGCGTGAGAAAACTATTCCTTCCTTTAGATACCCCAAAGCCTGATTCAATTACACTGGTTCACAGTCAGGTTGCTTGTATTTTTAGGCTGGAGACACAGATCAAGTCCCTGTCTGTCTGCTCATTCAAGCGTGTCCATTTGGAGAGCTTAGTAACACATACCCATGCCTCACTTGTCCCATACACAAAATAACTGACACCACAAAGCCTGGGTTAACAAAGCCACGGGAATTAAAATATTCTGCACAAGGAAACCTTAAAAAAAAAAGAAGAAAAAAATCTAGGTAAATTAAGGAATTCCTTGATAATGCCCACTCATTAAGTGCGTAATTCCTGAAGGTATATCATTCATCAGATAACATAATCAGTCGATATATCACACATGCATGTGTGCACTTATCAGCTCCTGTATTACACAAAGGTCATGCATCACGTGCATGTACCAGAGCTACTGAGGTCACAAGATTTGCTACTGTTATGGCTTTGTACACTTCGAAGGTCTCAAATTTCCAAGGCTTTTTTCAAGGCTTTTCAATATTATACAATTTTTCGAGCGAGCGAGCAAGCGCTCAGGGTTTAATATAGCGCTTAGGAATTTTTCAGTCATATGACGAAGAACGAGTCCTTAAAGTGCACGTTATGTGTGTCTTTGTTCCAGGATGGATTTCCAGCACTCTTTTATTCAGTGCTGCTTCACTGAGATGACTTACCAAAGGCAAGTAAGCCACCCACCCAAGCCATTGTACTGGCACGGGTCAACTAACTGTTGCACTTCCCCCTTAATGCTGAACAATAAGCAAGGAACTTCCTCTTTTAAGGTCATAGGTGTGACCAGTCATAGGAAACAGTCATGCAATGACGAAGAGTCATTATGTGTGTGTGTGTGTGTGTATATATACATGTATATATATATATATATATATATATATAAATATATATGTGGTGTCTTCTTGTGGCAGGGCGAGTTCACACTGCCAAAGCAGATGTCACTGAAGTATCATGTCAAAGACATCAGATATGACACCCCACCCAGTCACACTGTACTGACACCAGACCAATCGTTCCAGTTTCCTTGCTCTAATCTCTCAGCGCTAAGTATCAACTGAGGCAACTTCAAGTACCATTTTTGAAGTCTTTGCACTGATCTGACCTGGGTTTGATTGCACCGTCTCCCAACTTCTAGGCGGATGCTTTAACCATTAGTCTCATTTGGCTTCATAATCCAAGGCCTGTCAGCTAGGGTGAGACTGGATGCTATAGCCACGTGACCAGCAATGGACAAATGGACAAAGTCAAGGCTATACACATATCAGCAGGTCAGGGCTACCGTTACATCTATGAACAATTGTTTGTTGGTTAATATCAGAAAACCAACTTTACCAGAAATGTGAAATGTTTACAGCTTGAAGCTAAACAAAAATGTGATTTACTTATTTTAGAAAATGACAACTATGTAGTAAACACATGAGCTTAGTCACACACTGTGGTTTACAGTTATTCCCATAGCCACAAACATGTCAAACAAACAACAGCGATGTTTGACAGTTACATGATTACCTGAGGTTGGCTATGTTATAACAAATTATTACGGTATATGTTACAACAAACTATCGACCTCAGGAAGCTAGATTACATGTGTACAGCCATGTGATAAAATATTTTACAACGCTTTGTTTTGTTTTATTCAAACAAGTTCATGTCACATCTAGGCCTACATTCTTGCGAGTGCAGGTACATATACTTATTTATTGAAGTTGATCACACTTCATCTTGTACTTTACTGTACTCTCCAATTATATTAACTGATGCAATTTAAAAAAAAAAAAAAAAAAAACAGTAGAATTTTGTTTACTGTTAAACTTCAGAATATTTCAGTCTCCTTGACTTCAGATTTGTTTATGATTTGTCTCTTTCAACGTAAACAGCAGTCTGTACATAGTGCAAACTTCCATGCCATTTTCAGTTTCTCAACGCTTACAAAATACAAATCAAATAAATATCTGACTGGTGCCATAATGCTGATCGTCGTCGTATGAAAGATATAGTACTGAGTACAGTGTAAAACACCCATCAAATAAATAAATAAATAAATAAATATTTGACTGGTCATTATTGCCATACTCAAAAAGTTCTCGCCTATATGACTGCAATGAGGATTGTGGGTGGAGGGGTAAACCACCAGCCTTCTGCCAAGAATCTGAAAACTACCTAACTTCAGGCTGCAGCCAACCCAACGAGAGCTGAATTTGATCCTAAACCAATTGGCTGCAGCGAAAACTAAAACGCCTTGATTGAATGAGCCAGATAGGAACTGCCTCCACAGGGTTTGAGTCACAAACCAGACATAAAGAGGTCAGGGAGAAAGCTTTGTAATTGTGCTATGACACTCAGCCCTACCTGCTAACATTAACAATATCTCAGTTTTTACCAGTCTTCTTCCCAGGGTGTGTGAACGGGTACATTGTATGGCCAATTAGGCCTGTTCACAGTCAGGTAAAAAGACTGAGCCCTCATGTGTGAGAGTTGTACAATAGGGCCATTCCTTGATTCAGCAAAACTGACCTGGAGTACACTTAAATGTAAATACTTTGTATGTGCCCATGTATTACTCATACTATTCTTCAGACGTACATGTGTGTATATAAGACAGCCTCCATATTATATGATAGCGGAAAGATCATAGGTATTTGTGCCGAATGAAACCTTTCCTACCGAATTCTACATTAGATCAGTTTCAAGTTCTTAGTTCATTCACAAACAAATAACACGTACATGGATTATAAAGTAATTAAACATACACATGCCTCATAAAACCAAGAGATCTTGTACCAGTGCAATATCCTAGGAGGCAATAAAAAAAGAATTAAGTGCCTTTTCCAAAGTACATGTAAGTACATGTGCACCACATGCACATATATTTCAAAGTAATAAGCGTGCAATAATACTGAAACTTTACAACTTTATCACAGTGACATAATAACATAAGAGAAACTTTCTATTTCCCGTGTCAGAGATTTCTGCTATGCAAATCGGGGATTAACTAAATGTTAGGAGAAACTTTCTATTTCCCATGTCAGAGATTTCTGCTATGCAAATCGGGGATTAACTAAATGTTAGGAGAAACTTTCTATTTCCCATGTCAGAGATTTCTGCTATGCAAATCGGGGATTAACAAAAAGTCAGGAGAAACTTTCTATTTCCCATGTCAGATTTCTGCTATGCAAATCGGGGATTAACTAAAGGCAGTTAAGCATGTTAAGGACGCAAACGTTCTTATATTTCTTAGAATATGATTGTCAGAAAATTCCAGAGTCATGTTTGGGTATCAATAAAATCATTGGATCCTTAGTTAAAATTTAATACTTCAATAATAAACCCCTGTAAATACCTCAAGCAGCACATGTAGCATTATTTGCTGGCTTCCTCTCCGGCCGTATGTGGGAAGGTCTGCCAGCAACCCGCGGATGGTCGTGGGTTTTCCCTGGGCTCTGCCTGGTTTCCTCCCACCATAATGCTGGTCGCCGTCGTATAAGTGAAATATTCTTGAGTACGGCATAAAACACCAATCAAATAAATAAATAAATGTAGCATTATTCACAGTACAAATGCCTTTGAACATACAGTGTTCATCGTGAACATTACTGTATCTGGCAGTGAGAACAGCATGACCATAAAACGCTCTTCACAGGTCCACAAATGAATAGAACCCCTCATAAAATTCCAGCAAAATTTTTATGACCTACTTACAACCTGAGGTCGGATCTACCCGCTGACAAATCCACAAGCACATAAAACAGGAAATTTGTGGTGGGAAAACATATGTATCAGTATGTACACATTAGAGAAATAGCTTTGGACAACAAATAAACCCACATGTAGGTCTGAGTTAACCAAGGCACAAATGAACAGATGTGCACCCACAGCTTCAGCACTTAAAGTACACATACATTACATTGCTAGAATGGACACATATTGTATGGCCCCTTTAAATCATTTCAGTTCCAATCTCTGAAGTTTATCAGCGATCAATGACAAGGCTTGTAACAAGGAAGTTCCATTTCAACAATAAATGCCCGGCACAACAATTTTACAAAATTTATTAACAGACTAACAGGCTACTCCATACATCCACAAATGTGTATCTGAATGAAAATTTACATAATTTCAGTAACAGCACATTTTGGCAGGATGGGAGCTTTAGCAGGGTATGTATGCAGCTCAATTCATACTTCAAGACCATCTGAAAAAAAAAAATGTACTCGTAAAAACACAGGTATCTGACCTTGTTAAATAATCAACTCGGCACCAGGCTAAGTGTTATACGAACAGCTGATGATGCTGGCTGGAAACTTTGTCACTTACAGGTCTCTTGTCCAACTCAATCTCTCTCTCTCTCTCTCTCTATATATATATATATATTTATATGCATTATACTTTCAGAAATGTACCTTTGCACCCTGCCCTCTTGAGGTCTGCATTATATCCCAAGCACATTTTTATTCTTGTCACCAAATAGGTGCAAACTGCTATGTTAACATCATAATGTAACACATGTTAAATTAAAAGACTCACAGTACACAAATGTATACATATACTAAAAGATTTTAAATAAAGTATATCCATTCCCATTAAAATACTGACAATTTAAATATGGGGAACAGATTAAAGAATGTAATACAGCAGTAATAAAGTCCAGCTAGGAAAGTTGCTGAAATATCTATTAGAATATGAGTAAGAACTTACCCCATCATGTCTACTGGGGAATACATGATGTACACAATGGACAACTCATTACACACTGCCAGATTGTGCATATATCCAATGTATGCAGCTCACAATCACCCTGTCACATAGACTAGTGACCTGATAGCTGTCGTACATCTAGCTGTAAATCTCCAGATGAAACTGGTCTTAGTTTAACAAGGGAGGTAACTGTGGCAGGATCACAGTTCACCTATCCCTAACTGGCTGAGCCAAATGTGATCAGTTACTAAATATAGCTTCCGTTGCTGATAATGGATGATGATAACAGCATAATGTGCTCTGACAAAATGCTAGTGAATCTAAGTACATATCACATGATAAATCTAACAAAGGAATGCAAATAATGAAAAGTTAATGTAAAGTGTCATTTGCAATCATCTCAATGTTATTTTTCAATGACTCTAACCTGCATTTCCTTCTAAATCAAATAGGTTCTACCAGTATCTAAATGTGCGAGACATCCACGACCATATCTAGAGGCATTTTAGCTCCTGAAAACATTTGGGCCCACAAACAGTTGGGCACCTAAACCGATTAAGCTGTATTAATATTAACAAGTAGATTAAACAAAAAATATGATGGTTTAAAAATATAAAGTTCTTATGTAAATTTCTTTCATTCACAGACTCAAAAGCTCTCAGAGAGTATCACTTTGAATTGCATTTTATACAATTTCTTTACACACCTTTAAAAGTTTGAAATCAGAACCTTGAACCTGTTTTTAGGTAAGGCCCTGAAACTCCCCCCACCAACACTGCCTCTGTTTTCCATGCTTTTGATTTCTCCAGCATAGACATATATAAGGGTCAAAGTTTTCTTCAGTCTGGTGCAACTTGAACTCACTTCATTTTATGTTCACTGAAGACTTTGAACATGTACATACTGTTTGTAACATTGAGAAACTTTTAAATTTCATATAAAACCAGCAGTTCATCAATGCCATAATACTTGAATGATCATGGTTTAACAGCACATCAGCAATATTTCAGTTCGATATCATGACATCATATTCATTTATTTATTTGATTCGTGTTTTATGCCGTACTGAAGAATATTTCACTTATACAACGTCGACCAGCATTATGGTGGGAGGAAACCGGGCAGAGCCTGGGTGTTCAGAAATGGGTGTTCAGATGCAAGCAAGGGTCGCTCCCTGACATCACCCAAGCACTAAACTGTCCCCACACTCACCCAGTTACTGCGCACGACCAGACCTGCATTTAGTGTTGCCTGATCATTTTTCGGATTGACCATTGGTCTTGTTATTTCTTTGATAACTGTGGAAAATTAAAGCCTTCGAACTCTCCGTTGTAGATCATGACGTCACTCATGACGTGCTCATGAATATGAATGAGCTGATCTATTTGATGTTTGATGATAAATGATTTCATGTATTTTGCTGTGAAAAAAAATGCTTCCTTGAAGAAATCTGTAGACTCGGATTAGCATGTTTACAAAGTTGGAATGACGTAAGTAGTCTTATATTGTATTCTTCTATATTATGGAAGAGAAAACAGTACATGTTTGTAATTTTGCTTACCGAACGCTACCGATGTCGTTTGTTTTAATGTGTTTGAATTAAGATTGTGTCTGTTAAGAAACAATATCCGTAGTAGTTGTTAACTTCATTACTTTCCGACCACTGGGGGAGACCCATGACCACTTGCAGGTTGATGGTAAACCTGCCCATGTACGACCAGAGAGAAAGCCAGCATGACCTGGGCTTTAACTCGCAGCAACCACGTTGGTGAATGGCTCCTGGGGCACTAGCTCACTAACCACCTCATTCACGGAGGCCCCTCATACTAGAATAAGTTTATATTATAGATCCATAGTACAAATTCTCAGCCTGGATTTGAGTAGAATGGCTATGGTATGGTGAATGGTTTGACCTACACTCACATAACTTGACCTCACATTACAACGAAAAGCTCCAGCGAGACATAAAAACAATCTAACACTTCTGTTATACTGAAGAGGTTTGAAGTGTTCACTTCTTGTATTTCCCCTATTAAAGTTCAGCTTTTCTGAAGTGATACACTTTGCTTGATTCTGACTAATTCACCCAGAGGTATACGACAAAATAAAGACTATTTGGTTAAGTTTGATTAATTTCTTAACAGAAATACCTAAATGTAAAATTTAATGGCCTTTATGTGGCTCTTAAAAGTTCATTTGTACACGCCAAACTTTAGCTGAAATACACTAGGCCATATACACTCTCTACACAACACTCTATGTATCCCCACTTACAAAGACTCATCAACAGAGGTATACACATGTAGTTTGATTTAACTTTTGACTGTTTCAATATACTTTGTACAGTGCAACAGATCATTTTTTTCTCAGATGGATTACAGTACTCCCAACTTTGAAAAAGAGGCAGCACTGTACTTCCGCTGTTTCAAGTAGGCCTTACCTGATATTGCCAAACTCATTTTTTCAAACACTCAACACTTCACTATTTTGGGTCATGAGTAATTGACACGTGTACCTGTCAAGTGTGAAGGTGATGGAGTGAAGGGGGCTGGAGAAAAGGCATACGTGTGCATATATGTATACATGTACAAAGGCTGACATGTACACAGACAATTCTTTTCTTTGTTGTTATCCAGGGCTATACACTTAGGCCTACATGTAAAATGCCCTCAATGTATGACTAGTCATAACATTCTAGAATAAAGAAATTATTTCAGCTCCTCTGCAAGAGGAATGAAGTTGAATGAAGTTAATACATTTATTTATTTCGCATCAACCTGTTTGGGGGTTTATTTCAACAGCTCACCCACTGCACTGACAATTTATACGGTACTTTTCATTCGTTGTGCTATTATAGCAGGTGTTGCTAATATTGTTTTTTTCTATGGTAACCTGCCTGATGTGACGGGTATATTTTTTTTTACCTGTCTACAACATTTTTTGGTCTGTACAAACTTGTTAACAACTGCTATCTTTGGGATAAAACAGCTGTTGATATACACTAAATCTATCAGAAGGCAAGAATTTATTATTTTGTGCTTTAATTAATGGCAGTATATAGTATAAATCGGAAATCTTTTCGTGCATATGTTGCTAGCTGTTCTCATGATATTTTTTTATTCCATTGCATTAGCTTCTCTCTCTTTACGAAAACATGCATGTGAGCACATGTATATGTCAGAAACTGGACCCTCTATGATACTTTAACATTGAAGACTTTACTGACGATCCCTGGGGAATTGAAATCAGACATTAGGGAGCGATATGACGGTAATTTTGTGCAGTATTGTTATCAAAAAGACCATTTTAAACCCTTTGCTACATCTTATTCAAGGCAAATACTCGAGTATGTCACGAAGACAAATATCAGGGTAGGCATTCTCTACAGCTGTGGGTGGTGGCAAAGGATCTTTTCTTGTCGCCAAAAGTGTCTGAAAACTAACACAGGATGGAGAACGTCGACACATGGTTCGCTGTGGAGATTTACTTTCATTTTGCCAAAGCTGTCTGCTTTCAATCTCGCATGTACGCTAGCTTTCGGTAATTCAGGAGTACAAACGAATCTTCAGGCGTATACAGTACGTTCTGTTTTAATTTTAGAAGCATATGATCTAATTGTTTATGCGTAATTAGGCCTCTGCTCGCCTCATCTGTAACACTGGTGTACATAAAATATACAAACATATATATCCTGCGGGGTGCCAAATAAAAAAGTTTAAAAAAGTTTTTAAAACTGTTGATTCATTAACAAGGAAAAAAAAAAACATGTTGCATGTTGAGTATGTGTCCTAATAAATTATACACGTAGCACGTGCTGTACATAAAAGTCCCATCATGTTGATGAACACATTATTAGTGCTAAAAATGCAATTCTAGAGGCAAAAAAGGTAACAAAATATTACTTCTGTTGCCAAAACTCAGATTTGTACAATAGGCTATCATGATCCGATGTTGTAAACAAACCTCAGATCACCTTTCTATGATCTATACATGTATATGTAGAGCTGAGAATCATTCAAAATAAGTAACTTGTGTGGTCATCAACAAAGTTTTAGGCCAAATTAAGTAGAGTACGTAATAGAGTAACCTATTTCAAGGTTAATTTTCAGCACTGAGATATATACTAATGTATCATTATTTAGACCTACATTGATACAGTGTACTCTTCACCACTTCATCGCAATACCTTGCCTAACTTCATAACTCTGAGCTGACACCCAATGTATTATTATTTAGACCTATGTTGATACAGTGTGCTTTTCACCACTTCATCATAATACCTTGCCTAACTTCATAACTCTGAGCTGACACCCAATGTACTATTATTTGAAATTAAACTGAGATATGTGCCTGTCTAACTTCGTACCTATGAGCTGAAAATCAATGCCCCCATTCTTAAAGACTTACATGTACATGTCTCTCCTTCCACCTTTGGCTTGCTGTCCTTACACTGGGAGCCTGCCTTGACCAGTTCTGTTGGTGATGGACAGAGAATCTATCACCCTGGGGTTCAGGGTTTCGCTTTACTGGAGTCTGATACTCTATCCAAAAACTTCTTAGGCTTAACGAGCGCCTTTGGGAATCCATCCTTAATTAACCCCTCAGCTGGACAGGTTGCACAAATCACTTTAAAGAAAAGGGTTGCTGAATGTCTGTAACTAGGCCTCTCTTGCCTTTTTTTACAACTGTCCAAAGTCAAACAGCAAACCCAACCCTGTCTGATAGGGAGTCTGAGGGTAGAACCCTATGCTGTGTCAAGCAGGGTAACTATTCCACCCCTGACCCACAGACGGGAGTCACACAGGGGTCAGTCCACATCTTCATTGTATTTCCTGGAAATTCCTGCCCCCAGTAATCCTCCGGTCAGATCTTGGAGTAAGGTATTCCAGTCTTCTGCCCTAAACTTTTACCAGATGTGGTAATTTCAGATCCAGGCCATTCACATGTCAGCTGGCCCATGCCATCAGTCTACAGGGGATATAGGTTTTCTACTGCTCTTTTTTTTTTTTTTTTTTCATAGTTTGGACTATTGACCATAGTCCAAACTGCACTTTGGGTAAATATAGGTGTAGGTGTACATGTCCATATGATGTCTATAACAACAAACAAGTCCAGAGATGAATAGCTATACCCTATGTTATATGTATGTGTGGAATGAAGCCACCCTAACTCCAAGCACCTATTTCCACAATAAGAGTTTGGTCTTTCCAATTTTCTCAACATTAACACAACATTCACGTTTTCCTTAGAGCTGGCTACGTTTGCGTACAATAACTTTTTCACAACCACCACCTGAATGAATGTATCAGTATTAGATTGTCTAAACCGCATGAATCTGGATGTCTGCTGTCAACAAGGACTTCAGTCTGAAATCAGTTTTATTCTGGCTTTATTCACTTAAAATGCCCGAATGGATCCCAAAATACAATCCATCCAAACGCCTTCAAGCATGAAGATCGCACAGAATTGTGTACTCAGTTAAAAAGCAATCAGTTCATGAAGACCGAGGGAAGAACACATAAAACATGAATGCACATGCCTTTTTGTTCCTTGGTTCACGTATGCAAAACTTGATTCTAGTTATTACAAGTGAAAACCTCTACCCCTGTCTACCTTACCTGTACACAATGCTAGCTTTGGCCTGGGTGGTACCACAAGACCCACCCCATACCTTACATTCCTCACGAGACAAGAAATTCTAGGCGAATTCACACACCTCCTTCTATCATCCCACACAGAGATCTGTCATACACGAAAAGGGAACATTTTGAAAGCTCTGAATATACTAGGTCATGCATTTTAGAAGCCCAGGTAAACCATTCCAGGTCACATATGTGCAAGCATCCTTACCACTTCCTTAGACACACTAATATCAATTCGCACACCAATTCAGTGTACAGTCTGAACACAACACAGGCTAATTAAGAGCCTGTAGGCCCGACATCCGAGACCATATACCGTGTACAAGTGTGTCACATTCTCTGCAATGATTCACAGAGCACAAAGTCCTCATTCCGGAAATAAAGGAAATACAAGAGAGCCGAAGTAAAACCTGAATCCTGAAATCAGACACCTTGTACTCTGAACTTTGTTATAACTCTGCAGACTGCACTATAATACATAGCCTTATTCTGGACTCCGCCCTGCATACTCACGTGGGCACTTCCTGAAGCCACCAAACGTACCTTAAGCCAAAGTTCTGTTGTTGTTGCAGTTCCTCATTCGTATATATCATTACGAAATCATAAGACTTAGACATAATATCTTTAATTATTAATACTGTATGCAGTTTTGCAGAGCGTTACAAACCCTTGGTCCCTCTTGCTGTGCGACTGTGATAAACGGTAAACTTTTGCATTTGAGATGTATAAAATACTTGAAATGTGAAGTTTTTAATTTATTCCGACTCTTTTTTTGATTTACTTATTAATGAATATGTTTATCACATTGGAGGATATTACACAAAGATTTTGAGAAAGCTTGTTTTCACCTTTGTTCTAAGTTACCTTTTCAATATCATTAATTTCTAGCTTTCTAGAACAAAAGGTTTGTCTTCCGAGCAGTGGTTCAGGAAAGGAAAGAAATACATTTAACTTAACATCAAAAACTGCCCATCAAGTGTTATACAGTTTTGATCATAATCGAGGGGCAAGAAAACACCAGCTCACTGCAACAACCAAGCATCACGTTTTCATACAAAAGACCTTGATTAAATAACGTGTAAAACAAATCTATGTGATGCTGCCTTCAAACATGAGGAGAATGAAACTCACAACATTACTGACTTCTGCCTGTAGATTAGCTATCATTCCATGTGCTAAACCAAGGGCATAAATGGATGAGAAATACCAAGTACTTTACACATGGAAATGTGGATTTACATCATCAGCCAGATGTTAAACTACTGTCTATAAATTCAGCATGTGTGTAATCCGTAACCTGTTCTATCAGAATCACACTCCAGAAAGTACTCTGTGAATCTTCAACCTTTTTAACCAATAGCTAAAGCACTATTTTCAGTGGAATTTACGCATACAATTATCATGAAAATGATTCGTTTGTGTCACTTAAAATGCAAGTTTCATAAAACTGTGCAAATTATTTCTCTACACCACATAGTTATCTCAGAATGTTTCAAAATATGGGCTGCAAGATGCAATTGAAAAGGCTGAAGAATTAGGGTATATTGATAGAAATTGCCGCTACGTGTAATATTGTATAACTGTAATAATGTATTTGCGACAAGAATTTGTGTTCCTGAGAACAGGTGAATGCATTTCTACCAATCTATCATGGAATCTGCTCCAATGAGCATTCAATCATTCATGCACTGTATGCTTTCAGAGATACTCCTGTCATAACAGAATAATACAGGTGGTATATATGTCTAGCAATGACAAATTCATATAAAATACACCAAGTCACCTAAAATTTTGTCAACAACAGTGAATTATTATAGGCATATAAATGTCACAAAATATTACTTTTGATGCTAAAAGTTACAATTTTCCAGTAGATTTGCATAACATGTTCCAAGCAAACTTCAAAACAACTTTCTAAAATCAACAGAAATTTCAGAATCAGGAAAAAATGGCAATTTAGTCACAGTTCATATTCATGGTCATTTAGGGTAGATCTGCAAAACTTAACTTCACACAATGGCCAATGTTAAGATACATGTGCCTGTTGATTATTGTTTACTGTGTACTGTTAAAATCTCAAAGTTACTTCTTACAATTCAATCTGGTAGAATATGTTTTTTCTTTTAACTATTTGCATTACGAACTTGCATTGGCTTGTAAAGCGAAAAAACCCTAAACTTGTCAGCTGTCACCTGCAAGCTTTCTCGAGACATGAATCTGTGACAATAGTGGCTGCATTGTCTACACACGCATTCCATACTGTACTTCCCTGTACATCACACACACACATACACACATGACAACTCTCTTGACCAGCTCTCCTGATACATGAGTTGTCATTTGTTCCATTTCTGTATTTTGTTACAAATTGTTTCATGTGTCACCAAAAAAAATGCATTAGGGTGAAAAATGCATATTGCTAATGAGCAGCACATCACACACAAGTGACACAGTTAACAAGGACTGTGGGAAAATACATGTTGCTATGTACGCCTAAGTCACGAGTCCAATACACCCTAAATTTACCTTTATCCTTCATGTAAAAGTCTTTGTATTCATAGGTGCACCAATACACATGTACATACAACTCCCACTGTTAGCTAGGTCCCTGTGAAACTATCTAAACACATATTCTCAAGCTTCTTCCATTACTAATATAGATGCCCATACATGTATATTTCGTAGCTCAACTACGACCATTTTCAATATGCTACCCACTAAGGAGGAAACAAGTCCACCAAATCTTATATTGAAATGTACATACACATGAATCCATTCTCAAGTTTCTCCTGTTAACCTGTACTTATTTCACCAGGAAAAAAAGACCATAACATGGACACTCCCACTCATATTATCCTTCACTTCAAACAATACTTCCCCAATGTGTACCTTTGTACACTCACTCTACATATAGCTGGCATGCAGTATGAAGCTGATACGGTCAAGTCTGGTACAATTAGTTTACACACATTCGGGTATGCAATAGTAGTTCCGTGAGCTCCATTTTCATTTTAAATATACAATGTCCAAAAATGATACAATCTAATACAATTGACATATTTTACCACCACTAGTGAGCGTTTTGTTGGTAGCTTGGGCCTAAATACATGTACATGTACCTGTATGATCTTGGTGACTGTTCTTACCTTCTAGCCTTTAACTTAGAAATCATCAATCTGGGATGCTGCCACCACAGGTCAAATTTTAATGTTAAAAGGATGTCTCCAATCACAAGACACTCTAAACTCAGTGTGTACAAACCATCCACCTACATGAATTTCCATATAAAACGCAGTCTAGCAGTGAAATGGCCTCTTGTAGACATTCCTGCAGATTTTCAGCGAAACAGCCAAAAAACAGATGAATATCTCCCAGTTTTCACTTTTCCAATTACAGTGCAACCAATCAGCCCTTGCTCCACGAGCACTAGCATAAGTACCAAATGGGGCGTAAGTACTTTTTAAACCTACCAGTTCAGAATATACCAGTTCCACTACTTGGCCAGACAGGGTACATGTACAGACTGTCATGACCATGCCGTTTGTCCGACTATAACATCTTCACAGCATGGTATAAGTACACATGATGCACATCCACATACATCTCTGTCTTTTCACTGGTCACATCTTCGTTTTTTGTGTCCATACTTCAGCTTTTGTCCGCAGGTACCCTTATGTCTACTGAGCATTCCTAGCTTTAGTTCATCGTTCCCTGATAGCTGAGGTTGTTCACTCATTGTTCAGCAGAGGGTTACCCGCCATTCACAGCCTGTAGTTCATGCCTCAAGATCCAGTGTTAAGGTCTGTGCTGATAACTTCGATTCAAACAGTTTGACAAGTCAACATTGATCACAAAGCTGTTCAAATTTTGGAAAGTAGAACAGAAAGCGCCTTGTATGCGCAAAGCAGCCTAGAGTACACTTTGACAGCAAACATATAGAATTTTTTTTTGTAAACTGCCTGTCACCCACAGATACTTAGATATAAGGGGAGATTCCAATCTCTTCAACCTACCACCAAATCTAGACTAAAAGACACCTTGTGTGACGCTGGGGATATTCTTTAGCATGTGTTTAATATCAGACTGAAACAATTCGAGCTAGGTGCACTCCCTGCATTTCATGCATTATCACGGGAGACTTGTAATATTGGAGCATTGCTGAAAACCGCAATTTGCGAGTCACATGGTCTGTCTGAATGAGAAAAGCCAATAGTGCTACTTGATGAACTGTGACAACGGACAGTTTCACGACATGAATGGTAAAACGGCCGTTATTGCCCAAGAATAACAACTCAAAAATCTGTTTTGCAATAGGTGACACTTTGAACCAGACAGATCTTATCCACTTCGGGTCAGTGATGTGAGATGCTCCACTTGAGGGCCTTGGGGAGTCAAGTAGCCTATGCATTCATGCAAGGAAGTAGGGTGGGGCGAGTTGGAGGGATGAGGGTTCGAACTTGGGAGGGGGGGAGGTGATGTCAATTTATCTCCTGGTTATACCCAGCTCTTCCTGTACATGTATTTTTGGGGTAGGTCTCACTTCCAAGGTCCCTATGCCATCTGTGTCTATAACCAGCGTGCCTGTTCCACAGACGGAAGTTTCACTGATGCACAACCCTATTCAAATCAACACCCTGTTTCTGCAACCTTGAGAGCAAAGCTATAAGCGTGACTTCCTGATTTTTTTCGACTGACCGTCTCCCTAGCAGCACAGGGTATGTCAGTTGTACACATGAACCTTAACCCAAACAAAGGATGTTCAGATCTCTGAACTTTTGTCTTGACAAGTCCTATAGATAGCTATTACCTTGGATATTTTTCCAGTTTATTTTTGTTTTTCCTTTATTTCTTTTCAGTTGCGTAACAGACAAAGCCTTATATTTGAGTCTACCCCAATTCCTCCACTTTTTTGCAAGTAAAAGAGCAACTTTCAATGATTTTGGAAACAAAACTACATTGGTTGGATTGGCCAATTTCGGGGTTTCACAAAAAATATAATTTTATCAGTCTACACTGATACAGAATAAGGCCTTCGGAATATGTCTGAATAAATACCTTGCAAACAGGCAAAAAAGTTGAAGAATTACAGTATGTGCATGTAGTACTCTCCACCGGAAGGCAAAACAATTAAATATTACAATATATTAAAGGGATTATGTGTTATACTGAGAGAATTAATAATTTTTAATTTAACCGCATACAGTGTACACAGGAACGATATGAATTCAGAGACAATGCATACTCATTTTACTGCAAACTAAAGAACAAATACAGAGATTCACTACGACAGTAAACATGACCATGGTCACATATTAGTGAATGGAACCCCGACAGAAGTCCGAAGTAGGATGTATTACGTCATTTCAGTGACGCTGGACATTCCACTGCAGCGTCAACAGTGCAGCATCACAGTGGGTAAACCAAATACATCACAGATAAAACTGCTGCATGTCTGGAATCTGGAACTCATTTCCACAACCACACACTGAATCAGCCTGGCCAAAGCATTTTGGAAACATGGCATGGCACTTGGAAACCTTAGCCTCATGATTATTTTCACATATGTACATGGAATAAGTCATGCATGATCATGAAAATCACCCAACTACATGTCAACTCAAACTGTTGAACTGATTGCCTATGCCCTGCGGTTTTATTTTGAATCTCTTTCAACACTATTTCAACCATTAATCAAGTCAACAGTAACTATGTAAGTGTGCAGGGTGTGCTACTGTTTCAAAAGAGCCCATGGATGAGCATATATATGTAAACAGAACATCTTACAAGTTACAACCAACAGGAAACTGCAAGTAGTGCGACTTATAATAAAGCAGGCTCTGTGCTCACTAAGCCTTCCTACTCACGAACTTATCCACATGCCAAATTGTGAAGAAATTGGAGGGTTTTTTTCTGACAGTAAGTAAAACAAAAAACCAATCACAACAATACAACTCAACCATGTCCATTCATATTTATGGATCAGTACATTGTAAGCTTAAATACATGTACCCGCAGTAAGAATTGATAGGGGAGACAACTCTGGAATAACTCTGTCAAATTTTGCAACACATGCAATCACTTTGTTTCATGTAACGCAAGTTTTCGTAGTTTTTATCTTCCGTGCAAAACTGGATTGCTGAGCTATCTAAACACGAAGCCTTATAAATTATGTAAATTTATAAAACAAAAGGAAAAAGCAGTATGGGCCATATTAAACTCAAGAAATTAAAAAAACAATTGCCAGAACCCAACAAACAACCTCAGTGATTAAGGGCCAGACATTACTTCAATGATTCGGCCATAGAGGGCCCCACATGTGCAATGAGGTACTCATAAAAATTGGACAAGAGTACTTCATAAGCTGTGTACGGATGAATGCTACAATGTTAGCATGGCATGGCACATGTTCTCTTTTCATTTGACTAGTCAGATTTGGTGGGTCAACTTGACTATTGCTCTGTGCAAAGAAGACTTAAGAATTACCTGATAGATGTTCATATTCAGCAGATCTGAGGTCTTATGAGAGACTATGTACTTGTATTCACACTGAAATACCCACATATCACATCGGTATAACTGAATGCATTCTAGGCACCCAAACGAACACATATTCAACTCACCTGTCTTTCTGTACTTCCACTATCCTGATCATCTGACTTTAGTGGCGTTGTCATGATTAAAATTTGTTCATTTCAGCAAATTACGAAGCTGCCATGTCTATGGTAATAGTTTCCAATAAGCCTCTTCCTAAATGATCGTAAATCCATGGTAAGTCCATATTCGTTGTCCCAACACCAAAAGACAACTGTTTATTTTAACATATCTGCAAGAGAATAGAAAAATGGTATAACAACAACAACAACAAAAAAAACAAACAACAAACAACAACTGGCAGATTTACACTGACATTACACTGAGAAAGTAATATCAATGGAATGAAGCACAGCCTGAATTATATGACAGTTTGGTGATCTTCAAATTTGCGAAACAGAAATGTTTATGACCCTCACCCAACTATGCCTCAGGGCCTAGATACAATACTGTAGCTCTATTTGCTGATTATATGTTGATGGCCAGAGAGCAACTAAATGGTAGGAAAACTGGGCAGGTCACGAACCACCCAAAATAAAAAAATATGGCAGGCTTCAGCTGGAGGATGAGGAGAGGGAGAGGAGGAGGAGAGGAGGAGGTGTGGTGCCTCATAAATATTAGTAGCGAATATAAGTGCCTGTGGATGTTGAATGCAGTGCAAAACATGGCTTTCAAAGGCATTATTAAACAAAAGGTTCTTACTTTTCCTCTGCAACGTTTAGCTGTAATCCTTAATTTATGAATCCTTTATGTCAAGGATTCTTATCTGAACAGTGAAAGCCATACAACTCCATTAGCTTTCACTCTGTAGCTCTCCATACATCAACTTATGAGCTACAGCATCCACCTCTGGGTGGTCAGTATGTGGCTATTTGAAGTATTTCACGATGTACGAATTCAGCGAGCTACATGATCTCCCTCCTTATTTAACATTCTGACATTTACCTTGGCAGTCGACCAACAGAATGAATGTTAGAAATATAAAATATAGAGGTAGTACATTTAACGTTGTTGACTAAACGATGCTCCTGAACATAGCTGTCAGAATAAATTTTCTATTCATGTAAGTATACAATCACTTACTTTATTCTAGATAAAAATAGTGGCGTACAGTTGTTAGGTGGCGTTGGCAAATCACCGTACCAATAAATGATTATGCTAAACCTATATCTGTGAAGTGTTCGATAACAACATACAACAACAACAACATTAAGCAAAGTCCATGATATCTAATCACGATTCGCATCTTGGACGGTCTATCTTCCCATCGTGAGCAAGAAACATTAGATACAAATAGCGCATAAAAGGGACAATTTGCGCACCATAATACCATCTGATGCCCATTGAAGATCGACATCCAAAACTGCCGGGACAGAACAAATAAATAAAATTAAAAATATTTTTTTCATGTTATTTGGTTTTCCAACAGATTTGCTTCCGTTTTGCTTTCCTCAAATGCACCGTATTTCCTGTCATCCTTACCCATTTGCAGCTCGCCCAGAAATTCCTCGTTTAGTCCGCAATCTGTTGACAGCACATCCTTCGTTAAAACACAATAAGACGTTTAAATTCACGTAAATTTCGTAACCTCTTTTCTTTACTCTTCCGCGCCAGTGTTTCCCCCACTTACATGATTCATCGATGCTTTGTTACCGACGATCTGATTGGCTTAGATTTTGTCAAGGTACACATTTAATTCCACATCATTGACAACATTTGTAGGGTTCTAAAACAAATGCAAGTAACACAGTGAGTGGTATTTGCTTAAATCGTGTTGAAAATATTAAAATGAGTGTTGAAAACTAAGCGGTATTTGAAACAATGCATGAGGTTGCCCTGCAGGAATAGGTCACCGCCCAATGAAAATGGCCGTTTCTACTGAACGGCTGTTCCTTCACCCTTTGCAAAAGAGCTCTGCACGGAAGGGGTATAACCCACGATACTCCTCCACAGAGTGAGTGAGTGAGTGAGTGAGTGCTTGGGGTTCAACGTCGTACTTAACAATTTTTCAGTCACATGACGACGACCCCTCCAAAGATGGGTCCGATTCAACAAAGCCTTGAGGCCTACACTTCAAACTCAACGAAAATTGTTACCGGTTGAATACTACAGTTTTCAGACTGTGATTACGCAAAACAGCGAGTACAAAGCGGGTGTCTATCAGTTCAAGGCAGAACATTTTAGCTTTACACGTTTGATACAAATATAATAAGGAAATTTCTTTCGCAGAAGGTTCTCGGAAAAAGAACAACACAAAGACCGAAAAAAGTCCACCAGGTAGTTTTACCTTACAATCCTACTCACCTACAATTCCAAGAACGCAGTCGAACCGGCGAAAGATGGATTCGAACAGGTGACCTCACAGCCTTAAAATCTGGCAACGTTTGACAGTAAGAGTTGTTCCCCTTGAACCAAAAGATTGCACTCCTCGTGCACAGCATGTTCACGTTACCGATATCGGTACTATAAGACCTATTAGGCCGATAAACGAAATTGCACTTATACATAACAGCGCCGGAGATTTAGCAAAATAAAGATGCTGAATTGTAAACAGCCAGCACAGAACCTTCAGTCTCACCCTCAAGCCTAGATAAACTGAGTGATATCACAATTTTTTATTTTATTTATAGTTTCGCATTTATATCATATTTTTGCTCTCTAAAAATGAGTGCCATAGGAACCTCTGTTTTTATAATATACAATTGCATAAGCCTTATATTGTCTGCTCTAACATGAAAAAATATCTTGTATAAGCCTATATACCGGTACATCGTTTTTAACGAGAACGAACTGCGGTGAAATTCCTATGAAATAAATTAAACCTTCATTAGGCCATTGTGTTGCGGGGCGTGTAATTTGTTACCTAAACATTTACGTGGACAGTTACAATAAAACCCTCACTGGGTAAACTGACAAGAGGCCTAATTTCACCAGTTACGTGTGACTAATAGCTGGCTACCACACTGTCGTCGCTGCTCTGGTTCGTCCAATAAATTGCAGTGAACATCACTGCATGTTTTGTTACCTAATTCTGCTTAAATCATGGTGCTATTTTTTTTTGTACAATTTGCTGATGTTTATTCCTTTACATGAACAGAACAGTTAGAATAAAAACAAAAGTGAACTTTACTGACTAGGGGCCATATTTCACCTGTTACGTGTAATTTGTTACAGCTATCACACTGTCGTCGCGGCTCTGGTTTCAATATCTGGAGAGTAATGAAACATTTCTACACAAATGAAGAAACTCAAAGTACTATATCAAATTTCGACTGGGTTTCCTTCTTGTTTAGAAGTCTTTTCATACACATAAGATTCGCACTCACTTTAATAGGTTTTAATATAAGCGATTATGCCTAATCGGATTATTTCCAAAACGGAAGTGACGCATATGGTTTTATCTCTTTTGTAGTGTATAAAGTAGGCTAGGCTACATGTACACTATCAATGGTAGTCACAGAGCCCATGCGGATTGAACCAACAATACGAATTTAGGCTATTTGAATAGGGAAGTGAACCAAGATATCGATTTCCCTTCTTGGGCCTCTCGATCTGTTCTCCTGGGCTCTGTCTTGCTCCTGTGTTTTTTTTTGTTTTTTTTTTGTATTTTTGCGCGTAAACATAATAACCTTGATTACGTGAAAAAATTAAAGGGAAAATCAAATATAAATAGAAAGTTTAGGAATTTTTTCCGTCTTGTACTCTTCATCCATTCACTTCAGACTGTGTTTTGCGAATGATTGATTGATATTGGTGTATTTGAATTATATGTTATGCGGGGGGGGGGGGGGGGGGAGCAGACATGGATACCGGTATCAATAAAATGACATAAATTGACCTCAACAAAGTGAATAATTTCTGAGGCATAAATGTAGCATGCACCTGTGCATAATCTATTTTTGTTCCATAGGAGTGGGGGGGGGGGGGGTGCGCTGAACATAAATCTATGAAGAATACAATACGGAAATAAAAGTAAAAATAAGATGGGTGACCATAAAAAAAAAAACAGTGGCATGCGAGGAGTTAGGGAGAATATCTCTAACAGGAGCAGGTGTAAAAATGAACTGGTGTAACAGGTGTTGCATGAGTTAATGCAGTTAAAATCGCATTTATATGACCCCCGGTGATCTCTGGTAATTGATATGTCTCATGACACGCAGGGGTGTAAGTACATAGATGGTCAGTGGGTGATGTGCCGAAACTGCCTGCTGGGTAAAGAGTAGGGAGGGGTGATGTGGAGGTAGGGGGTGCACGGCCCAGTGGGTAGGTCCTCTTACGACTGTAACATCTTGTCCTGGAAAACGTGTAACTTTCCAATTAACAGGTGTAAAATCATCCACTGTGAGGTCTATTAACAAGAAAATGACTCTGATATATCTTTGGCACGTACCTTAAAGACAGATTGAATTGTCCAGGGTGATTTGATTGAGTCGTTAAATTTTATCTGTTTGTTTTTTATATGACAAAGGATTTGCTATTCTTAGAAGCTTAAAGCCGCATCAGACTTTTTGTGAAATAATGGACTTTTAATGGTATCCGTATACAGTTCCACAAAAATGGACCAGACATTACAATACAATACACATATTTTAACTCAATGTCGTTTATATAGTCACATGCGGTGTGGTGAACTGCTGTAAAAAGTAAACAATTGTGCCGCAAATTTCCTTTATATGTTATTATTGTAGAGACACATTAACTATGAACATTCGGCCGAGAACAAAATTTTTTTTTAAAATTACATAACAATTAAACAAAAGAACAGATAACGTACATAAAAAGAAATTAAATCTAAATTTTGTTTATGCATTTTTTGGTGACCTTTCAAAGAGAAATTCACATCAGATTAACATCTATTGTGATGGAATCGTTTTGTATGTCGAATGTGTTTATTTCATGCCGGCAGGTCGCTTTTGTGAATGGAAGGTAAAATTAGACCTTGGGTTGCATTGTGATAGTTGGTAAATGCCCTCATCGGACTGATGGTGAAGTCCGACTTTTTGTCACTTCACCTCAATTGGGATTTTATTCTAACTGTTCATGTACATGCTTAAAAAAAAACAACTTACGATACTCCCGTATAAGCTCTAAAAAGTCGTCTCAAATTAAAGCATATTAAAATTTAAACCAGGTCTTTTGAAACGATTGATTACTTCTTAGGCCTACACTACCCCCAAAAAACCTTTGACAGACCTAAGAAATATACATGCACACTCAAAAAATTAATCTGTTAATTTTAACAGAAATTATGTTGTCTGAGTGATGCTAAAATGTATTCTGCTAGTATAACACAATATCGTGTCACATTCAATATGATATCCTGTTAGTCCAACAGAATCTTTATGCTGCATTAGGGGCCTCCGTGGCTCAGTCGGTTAGCGCGCTAGCGCAGCGTAATGACCCAGGAGCTGTGAGTTCAAGTCCAGCTCATGCTGGCTTCCTCTCCGGCCGTAAGTGGGAAGGTCTTCCAGCAACCTGCGGATGGTCGTGGGTTTCCCCCGGGCTCTGACCGGTTTCCACCCACCATAATGCTGGCCGCCGTCGTATAAGTGAAATATTCTTGAGTACGGCGTAAAACACCAATCAAATAAATAAACAAATAAATAAATTATGCTGCATTAATAGAGCATGTGTGTTATATTTAACAAAGTGATTTTTGAGAGTATTGTTTACAATCTACAGTGTATATCCGTACAATATCCTTATATGTACAATGTATATCCGTACAATATCCTTTTATGTACAATGAATATCCCTACATCTGTTTGAAGGTCACGTCCAAAGTGACAAATTTAAAATAGTTTTGGGGCCTCCGCGGCTCAGTTTGTTAGCGCGCTAGCGCAGCTTAATGACCCAGAAGCTTCTCACCAATGCGGTCACTCTGAGTTCAAGTCCAGCTCATGCTGGCTTCCTCTCCGGCCGTAAGTAGGAAGGTTTGCAACCTGCGGATGGTCGTGGGTTTTCCCCGGGCTCTGCCAGGTTCCCTCCCACCATAATGCTGGCATAAGTGAAATATTTTTGAGTACGGCGTAAAACATCAATCAAATAAATAAATCAAATAAAAATAGTTTTAAAATAGCTGATGTCGGCATATGAATATATCGAATTTGGAGGGATATATTTTCACGATTCGGATTAAAACCAGTCTAGAAACATAAAATATATCAGTTAATAAATGTCCAATGATGCAACTTTAATTTTCTACCATGGTAGAAAACAGCTTCATCAAACATGTGAAACATTTTCAGACAAGCTGAAACAATTTCTACTGAAGCTTAACCAATTTCTACATATAAGTGGAAACAGTGTCTGCACGAAATGAACCATCTTCACCAAAGCTGATCTACAGTTTCAACACTGTTTGAACATTATGAACCAAGCCTGAAACATTTCGAACCGTGTTTGAAACAAGTTAAACGGATTTCTACATGAAACGTTTTGTATCTGAATTGAAATAATGGAACTTTCTTACTTGAGTGAAACATTTGCATACATGTTGAAATAAATTCTGTTCAAGAGTAGAAAGTTAAAAAGAAAAAAAAAAGGAAAGAAACGCAACTTGTAAATCATGGGAAAATAGCACCTGCCAACCTCCCTGAAAACCTGCTTTTAATAAATCTCATTTTCTTCAAAGCGCATCTGATTTTCAAAAAAAAAATCTTTCAATTATGATAATGACAGGCCTAAAGGATTAAAAACTGAAATCCTTTTAACATAATTTACCGCAAACTTTTTCGTGAGCTTTACGTCACACACGCATTATAACTCCTCCAGGCCTCAAAATTAATAGACCATGCAGCCTATACTTCTAGGCAGTTAACAAACGAAATGTGTTTATCCTGTACGTTAAAAAAAATTAAAAAGAAGGAAATTTTAAAAAAATAATAATAACAAAGGTTAAAAGTATTGCTTCGGGTAACTTGGGTACATGCACGCACGGAGCACATTTAATTTCATTACTTTTGTCAGTCCCATAATTTTTGACTGTATGTGTATATCCGGAAACGTCGGCATACACTGTGGTCGTCTGCTTCTCCCAGTGATTAATATCGCACGTCAACGAAGAAAACAACAAAGGGAAATCACTGAACTGTGAATGATTATGACGACCTCACCACTTTGGTTAATATAGACCCGCCGATTAAGTGTTACGAGCGACGCCAATGTTGAACGGATAGGGGTGATACGACGTTGATTTCGTTTGTTTCGTTACAGTGTTTGTCGTTGCCTGCAGTATTACGACAGCGGAGCTGGTTGGGGTAGGGCTACCTGTCTGAAATCTGATGAATACCTACCTGTGGGGCAAAATGCGGACGATTACACAGGTTAGACTGATGTTCACGGGCTGATAAAACTTAATCCATGTCATCTCTTAATTTGATTAGTTAGTCAGACGAACCCGTGTGACGCCGAATTGAGAATGTCCCAAGACTACTGAATGACGTGAATGTCTTACAACAGAAACAAACCAAAGCATGCATCAGCTGCAAGGTGTCATGCGTCAGAGACACCAGATAGTGTATCTCAGCTACTCTATGACATTTACCACATATATCAGTTATTCTATGACATATATACCAGATAGCATACCAGAATATATACATGTACATCAGCTATTCTGTTGGCCCATACCGTGTACATAAAAGGAAGCATATATTAGCTACTGTGTGGCCTATACCTCTTATACCATCGAGTATGTATCAGCTACTCTGGCGTACACATGTACCATGACATATACCACTATAAAAAAACAGCATACATCAGCTACTGTATGGCATATATCGGTTCTATGATATGAATTTGTGTATATCACAGCTCTTTCATTTCTTTATTTATTTACACAAGTACATATTTATTTATTTATTTATTTATTTAACGCGATACTTAGGAATTTTTCACCTACCGGTATACCACGGCATCAGTATAACGTGTGATAATCTTCCCAATTGTAACGTACACACCATATTGGTGGAAGACATGTGGCACTGCAGGAACGCATGACCGGGCAATCGGCCACACGAGCGCCACGATTGCCCCAAAAGCAGTAAAGCAGGGGCAATTACAAATCCCCTGTCCATCAGTGGTTTTGAACTCGAGACAGATGTGTCTCATGCAGCGATTGGAGGGCAAGCTCCTCAAACCACTAGATTATGGCCTGCTTCCTAGCGCTTTTAAAAACTTTTAAAAAGCCAGTAGAGCACGAGTTGATTATAATTGGTTACCCGTAAAAAAGACAAAACATCGCCGATCTCATGTACTAGTCGTGCATGAGAACGAATGACGAGATGTGATAACTACAACTACTGATGCATATATCCCGGCATCTCTTACATTCGACGCGCGCGGACCTGTGAGAAACCCACAGAGCCTTGATGGCTGTATCCACGCTGGTTATTTGAATCAGGGTAGAAAGATAAGTCTTAACGCCTGTATGTGCACGTCTGGTATTCTGTGTTGTGTGATTATTAATAAATTCCTGGATTGCCATGCAATGATGCTGCTAAAGCAATGGCACTGGTAAAGCTTTTGTGACAGTATATATACCTGTACATCTTCAGTCGGATGCGCCTGAACTCAGCGTGTTTTTTTCAACCGCGGGAAACAGGCGTGCGTGTCAAGGTGAGTACGTCCACAAATATATATATATATATATATATATATATATATATATATATATATATATATATATATATATATATATATATATATATACTTGCACTTACAGCTTGTCATTGCATGTATGAAACTCCAATCATTCTCTAATATCATCACCAAGGTTTACGAATTTATTCCGTTGTACTGGCCTGAAGGTCACCGTATTGGCCCAAGGTCGAGGGTGAATTTCAACCCGGCCAATGTATCACTCTGCTTTCCTCTGGGTTGGGGTGGTTATTAAATGCCTGTCTTCCTGTATATACTGTTTATATCAGTAAGTAAAACGACATGAGTTCGTTTGTCGAAGATGTGTACGTACATTTATACCATTCTCATCGCAGGCTATCTGCAGCTGGTTTACACTGACCACTCCGGTTTACACCGAGCACCCTGGTTTACACCGCGCACTCTGGTTTACTCCGAGCTCTCTGGTTTACACCAAACACTCCGGTTTACACCAAGCACTCAGGTTTCCTTCACCTATAAACATGACCGCCGTCGCAGAAAGTGAAAAATTCTTCAGTGCTGCGTTAAGCACGAATAAAAAAAGTAAATGAATACTGCATATTTGAATATGTTTATTTATTTGTTTGAATAGTGTTTTACGCCGTGCTCAAGAATATTTCACTACTAAGAAGGCGGTCAGCATCATGGAGGGAGGAAACCGAGGGAAACCCGTGACCATCCAGTTGCTAGCATTGAATATGTTTAATTGCCACGTGGATCAAGTCACGATATTATCTATACCATGGAACTAATAAAATAGTCAAATTAGCCCCAGCTTTACCACAGTCTATCCATCCAGCACTTGATCGTGTGCATGGACACGCTCTATGTTTGCATGCTCCAATATCGACTTGACTTTAGTCTAGCGTACATCCTCTCGTACTACAGCCGCCTTTTCGTAGTTTTAACTCGCAGCATCCCGAAGCTGCATGGGTGAGTCATCTTTGCTGCTAAGCAATGAGTCAATAGAGGAGGCGTTAAGCGGACTGGATCAGTCGACACCTTGTTATAGGTGCTGACCAGTACTGTAAATAGTGTGTGGCGGTATTTCTCTGATTCTGTACATAGGATATGCCATTACGGGCGATTTATACGGGACTCAATACAGCCGTCCTCTAAGAGGTAGAAATACTACGGAGTTCACAGGCTACGTGTTCTGCAGCTTTCCAGCCTGCTGCCGGTGTAGCAACCAGAAACCCGTCGACTCCAGTTTACAATGCACGAGTCCTAACAAACCACAAACGCGCCAAGGGAGCACGGCTTTCATCGTGTACAGCTACGGCCATACACGTTGATCCTTTTACCGATATAGCACTGTCTGTCAGCATGTGGATATAACTGCCAACAGACTAAAAATCATATCCGGTGCATTGCTATCTGTCATTTTACAGTAATCCTTTGAGTGCTGAAATTACACTACAATGGTCATCTCAGTGGACTTCCGTTGTTGTTTGATTGCTGGCTAGACGGCTGACCGCACGACTGGACGACCGGACGAACCAGCGGCGAACGGACAGACAGACCGGCGTGCCTGTTGTGTCGCTTGCCTCCCCCTCGTCCATTGCTGGGCGATACCCGTCTACATCCGCCTTACCCCCCAGGGTGCCAGGGTGCGTGCTATACGGTAGGTGTTTGTCTAAATGTTTGATACCACTTAGGTAGCTTTGTAAGTCAATTAATGTCCAGTTTGTCGTTGCAAAGGACATTTTGGCTTCGTCCTTAAAGCCATGTTTCCGGCCTGTCTGTCCGTGACAGTTGTGTATTATGACACCTGTGCTTGTTTGAAGCCACACAACACTTCATACCTCAGCACTAACACCTGTAAATTAGCTGTTAATAGAACTTATCACCTGTAAATCTTATTTATGTTTACATTCCCTGCAAAACAGATTAGCAGTTACTTAGTTTGACATGTGGCACGGTTATACAAATAAGAACTGACGTTTAATATAGGCCTAAATGGAAGTCAAACTGTTAGACATATGTCAAACATTAGCAAAAAATATTGACCCATATATATCTATTGTTCAATACAAATTTACTGATATTAAAGCGTATACGCGACTTCAGAGTATTATGGATTGCTGAGAGACCTTCCCTCGTACAATCGGAGAGGGATTATGTACATAATACAGTTATCTACCGACAGGGTATTCAGGATTAACATGGCATGTTTTAGACATGAACATATATTTCGAATCAGTTGACTAGGCGTGACTAAGAGATTTGTGACATTAGGGGCATCTCAAATAAAAAAAATCAAAAGAAAGTTATTTTTTATTTAAATTTTTTTTATTGAGGCATACATTTAAAGCCCCCCACCCCCCACCCCTCGTTTCTATGACGTCACCACCCCAGTGGAGGGTGCATGGGGAGACATGTCTGTCCAAACATTACAAACTGAACTATTATTTTAAAGTCGCTGATAAAATATTAGTAAGAAACAGCAATATTAAACAGTGTTTGCATGTGTTGTGTGTAAAATCCTGTAGATACACCGTAAGTTCGATACACCCTGTGTTTGTGTTGCATAATATATTGCAAACATCAGAAAAGCAAACATAACTAAATAGACGCTGTGTATACAGGAAGCACCAAACATGAAGATAAGAAAGAAAAAAAAACAGCATTGTGAGAAAGAAGGCTGTTGAGGCTTTGTATGTTTTAAAATATTAACAAGAAGATAAAACAGAAAACAAAATCAAGTTGTGCGACAGAAGGCTTTTGAAGCTTCGTCGGTTGTATATTTTGAACCACAAAAGGAAGATAAGAAACAAAACAAAACCAGGTTGTGAGACAGAAGGCTTTTGAAGCTTTGTCGTTGTAAATGTGTATAGGTGCATATACCTTATCGGTGGTAATATTAAGAAGTGAGCAGGCCTATTATTATTATTGTTATTATCATAGCTGTTTGAAATATATTTCATGATCATTAGTGTCTGTCCAGGTATATTTTTCAACATACATACACTCAAAAAATTAATTTGTTAATTTTAACACGAAGTATATTGTCGGAGTGATGCTATAGATGTCTTTTGTTTTTGCAGCAGATTGTTCTTTGAAACATGGCACACATGTTCTGTTAATTCAACATAAAGATTCCATTAGACTATAACATGATATTACGGTGAAAATGACAGCATATTGTGTTATAATAAGAGAATACATTCTAGCATCACTCAGACAGCAGATTTTCTATGAAAATTAAGAGATTAATTTTTGACTGTTTATACATAAAACTTCGGTGTGTGGAATTAATGTATATAGTATATGGACAGTGCTAGTGTGCGATATTATAAGCTAAGGCCAACAAAAAAAACAATCGTTTTATCTCTTGTAAAAACATGGCATAAATAAATTGTGAGATTTTACTGCGTAAATGTTTTACTCATTTGGAATATCATAAGGTATTAATGAGAAGTCGTGTTGTTTAACAAGCAACTTTATTGACAGCGTGTACTTTACCGATAAGTTTCACCTGAAACGCAAGTCTGAGAAGTGTTACTGCCAAAAACGACAGGCTCAGATAAACTCGATATTTCAGCATTGTATTATGCCATCATCAAGATTGATGATGATGGCTTCCTGCTGATGGCAAAATAAAATTCTGACATACTGAGTCAAAATGAAGCTGTTGTTTATCGCAGTAAAACTTCTTGTATATAACCGATATTTGCCTATTTTACGTCAAAATTGGACGATCTGTAGTATACAGTTTACTGTAGACTCGCTATTTATTTTCGTGAAGAGTGTATAAGCGGATTTTCTTGTGTATACGAATATCCGAATCTTTTCTGTTCCTATTTACAACTAACAAAGGGCCGAAGGTAAAGCGTTGATACTGGAGATGGTGTTAGGATTATTTACGAAGGCAATTGTTATTTTCTTGTCGACATCAATATTTGTTATCGCGAAACTAATACAGATTAAGTGAACGTTTCAAGATAACATCGGTATAGGTAGCATCGCGTGTTAGATCGTATCCACAAGTATATCCGATAACACAAGTGGTGTAACGGGTGTAAATCATGTTTCTTGTGTTGCTTTCTGACTTAACAGTGACAAGTTTCACCCAGGTTGTGTAACCCACAAAGCGGCCGTCTGCATAACCCAAGGATGTGGGGTATTATTTGAGGAGGTCTACTGTTAATAACTTCTCGACCCACGGGTCTGTTTATCTAAGACGGCTGCGTGACGGGGGCTCGGCTTGGCTTCCGTATTGCGACCACAGATCGCATACGTCCAGGGAGGGACACCAGCTCCCGTATAACGCCCTGCTCGCTGCGTCTCTGAAATTTGAGCACAGGTCGGGCTTCATCAGTGAGAGTCAATAGTCGGTCTAGGGGGACCGTAGGGGAGGGGAGACAGGTGAAAACAATAGTTGCTCAGTGAGAGGTAGTTTACCTGTGGTTGTACAGCTGGGAAAACTGTCACGTCTGAGGCTTACCTGGCTCTATATAAATCCCAGGAGATACGGTTAGGCGGTCAGATCTTACTCTCGACTTTTACCTGGAGGACGCATTACCTGTGTAACTTCTGCAATCAAATACAGGTAGACGAGTCGCCCCAGCATCAAGGATATACGTGAGATATATATATCAGGGCAGTCACAGTTTTCACGTGTAAGATATAGCAATCTAAGCGATATAGTGCATGTATAGTGTTTCGCTTTGTTTACCCATAATCGGAAGAACTTGCCATTTACAATTGACAACAGGTGAGTGATAGGTAATCATGGTTATGCTTTTATGAGTTTTGTGCGAAGTATATTTTCTGTGAAGTTTGAATAATTTCTTTTTTATATTCTCAAAAGGTCTTGCGTTTTAGGCATATATGTACTCGCCAATTACCCATGCATTACAGCAAAATGAGATGTTGCAATCAACAAAACTGTGATAAACTTTCACGAAAGCTAGCATTGGTTTATTTATTTTTGATGCAAATTTTGCATACCCTGGGTAACAATTTAACACTGTTCTCTTTTCATATCATTAGGTATTTTGTGAAACAGAATAACGCCGTGATCTCTAGAAAGGAAGGTTCCATTGGAAGATCGGTTTTCTTAGAAGGTTCCACTGGGAGGTTATCTGTTAACGTTCTTTGTCGTGAAGGATCCGTACTACACCATGAAGATTCTGTCAGCCGTATTCGCCATGACCTTGATGATAGAACTGCAGCACACGTTCGCTTATGTTATCAACGAAAGTAAACAGGGTAAGACTGATGATAATAGCCTTCGTTTGACTATCGGAATAAATACTTGATGTATATAATAGGCCTGTGGTATACGTGTATGTTGGTGTAATCTGTGGTTCCTGCTTTAGTTTCTTTTCTGAATGAATTCGCGAAACATATCGAATAATTGTTGCAATGTAAAACTAAGTGTATTTTGAACACTTTTGATGATGTGTGAGCAGTGCAAAGTGTACGACTTTATAGAGCTATTGACTTGTCACAGAATGATCACCACTGAACAGTATTATTTTCATCTAATAGGTATTACATGCTGGACATGTCCTGACAAGGGAAGCAACTCTGAATGTAACGACTGGGCGCCCGATCGACAATGCCCTGATAGTAAGTAGTACGGTAAAGGGATACATTACACACCTGGCATCATACACTCCTTGTTTTTGTTGCGTGGCATGTAAGCGTTTTAGAATTATTTTTCTGCTACGTAGATGTGCTGTGTGAATGTTTATTATTTCCAATAACACTAGATTCCTAGTTTCCTGTCACCACACGCACGCCATTTTACCCCCTGCATCGGAAATCGATTTCAATTTTCCAAAATATTCTGACTGGAAAAAAGTCATTGGCATTATGTATCATTGGGAATCAGTGGGAAAGTTTTTTTTTTTTCAGGTTAAGATGAAAGAATAACGTATTGATCATACACTGACATACAAGAGCGTTGCAACACTGTATACCTCTCATTTATACATAGGTCAAAAATTTTCACTTGCAAGGTCTTTCAAATTCAAAGTTTCTGAAACATTCGTGCGAGTTTTGTTGTGTTTACTCCAATTATTGTTGTTGTCGCTCCGGGCGAATTTCGGGCATGCGGAGTGGCGGTGTGGAATGTGAAGATCGCATGGCGTGTGCCTGACGAGACCTGGGAGGGATCACTATGGCAACCTGTTCTATAACACGTCTTTTGTCTTTCTGCAGGTAAAACCGTCTGCCAGACGGTCCATAGGTTCTCCGAGAGCACGGGCCAGAGTGCGAAGGTCAACAAACAGTGCGTGTTACCCACGGAATGCACTTACAACCACGTAGGCTGTCGCTCTGAGAATGGAGTGAAGGTAAGATTACTGAAGTTCGCCTTAGTCCAGGCGTTGTGTCGTATTCATTGTTTTAGCAACCACAATTAATGGACATTTACAGGTCAGTAGCCTAATCGCAATGCTATTCTGGAAACTTGGAAGGTGGTAATAATTATTATAAACTAAAGATACCAAGAGGCATTGGGTGTAATATTATTTGTTGAAGATATTGCTAACGTGGGCAAACCTATCTGAAATTTTAAAAGATAAAAATAAAAACTCCATTAAAAGTCAACAAATTCCAAAACGAACTGCTTTTTCTATAGATTCATGATTGCTGAATAATGAAAAGATGTATCTTCAGAAACGTATTAGGGAAATCATTATAAAATAGTGACAACTATATTTTCGTTGTTCAGAAAGCGGAAATGATAATGGGGACGATTACTCATTATTGACCTATCTGTGGATATATTTTTTTTTCGAGATGTCGGTGTGTAATGCTGTAATTTTTTTTTTTTTGGTTTCTTGCAGATCTGCGTGTCGTGCTGTAACACACCATACTGCAACAAAGAAGCACCTCACAACAACGACACTGCCATCAACCTATCAGTAACCGTCCTTCAGCCGTCGTCCGCCACTTACGCCTCGTTTCATTGCCCAGTCATGATTTTTGTTCTGTCGGCGACTGCCTTACTCTTTACCTGATTGATCAGTGGTTTACGGTGAAGTTGATTGGCCGAGCTCCTTGAAGTTCGGATTGCTGCGTCTTGGTTGCATGCACTGTTCAAAAGGCTGAAGCCAGAAACGCCAGATTAGTGGAGTCGCTTAATCCATAGTTACAGCGTTCCTGGCGGAGAACACTTCGATTCAGGTGAAGAATGACTTTGATAATATAGTGCTTGTTTTCTGAGAAAGCCATAAGTTATACCCTGGTATAACCGATGTTACATATTGTGTTTTAATAGTTGAGGAGTTCAGTTTCAAGGAGGTAAAACCAGAAAAGCCTGCACCACGTGGCACTACGGTACCATCACTACCTAAGGGTGGAATTTTTACGCCACAGGTAAAACTGGAATCGGCATCTAAACAGCAGTCGTAAACTAAGCTGTCGATATAACGGAGTGAATTAAGATTGGTCAACCACATGAAAAAATTACTGCAACTCGCTGAAGTGCTATTATTACATTTAGGAGGTTCGAACCTATATGTAACAGAACGCCTAAGCCCCGCTTGTATCCTGGGAAGCTATAAGTAGTAAGAGACACCTGCACAGCCGTTCCTACAGATAAGCTTGGAAGTTATTAGCAGGCGTTCTAGACTAGGGATGTTGTATATATATATGGTGATATATATAGTGATACTTAGGAACCTCGCCTCATTGGCGCAAAATTGGTAGACATCTTGGGATCTTGTATTAATGGCAATTGTCACAAACAGTGTGCCACAACTGATGGTGCAGATTCTTGCTCAGGTAATTAGCTTTATTTGGGATTAATCTTCATAGTTATAGCCTCCTCAAATTTTTGTTCAGAAACGATTTATTTCTATAAACACGGCCGAACTGGTTATCAGTATATGCATTCCGGATTCGAGGCTGATTCAGCATCAGATTTAGAATAATAACAGAACCTTGGAATGGATATTGTAAACTGCACAAAGTGCATAATAACTGTATGGTATATTCACTAACCAATTGGAAAGACACACATTGAAAATGTACACGATATCATCTGGGTTAGTTAATGCAGTATACCAATTGATCAATGCTGAAATATTGTCTTGGGAAACTGCATGCTATTGCGATTCCATTGCTCACGTATTCTATACGACGACTGTTCATGGTACCGGAATAAAGCTGCTTTTTTTCTGCATAAAAGATATGGACATGTAAAGGATAGGCCTACTTGGAAGATATTACCTGTTGTACAAGTCGTTAAAAGAAATAGTATACTCATTCCCGGTCATACGTGTATATGCATCTTCTGAAGTGCGAATTTATGTGAATTTGTTTCATATATTTATTGAAAAATAAACGAATTACATAACTTAAATTATTCTCTACGTTTTTCTTTAAATATACCATATATGCCCCACAGCAATTTCCACGCTATGGTAGACTACCGATGGACGTTGGGATGTGTCAGGAAACACGGCAGCAAAAATTAAACAATACTTTTATCACTGTCCACAGTATCTGGGACTTAGGGACAAAGTGTATGGTCCGAAAGATTTCGTCCATTTTTCAAGTTCTGCCAGCAACCTGCGGATGGTCGTGTTTCCTCTCACCACAATGCTGGCCGCCGTCAAATAAGTGAAATATTCTTGAGTACGGCGTAAAAGACGATTCAGATAAATAAATAAATAAACATTTTTCAACATTTTTTTCGTTGTGATTGATTTGTGCAATCTTACACCGTCACGAGTGAAGTTTGACTAATTTGTTATCAGAAGAACTCGCGTTTTCACATCAAAAGTATCACTTTAAGGCTTTTATGTCCTCCCGGCAGGGTATTTTTTTAAATTAAACTTTAGGTGAAATAATTTGCATGTTATGTATAAACTCATTTGTTACATTGCGAATTTGCCATCTCATCGCGGCCAATGGCCTATCATCTGGGTTGAAAGCGAATGAGCCTTTGAGGGTAAAGAGACTACTTCTTTTATTTGATTGGTGTTTTACACTGTGCTCAAGCATATTTCGCTTATACCACCGTGACCAGCATGGCGTGCATCATTCATTAAAATGGAAAACGCCATTAAACAAACTACCACAACCACCGTGACCAGCATTGAATAGTAAACCCACCTTAACGGAATTCCCACCTATGGCGGGAGATAAAAACGGCATAAGATGGACTTGAACGAAAAACTCCCGCATTGATAAGAGTCACCGTGCTGCTCTAGTACGCTAAGCACTAGGCTACAGATAGGCTATATTGAATAGGAACACTTGGATGTCATAACATTGACAGATGCGTCAGGAGGGCATAACAAAGTAACACCTTTGACATTTCAAGTTCACATTTCATGAGAATAAGTGTAAGAATATTCACCCTGAATTATGCAATTACATGTTGTATACACGTATGTACTTACAGCCACGTGGGTAGCGAGTTGACAGCGGTTATATATACTCGTCAGACGCGAGAATATGCGGGATTACATGACCGTTGGATCTCACCTTACAAGACTGGTATAGAAATCATTTAGAAAATAGGATATGAATAACGGCATTATCGTTATTTGAGATTACACTTTCTGTATATAGTACAAATATGTATTATATTTAATACATCGCTGGTTTGAATACCGGAGAACTCTCAGCAAATTTCAGTTCTAAAATCTGTGTTACATGTATATGTAGAAACTGTAATCCTATAACAACAATCTGGTTGCTATTCCAATATACTGCGCGACGGCCTAAAATTTGTTTCCACCCACTGCCCTGTTAAAACTCTACAGAAGTTAACTCATGTGTGACGACGCCAATTCTAGTGTGACGGATTATACCACTAGAGGGCGTTGCACAACAAAAGAATTTATCCCCCTTCGTCAAAAAGAAGACAAATTAATGTCGAGTGGGTTAATTGCTTGCTGAGATTGACAGGTAATTAATGACGTTCGTCTGGACAGGCTTGATACTATCTGGCGTCTTGTCATTTTATCAGCTGTCATAAACATCAAGCCGATGTGCAGATACAAGTCCTGGGCGTCTCCATCTTTATTTAGATCAAAGTCATCTTTCGTGTATCTTTAAAATCCATTTAAAAGGGGCCGAAAATGTCATGATCTCCTAATTCATCCATGTAGGATATATATATGTACATGGATATTATGCTAATTTATTAAACATAACTTTTCCACGGGCTATATATATATATATATATATATATATATATATATATATATATATATATATATATATATATATATATATATATATAGGCTTAATGCTAGCCGTCGTCGTTTAAATCGCGGTATATAAATGGAACATTCTGCAGTATGTCGCGTAAAAACTAATCAAATAAATAAACCTAACCTTTACCTGCATATAATACACGCCATTTTATTCATTTATTTACTTCACGAACGTTACGAGCATGATATTATCTTTCACATTTTTGATGTATTACTGGTAAATATGACGGCTTCTCAATGGAGTAGTTTTAGACCAGTGACGTCTAATTTACTATTGACATCTCTGAATATTGTGTGTGTGTGTGTTGGTGTGGGGTGGGGGGGTGGGGGGTTCTAATTATGCGTGAGCCATGGTGCTGATGGTTGAAGTGACGTCTAAGCATCTAAGCATTTTACACGAACAGTTAGCACTATAAACATTTAATTTAGGCCTATATATAATATGTACAAAAATGAAATATATCTGGTGAGTGTAATTGTCTTCATATGTAAGTTGTATTAATTAACGAGGAATTATCTTATGTGAGGACATAAGTTGTCTTGGGGACATCAATTCTTTACAGGTATTTTCTAAAATTAAGAACACCAGAAAGCAGCATCATAACTTTGATAAAATTACTTGCGGTGGTAGAAAAAAAACAACAACAACAACAAACAAATAGCGCTAGCAACAATCGCAAATCAGTGACGATGACGAATGATCTCCTCAGGGGTCTTTGAAACCGGACTGCTCAATGAGTTTGATCACTCTTAAATTCCCCTTACTAATTAATGTCAGCTCTCAAGTTTGACAGACTGCCGTTGATTCCGCCCGTGATACAGAGTATACTGGGAAAAACTGTCTGGCTATTATCGCATGTGCATGGGTCTATAGTGCATGTATAGACTCAAATCTTCAAGTCTGTCTCGCCTGAGTTACCCGTATAGGCTGCATCCATCTCGTCGGACATACAATAACAGTATGGTTGTAACGGGTAAACGGGAAAACCATTGAATGTGGTAGGAGTCTTCAATATAAAGATACAAATATAGATAACACATAAATATGAAATAAAAAAAGATAAATAAAATAAAAATAAATAAATAGAAACGTTTTGATATAGGCATCATAATGAACGTTCAAAATAAATTAATATTTATTTTTTGGGGCTGGTGTTTTACGGCGTACTCAAGAATATTTCATTTATACAACGCCCGCGAACATGATGGTGGGAGAAAATCGGGCAGAGCCAGAGGGAAACCCACGACCATCCGCAGGTTGCTGCCAAACCTTTCCACGTTCGGCCGGAGAGAAAGCCAGCCTATTTATTTATTTATTTATTTGATTGGTGTTTTACGCCGTACTCAAGAATATTTCACTTATACGACGACGGCCAGCATTATGTTGGGTGGAAACCGGGCAGAGCCCGGGGGAAACCCACGACCATCCGCAGGTTGCTGGGAGACCTTCCCACGTACGGCCGGAGAGGAAGCCAGCATGAGCGGGACTTGAACTCACATCGACTGTGTTGGTGAGAGACTCCTTGGTCATTACGCTGCGCCAGCGCGCTAACCAACTGAGCGAAACCAGCATAAGCTGGACTCCCACATTGGTGGGAGCTAGGCTTCTGGGTCATTGTGGCGTGCTGGCTTGCTTACCCCCTCTTCCATCCTATGGGAATTTAAAATTTTGAAATGACTATAATCAGGAATGTCGTTCGAAGAATCAAGTGATGTGCTGAGGTACATATGTGGCTTAAAATGGAATAAAGATTATCTGCAAAATACATTAATTTAGCGAATGAAACGTATTTTCAAGAACAAGAACAATCATATATGGAGTGAACGACAATATATGGGATCATAAGAGAATATATTCTATACTAAATTCAGCATAACTGTTGACAAAATTCAATTCGCTCAACATAAACATGTCTAAATATGAGATACACACACACACACACGCACACACACACACACAATATACTTTGTGAATTCTTGCTTGGGATATGTAGACCTACATCGCATCAAGAGGATATATCCCATCACGCTGCATTTCCCATACAGCTGAAACATACAATATATTTAGCCTTTTGATTTTTCTCCTCAAGTGTCCGTCTGTATTTTACTAAATATTTATATCGCGTTATAACCCACGACCACCCACAAGTTGTTCCAAGACCTTTCCAGGGACGAGCGGCCGAGGAGAAGCCAGCATGAGCTATACTAAGAATTAACTAATTGATTGATTGATTGATTGATTGATTGGTGATAAAGGCCCTAGTGGTATGCTCAAGAATGTTCACCTACATGACGGCGGTGGCACCGACCTTGGACAAGTATCAGACAAATCGCTTGACACAGTGTAAACTGGGACAACACTCGACTTACTGCGAGCCAGGATCCAACTCCACGAAACCATTTCGGACTTACGTTAAAATTTAACCTTCATCGCAATGCTTGTAGTCTGTGGGGACTGAAACTTGAAAATTTTGACGAATTTGTTTTATGATAATATTGATGAGGCGGTTAAAAGTTTAATTTTCCTATAGGGCCAAAAATTAAGCTTTAACATATCCTTTGTTAAATTGTTTTTGAAAAATGTCTTTGCGGAATCAGTTCTAGCTCTTAAACTATCTCAGCAAGAGAGTGCCCCAAAATGCTTTCAGTGAATGCTGAAGGTTTAGCTACCTATGTAATCATACAATACGGTAAAACATATTACGAGCCCTAATGTAAATTGATAATAAGCCATACACACATATATTTACCGTTTGCCAATTAGCACACTGTCAGTTTTACTCTTTTATTTTTTTCTCTCCAGATTTCAGTTTTACGTAACTTATTTGTAGCGCGTCTTCACAGGAAGCTGTTTATTTTCAGGTATACTTCCTCCTTAACTGTGTGCAGGTGAAGCCTGCTATCCCGTGAGAACTACGGCCAGAGAGGATCACAAACTTCTCCGTGCTGATTTAGTCGGCGAACAATTCAAAGGATATCCATGTTGAATCATGGACTATATAATTAAGTCCTCACGCCATTAACGCTTAGTATTTGATCTCCCACCCCTGGGGAGAGCGTGACGGTGAGAATCCTCTTGGGACACCCCGGACTGACCCCAGCGCTAAGCCTCTCGGAGATGTACCGGTCACTTCTTATAGCTCTGACCACACAGTGATCCTTCACCCAACACCCCTGGGATTCCTCGTAAAGCGTCACGTCAGTTCAAACAATGTCTATTGCCAGTTAATTTAATTCGCAGGAATTCACCTAGGCAGTTCAAACGCCAGGTGCCGGCAACACGCATAGTTGGAAAATCGTTCAAAAGTCTTAAGGTAATTTAAACTAATAAATTTGCTGAAAGTTTCCCCGTAAGATTCCGTTCATAATCTTGTATATAGCTCCTGATACATCTACTAGGAGCATTCTTTAATCATCACGCAAAATCATAATTGTGTTTCCTTTTCGTATAATGCGTTAAACTACATATTCGTACCCGAAAAACACGGTTACCAACAAAACCTTGATTCAGAAGCCCTTCAACTATATAGGTTACATTCACTGTCAACTACAAAGTGTTCGAATCCCAAAGAAAAAAAGTTTCTTTGTGGAACTTCTATACTGGATATGTAGCTAGTTCACTTTTCACAAAACTTCGTATAAGGACATAAGAAGAATTTTTTTTTTTAAATTCAAGTTTTTTTTTCAAATGACGTTAAAGCGCCAGAACGTTATTTACGAGAGAAATCATCACAAACTGATTTAGGAGGTTTTGTGAACCCATGAACGTAGTTGTTTGTTTGGTAAAGCCACTGATAAAGTTTCGCACGCATGACGTACTAATACAGTATGCAGATCATACTGGTGGAAGACAAGCTTTGGCCCATGAACGTTGGACATCGGGCACGGCCAGCAAAACATGCGGGTTTCGATAATTTGATTTAGCGCTTAGCTTTAATACCCTATGATATATAATACATTGGGGTGATTTAGAGGCATCGTAGATGTATGTCCAAACATGTAAACTAATAGAAAGGCGTTGTAACTGAATGCCCTAAAATATTTTCTTATTATTGTTTTTTTTTTTTAGGTCAATATTTTCTATTACACCCGCGGTATATTGAAGTTCATGAGGGGTTGAAACCATAGCAACTAGCTATATAGATCACATTCAAACACACCTTCTATAAAATACTGCATAGCAACCTCGGGCGTCTCATGGCTTCCAGACCAGAAGAATAGCTGTGCCTATTCTCCTGAGTGAGGAGATACATCATGTACGTGCATCAGACACCACAATGCTGCAATTTCAAACTGTTATAAGTCTCCACATTCTCGTTTCACACATGCAGGTTATCTATGGTCGATAAGGAGGTAATTTGTCCTATGTGAGAGACGGTGTGGAAAATTTGTATTTTTTTGCAGGAACACGTTTACTTAATAAAATATTAAGTTGACGCATTACGACCGGTTCGTTTGGAAATCATAGCTGCACTAGTGTAAAATGGAACAACTGACACAATACAATGGAAAACAGGCAAACGCCTGTTTAGTTACGCCAAAGTTGTTAGGGCTGTTACATGTCCACCAATGCCACTTCAGACCAGAACGTAATTTCGCATGCATGAAGACAGCTTGTTATAATCTTTTACTGATAGAAATATTTTTTCAATCCAAGAAGGTCTTCAGGTTGAAATGTTCAAAAATATGTACTTCTTCATTTCTAAAATTTGTGTTTAGGATGAAAACTAACTGTTGTGATAACGTCGTGTGTTTGGTGCAAGTATATAATTTACAAAGGCGCTAATTAAATTATCACTCGTCACCTCCAGATGTACGAATTCCGCCCAGGACGTGTAATCTATGATCTTATGACTTTATGTAACTTTTCATTATTCATATTTCATTAATTTATTTACCTGTCAAGTTAATACTTCCATATTTCGTATCATATTGAAATAAATATTCAGCCACTACATGTGCAAATGTACATCACACTATTCCCTATTTTGCTTTTGCGGACATGCTCTGCCGCCGTGGAAACAAGTTGTTATAAGTTACAAGTTCATCTTGTAACTTCAAACTAGAATAGGTAAACTAATTGTATTTTGAAGTTAGAAGTTACAAATTGTAACTTCTAACTAAAGGCCTCTATGGCTCACAATATAACCGCTGAAGGAAAAAAAATCTTTAAATAAACTGCTGGATACGTCTTGTTTGACCTTATATCTCTAAACCACACGTCATTGTCCCTTCCAACCTTTTCAATGCCAGAAACACTCAGGTGCCAAATAAGCATATTTATAATTATTACTAACGTATATTCCTGCCATTTTACTATAAGTTTACAGAAAGTTTATGTTGATATGTCAGTCAGAGAAATTCAACGAGCTTGTTAATATAGCTTCCTTGTGCTTTGTCAGCTTATTTAACTGCTGTTTTATACCACATATACTCAAGGATGTTTCCCAAATGGCAGATTTGTTGGCAGGGGAAACCCGGGGACAGGGTCCTGAAGAAACTAACGCACATATCCAGGTATTCGACAAACCTGTTTACAGCCGCAAGCAGCCGTGTGGCAAGCAGCCGTGTGTTGGGGTTACACTTGGGAAGGGGAACGCATCGTACCTTGCCAGGAGTCTGACAAGCTTCCGGTGGCAAAATCACTGGAAGCTGGATTCCGTAATTAGACAATGAATGACAACAGACACATCGGTATATTAAAACATGCATTTACTCAAATGATTCATACATTAAATATATATTTACCGTGAAATGCTGCTTAGCACCTGTACATGTAAATAAGTCTACCCATAATCTTGCCTGCAATATTTGAATAAAAAAAGTCTGACAATAGCTTCACTCTCAAATCATCATACACAAAGTAGTAAAGTATGTTACGCACGGATATTATTTGCCACTGTGTCGCACATGTGTGTGCGTGCGTGCATGTGTGTGTGTGTGTGTGTGTGTGTGTATGCAACACGTATGGCAAATATTTTCCTGCTTTACAGAGACCTGAAAGCAGACAAGTAACATAAATAGCAATGAATAGTGAACAGGGCGTATAGTAACTGCTGGGACAATGTCACGACTCCGTGTTATGACAGAAATCAACGTAAAAATCTGTTTATTTACTTGACACGCTTTTTCCTTTCACCAAAAGTGTTACTGTCTTCTGGTGTACTGTAGCTTATTAGTATGGAAGGAAAAACAAATAGGACTAGACTACTAACCAAGAATCTTCAACCATGGTATCGGATATAGTGAGAACGACGCCCTCCCCCCTAAAAACAACAACAACAAAACTGTAATAACGAGCGGAACAATGTTAAATGACTAATTGAAAAGTCTTCTCAATGGTCAGTTTATACAACCATAGTGATACATCTGACAAAATGATGCTAAATTGTTCAGTCTTAACCAAAAGGTATAACCTGGGATACAATATGAGATACTGTTTGCCAAGTAAAACACTCGCCACCTGTGATAGGCAATACATAGGTTTTACCAAAACAGACACATTCCCAGGGTTGAAAAGACCAAATGCGAAAGAGAATATAGGTTTAACGAGAACAGAAACCACCAAACATGGGGGAAAAGGCTTTAGGAGAACGAATGTATCCAGCCCATGGCTTTAAAAATTAAACGGCAAGCGTCTCTACTTCTGCAAAGCAACTTTCCATGTAGGCATACTCTTCCCAACAAGGCACAGATTTTACACGAAATGTGAGAATACATGATACTGCACATTTTTTTTTATATATATATAATAAATCAATCTTGTTGCTCGGTTAACAATCTAGTGATATTTTAACTTGACACAATACAAATTTACAACGCCCTGAGGAACAGTTTTGAGCCTGGCGCCTGGTAATTCCGCAGTAGAATTTGACACATTAACAACCTGAACTTGCCACATGTATGCTTAACATCTGAAGTAAAAAAGTACCGGTTAGTATTGGTAATAAGACTGTAAAAAGTCTTTTTTGATACATTAATTTGTGACAAACCACTGCATTTTCAACCTTGTCTTTAATGTTATCACAACTAAAGATATAGAAGTCAACAACACAACATTTTTGTGCAATTTGTAACACAGAATTAAGACATACAGTAGATAAGGTGAAAAACAAATGTGTCACATGTATGTCACATGTGTGTCACATGTGAAATCCAGGCTCTTGTCAATTTATCTTTTACATCTTCTTGGCCAAATAAAATCCACTGGCAAACTTTCCCGTACATCAACACTGTAAATTATGGTTTGATCTGAGGATGAACAGTAAATCATGGTGATCGGATTTGACTGTACAATTATACAACCACTCCTTTTGGCACATTTCATAAACCTTTTCTTCCATATGTTCTTTTAGTTTAGAACTTATAACCTCTTTTTCCTATTGGCTATATTTTCATTTTTGCCCAACCCTGGGGAAACAAAGCGAACCCTTCGTAACTGGGTGTGCATGGTGAACCACACACATCGATTTGGTGGCTCGCACTTCATCACACTACCTGCTACCCTATGTACACAAATCATGGATTTTATTAACATAATATACACGCATCAGACATCAGAGAAAATATCAAACAGATTACACCGGACAGAGATACTCTAACATACTCTCTAATAACCTCCCTCTACAGTGTACATACAAGTGCTAGTTAAGGAAATAACACACCCAATCATTCATCTGAGATTAGATTTCATCGACTGTTGATCATGAATATATGCACATGGAATACTGGACCACAATGCCAACAAGTGTCAGTGTTAACAATTACTGTGCAGTCAGAGAAGATGTGCGGTCATGAAGAAGTAGATATGCATGTACTTATAACCACAAAATAACGTTTGTATGGACGAAAACTGTATACACAGTCAAACTTTATTCTTTCTAAGCTACCGGTACCTGTACATACAGTATGCCAGCGATAATAGTTCTTGTTTCCAGATTGTGTGAAAATGCGCACAGTATGACAATGTCAGCAAAAATCAAGAAGAAAGGGTGAAGTGCTGCTGAAAAACGAAGACGTTTGGTTGCTTGATGGCTGCTAGAATTCACATAAGATCGTCACACGACTGAAAAGGGTGATCGACCAGTACAACAATGCCTCAGTCATGGTACCATTGCTACTTGTATCTTACCAAGGAAACGCCATGCGCCATTGACAGTGTGGATTTCTGGGTTGTGTAATAACGTCATCATCCACAAACAGACAAATGCTGTGTAGTTATTTACTTATTTATTTGATTTGTGTTTTACGAACACATTCTACTCATGCAGAAGGCTACCACCTTCCATCGACAGGCTGGGAGAGTCTTGTCATGGAGACAATGGTCAACAGTTCTGAAAATGCTGCCTAACAGGAATCGCCAGTTTTGGTCACAGCTCTCCTGTACCATATGATAATGGCTGTGCAGTATAAACAGATTGCATCACATAAAACCACACACATAAAATGTCAACTTACTGGCACATGAAAATAAAAGGAAAAGACAGGAGCAGACACTCACTGTTCTCAAAACACATCTTCACATTCATCACTAATTTTGCAAACTTTCTTAAAAGTACAGCAATGCATTCCAGTTCGCTTTCATCCAGAAGTACAGTAATGGTTGGTGCCATGGACAAAATGAATTACAATGCATTATTAGCTTGGTATCTCACTTCAGTCTAATCATAAAATTTTAATTTCCTTTCATGCAGTGCTTGCATTTATAAAACTTCCTAATTTTTCATGTTAAACCATCATATGCAACTGAGACAAAAATTCACTGAACCTGTTCCTTGTCTTAAAATTATGTTGCCGACACAAACAACATACATTTACAAATGAAGAAAAAAAAAATCATCTTAAATTTTCAGTCTCATGAAAATGGTGCTAGTATGTAAGTAAATTTGAGTGCTTCAGCATTGGAAGATTTCAGCAGGAACAACCTATTTCACCTCCACTCGAGGAGAGCTGGATTTCCACCGTCTCGAGGGGAGATCACTGGAGCTGAGACAGTGTGATAGGCCCTGAGGAGCTGAAGTCCAGGAAGAAGGGACCCTCTTTACCAGGCTGGAATGTGCAGGGTATGATGTTGTAGACTCCCCCTGGGATCTGGTCTATCTGGAGGACGCAGTAACCGGGCCTGGGTGGGGAAGAGAGAGAGGACTATGATGCTTAACACAAAAAAGAGTGATGATAATACATGCTCACATGAACGAATTTAGTGAGCTACAAGTCATTTTTCTTTCTTAATACATGTATTGCAGTTTAAAACGTGTACAACTGTAATTCTTCAACCTTATCATGTGTTTGTAAGGTGTTTATTCAAGCATATTCTGAAGGTATCATTCTGCACTGACTGATAAAATTATACTTTTTTTGGAAGCGTTGAAATTGGCTGATCCAATCAACGTAGTTTTGTCTCCAAAATCAAATATGCATAATATAATAGAAGGTTGGGGAATTTGGGTAAAAATCACAGGCATTAAAAAGCTTTTCATCCTGAACTTTTCTCTGGCAGAAAAATTGAACTTACAATCTGTTCAAGGCTCCGTCCCATTTAAAAATTAGTAAAATTGTCATAAAGCGGCGTCAAGTCACAAAGGGCTGTACATTCATTTCTTAAAACACACATATTACAAGAACTTGCCCTTACCTGAAGTCACCTGATGACTTCTTCTTGAAAGACGTAGGTGTATCAGAGACATTTTCCAGGACACAGACAACGTTGAAACCTACACTGTACTGTCTGAGAAAAACAAAAACAACGCCAAGTGAGAAATAGCATCATTACACAGGTGTCAGACATTTAACACTGCAGAAATGACTGAATTCTCACTGACACTGCCAAAATGAATGAGTGTATGAATGATTATGGCTTCTCTCAAGGTCTGCAATATCAAACCCCTATTATAGCAAATAATTACCATATTTGCTTATCTAAAGCAAATTCAGATAGGGTTGGCCCGTCAAGAACTGACTCCAGCATTCACACAAAAACCATATTTAATTTTCCTCTTAGCCAATGTCACAAATGCACTCCCAACACACAGTGTATGTTCTCTTTAATACATCCTGTGCAGCGCATTGCACAGGAAGATCTAAACCAGCAAGAGTTGTGTACTTATGCTTTTGACCTACATATACAACTTTTAAGATCAATCTTGCATCAGGGAACATTAAAACCAGTATTATTTGTTTGTGTCACACATCACAACTAACAGCCTGAGCATTTTCAGATTTCTCAGAGTGAAACAAAACAAAAAGTAGGTTGAAGTCCACAACACAACAAAAAGGTCATAATTTTGTGGAAAACAAACAAACCAGGACGAAATTTATTCCAATTTGATTTGTTTCATGGAAGCAAAGTCCCAAGTTTAATACAGAATAACAGAAATTTTTTTTTTGGAAATCTGGAAAATGTGTCAGCCCAAAACAGGACAAAAACGATGATATTTTTGTTGACAATGAACAAAATTTCCTGAAACTTGAACATGATCTGCACTTTTAACTCATTCAGGTAAGCCATGTACCAAGCATCAACTCAATATGGGGAAGCCTTTTGAGAGAATGTCCAGAAAACTGTTCCATGACCGATTGATGGACGGAGAGACAAGGGGTAATCCTACAGTTGGCTACACTTTGTTAGCAGTAAGAAATTAATAACACCAGTGCATAGAAAATTTAAGTGGGAATTTCTCTTCAATCTAGTGGTAGAAGTGGCCACTCCAAACCCAGAGATTGCTGGTTCAAATCCCCAGCTAGTAAGGCCAGCCACACTTGGCCCTGACAGCAAGCTCGCTGGGTTAGCAGGCCGTCATGCTATGGTGGACCTTCTGCTCGTTCAACTCTAATTTTATGGGGAGTCACGAGGGCATGACTAGGAAAACCGGGGGTTAATGTGACAGGGTGACATGTAAGTGCTATCTACTTCCGGGTTGGAGGACATTTTCTTTTAGCCTAGTAGTACAAGCACAGGTTCCAAACCCAGAGATCGCTAGTTCAAATCCCCAGTTGGCAAGCCTGTTACAAAGCACAAAAAAAACTATTAAACTGTGGCAATGAAACACCAACAATATGTCAGCTTACTTAGGCCCCAGGAGCTCTATGAGGATGGTGTTGTCTGTCTTACTGTTGTCAATCTTGATCTGGTAGATGGGGTTGTTGTTGTAGGTCTGTGGGTAGTTGGCACATCCCCCAGCCGTCTTCCCCTTCCACTGGCCTGTCAGCTACATAAACAAAACAAGACACTGTATTTTAGCATTTTCAAATCACACATTTTGCTTGATTGTGCTTGATTCCTCTATAATATAGGGTAACTTAAAACTTCTTATGTAGTTCGAATAATTTCTCATCAGAAAACTTAAATGTTGGCATTAAAAATATCATTTCAAGGCCTTTATGTGCTGCTGACAGTGCATTTTTACATGCCAAACTTTAGGTGAAATAGGGTAGTCACCAATGAAGCTTAAACTGTGTAATGCTAATGACAACAAGGGCTTACCCGTTTGGAGTACTTTTCGTTAAAGGGGTCCTTGATTTTGGTAAGCAGAATCTCACAGGTAGCGTACACCCTGAGTGTGTAGTGTATGGTATTGTTCTTTGAGTACTGCGATATCACCAGGGTGTAACTCGTCGAACCTTTGTTCTCCACTAGTTTGCAGAGGTAGTGGGGACTGTTGATACGAACTCCGTCCTTGTACGGAGGGGGGTCGTCTGGCGCAAACAGAGAATGTATAGTGTAGATCTTCAACCCTTTCAACCACAAAACACCTTTTCTCAGTGGAATTTATGAATATAATTAGTTTGAAAATGACGCAATAATGATTTGTTTGTGTCATTAAAGATGCAACCTTCATTAACCTGTGCAAAATATTTTTTCTACACCAAACAGTTCTGTCAAAAGATTAAAAATTAAACTGAAAGAAAGCTAAAACATAAAGTAAGGTTCATCAGAGAATTAAAAACTGGTATAAACAGAGAGAATGAAAATCACACGGGACTAATTCGGCACTTGTTTACACAGGTAGTGGGGGCTGATGATACAAGCTCCACCCTTGTAGGAAGGGGTACGGACTGGTATGAACAGAGAGAATGAAAATCACACGGGACTAATTCGGCACTAGTTTACACAGGTAGTAGGGGCTGATGATACAAGCTCCACCCTTGTACAAAGGTGTACCGCCTGGTATAAACAGAGAGAATGAAAATCACACGGGACTAATTCAACACTTGTTTACACAGGTAGTGGGGGCTGATGATACAAGTTCCACCCTTGTAGGAAGGGGTGTCGACTGGTACGAACAGAGAAGGCACTAAAGTGAAAGACAGCTAATCAATGAACTTAAGATTCATCAGACAAATGAAAACTACGCATAATCATACTTTCATTTATTATTTCAGAATATCTTTTAGTGAGTTAAAAGCATTCAGATGACAGTAAAAGTACTCTTCAACATTTTCAGCAGTGTCTCTGGTAATGCTTATATGCACTTCAATTTTGAGCTGTTTTTTCACCTCGGTAAAGTTCTCCATGAACCACCTTCTTATTAATGCTTCTCAGTTAACTGGTTCACATGATGAAGCATGTTGTGTCATCACTGATGTTAACTAAAAACTTCGAAATCAGAACAAAGGGCACAAATGATTCTCACTCCAGCCGGAGGTATCAGCTAGATTGTATCATATTAATTCCTTCAAAATATCTACCCTAATTCTTCTAATTTCTGCGACAGATATTAATAGTGTTGAAAGTAGAATATTACATTTCTTTGTCAGGGTTATAGAAAAGTAAAGATATGAATGTGTTGTTCATTTGATGGTCAAGCCATGTGAGAAAAAAACAAAACTCAATATTCCTGACAGAATTACATATATATTGGCCAAAACGAGCAGACCAAGTTTCCCAAAATTAGAAGAAATAGCATAGTTTGTTTGGTGGAAAAAGCAAACAAAATGCCTTATAGCATAAATAAATACATGCATATAAACACACATTTACTTTCTACAACAAAATTTCCCAGTTCATGCTGGTTTCTTCTCCAATTCATTAATTAAGGCTTGAAACACCAATACAAAAAATACAATAAAACTTACAAATAAAGTTTGTAAATGTAGGGATGTTGCATTACCAAAATTCTGTCACAAAAGTGGGGTACTTACATGGATAAAAGATCTTTTTACCCTCTGTTTTGTACACAAGAACTGTTATGAATTCTTTGTTGTCTGCAAAGTCATCCTGGAAAAAGATAATTCAGCACCATGATAAACTTCAATGTCATCTGTGAACTAATTTTAAGACAATGAGCTCTAGCATAAACTGCTGAAATAAAACTGAAGAATTAAAGACAACATACAAATCACTATATACACAGTCACAGTATACGGACACAAGTCCCTGGAACCATGCTTTATTTTCTGTAAACATGATTACTGTAAATATACTTATGGTGAATAAATACAATACTTGCACAATGTGATCGTTTTCTAAGTAGACTGTAACGGCCATGGTGACAGGTATATATTACAGTTACAATCAACTCAGCCTATGATTGGTTTCTGTGAGAGGTCCCTGATCAGTACTGAGCTATGCCCCAATATTCTTAGCATTAGTTTTATTAGTTCTGGTATGACCTTGTAAACTTTAAAGCCTTTTTGTATGACCTAGTCAGCATGCTCTACAGTGTTAGGTATGACCTTGTCAGTTTTAAAGCATTCTGCAAGACCTTGTCAGCATGCTACCTTGTCTAAAGTCTCAGGCATGGCCCTGTTAGTTTTAAACTCTTAAGTATGACCTAGTCAGTTTTCTGGTCTTAAGCATGACCTGGTCATTTTACAGCCATGGCTTTGTCAGTGCTAAAGTCTATGTTATTACCATGTCAGTTTTCTAGACTTAGGCATAACCTTGTGAGTTTTCCAGTCTTTAATATGACCTTGTGAGTTTTCCAGCCTTTGCTTTGACCTTGTGAGTTTTCCTCTCTTTGCTATGACCTTGTGAGTCTTCCAGCCTTTGCTATGAACTTGTGAGTTTTTTCCAGTCTTTAATATGACCTATGGAATTTTTCAGTCTTTGCTATGACCTTGTGAGTTTTCCAGCCTTTGCTATGACCTTGTAAGTTTTCCAACCTTTGCTATGACCTTGTGAGTTTTCCAGCCTTTGCTATAACCTTGTGAGTTTTCCAGCCTTTGCCATGACCTTGTGAGTTTTCCAGCCTTTGCTATGTTTTCCAGTGTTACATGCATATGTCACAAGTGGATGTTGATGTTTCCCCCTACTCTTGTTGCTTTTTCATTTTACTCTGTCATCACTCCATTCTGATCATTCATCCCTCACCAATTTTAACAGGGCTGACTGATGTTCACTAAAACACCCAGTTTCGCGTCAAAGTACATGAAGTTTTTACATACTGGAGGCAACGGTTTAGTGCCATGTTACATGAAGGATGGTCTTTTTTGTCGGACCCACCGGACTTGTGTATCTGCATGCTGACTGGATGTGTTGAGTATTTAAGCTTAGTCCTGAGCGATGTTCAGTGCAGACACTCAGTTGTTCACATAGCTGCACAAGCTTTGTTTTCCGCCCCCTCAGGTATTGTATTCTGCCTTGTAGATCACTGATGTATTCCATTTGACATACTTGCTTTTTTCGATAAGTGTTCAGGTCAGACACTCAATTGTTCACATAGCTGCATAAGCTTTGTTTTCTGCCCCCTCAGGTATTGTATTCTGCCTTGTAGATCACTGATGTATTCCATTTGACATACTTGCTTTTTTCGATAAGTGTTCAGGTCAGACACTCAATTGTTCACATAGCTGCACAAGCTTTGTTTTCTGCCCCCTCAGGTATTGTATTCTGCCTTGTAGATCACTGATGTATTCCATTTGACATACTTGCTTTTTTCGATAAGTGTTCAGGTCAGACACTCAATTGTTCACATAGCTGCATAAGCTTTGTTTTCTGCCCCCTCAGGTATTGTATTCTGCCTTGTAGATCACTGATGTATTCCATTTGACATACTTGCTTTTTTCGATAAGTGTTCAGGTCAGACACTCAATTGTTCACATAGCTGCACAAGCTTTGTTTTCTGCCCCCTCAGGTATTGTATTCTGCCTTGTAGATCACTGATGTATTCCATTTGACATACTTGCTTTTTTCGATAAGTGTTCAGGTCAGACACTCAATTGTTCACATGGCTGCACAAGCTTTGTTTTCTGCCCCCTCAGGTATTGTATTCTGCCTTGTAGATCATTGATGTATTCCATTTGACATACTTGCTTTTTTCGATAAGTGTTCAGGTCAGACACTCCATTGTTCACATGGCTGTACAAACTTTGTTTTCTGCCCCCTCAGGTATTGTATTCTGCCTTGTAGATCACTGATGTATTCCATTTGACATACTTGCTTTTTTCGATAAGTGTTCAGTGCAGACACTCAATTGTTCACATGGCTGTACAAGCTTTGTTTTCTGCCCCCTCAGGTATTGTATTCTGCCTTGTAGATCATTGATGTATTCCATTTGACATACTTGCTTTTTTCGATAAGTGTTCAGTGCAGACACTCAATTGTTCACATGGCTGTACAAGCTTTGTTTTCTGCCCCCTCAGGTATTGTATTCTGCCTGGTAGATCATTGATGTATTCCATTTGACATACTTGCTTTTTTCGATAAGTGTTCAGTGCAGACACTCAATTGTTCACATGGCTGTACAAGCTTTGTTTTCTGCCCCCTCAGGTATTGTATTCTGCCTGGTAGATCACTGATGTATTCCATTTGACATACTTGCTTTTTTCGATAAGTGTTCAGTGCAGACACGCAGTTGTTCACATAGCTGCATAAGCTTTGTTTTCTGCCCCCTCAGGTATTGTATTCTGCCTTGTAGATCACTGATGTATTCCATTTGACATACTTGCTTTTTTCGACAAGTGTTCAGGTCAGACACTCAATTGTTCACATAGCTGCATAAACTTTGTTTTCTGCCCCCTCAGGTATTGTATTCTGCCTTGTAGATCACTGATGTATTCCATTTGACATACTTGCTTTTTTCGATAAGTGTTCAGGTCAGACACTCAATTGTTCACATAGCTGCATAAGCTTTGTTTTCTGCCCCCTCAGGTATTGTATTCTGCCTGGTAGATCACTGATGTATTCCATTTGACATACTTGCTTTTTTCGATAAGTGTTCAGGTCAGACACTCAATTGTTCACATAGCTGCACAAGCTTTGTTTTCTGCCCCCTCAGGTCATCCTGCTCTGAGACCAAAACAATTTGGAATAAAGCATTCTACATGTCACCAGCCAGTCGTCCCAACTTATTCTCGGCATAGGTAACCCACGTGACACATGTATGACCCAGTCACTTTTCCAGTCTTCGCCATCACCTTGTCAGTTGCTAAAATCTTAGATATGAACTAGCTCAAGACTGAACCACAAGAATGACAAGGCTTTTACCTATGAGGCCGATGCTTTACCTTGATGGTTGCTGCAATGTGATGACAGAAATCTAGCTTTGAAGTTTGAACAATGCCAGCCTGTTACCTTGTCCACAATATGCCTTGTCAGCTGTATCCAGACTGCGGCAGGCCCTGGAGCTCTCACATCTAGCCTGTACTGAGGATTGTCACTCATGTTGTAACTGTCCTTCTTTGGGCCCTCCTTAGCAGGCCATGTGCTGACAACAGAGCAATTTACAGTTACACATCTGTCATGTCTGTACATTTTATTCACTAACCAGCTTATAATCATAGTGCAAGTCCAGCTCATGCTGGCTTCCTCTCCAGCCGCAAGTGGGAAGGTCTTCCAGCAACCTACGGATGGTCGTGGGTTTCCCCCGGGCTTTGCCCGGTTTCCTCCCACCATAATGCTGGCCACCGTCATATAAGTGAAATATTCTTGAGTATGGCGTACTCAAACATCAATCAAATAAATAAATAAATAAATATAATCATAGTGAATGATAAACACTTTACATACATTTATTTGCCCTAATAACTTTAGTATTGTTTTGCCCATAAATCCCAAAATATAAACCGGTGTCTCATAACTACAAGTAGATAAAATTGAATTGCAAAAAATCAAACCCTCAATACAAAGCAGGCATCTTTGTGCATCATAAGCTTCCACTTGCAATCAACGATGCTAATGAAATTTTTAGACTGCAAAAACTTACTGATGCCAGCAGGCTGTGTGAGAAAACAGCTCTGGGTTCCAGTTGATGTAAATAACGTCATAGAAGCGACAAAGCGAGTCATAGTCTATCCAAAACACCCCTACAAAAAGGAACAAAGACACGTCTACAAGACTGCTTTTAGTGCCAACCTGAAAAAACAGTTTGTTTCTTGTACATGTAACTGACCCTGATTCCTCAACTTTTTTTGCATATGAAAGAACAAATATCATCACAACTTATGCTCACATTTAATTTAATTTTGGAGACAAAACTACACTGGTTGGATTGGCCAATTTTCAGGGCTTCACAAAAAGTATAATCTTATCAGTCAACACAGAACATGCTTGAATAAACACCTTGCAAACATATGAAAAAGTTGAAAAATTACAGAAGGTTGGTTGGATTTTTTTTCAGCTTTTAATAAGGTAAAATGCGTTGTAAATGAAAACAACCTTTTTAGATAGATAGGGTTATACTGAATACCCTAATTCTTTTTGACCCTAAACCTTTTTAACCAGCTCTGTGACCAATGTTTTCAAACATTCTAAGATAGCTATGGAGTGCAGAGAAATAATTTGCTTAAAATAAATTAAATAAAGTTTTTTTTACCAGTTTACATCTTTAGTGATCAGTTTAGAGTCATTTTCATAATAATTGTATGCATAAATTCCACTGAAATAGTTTCTTTAGCAACTGAAAATGTTGGAGATTTACAGCATACTTAGTTTGGACTGTAGTTCAGTGTTCAGGTGTACTTACCATTATCATATGACTGAGCACCCTTGGAGTTGTAGTTCAGTGTTCAGATGTACTTACCATTATCATATGACTGAGCACCCTTGGAGTTGTAGTTCAGTGTTCAGATGTACTTACCATGATCATATGACTGAGCACCCTTGGAGTTGTAGTTCAGTGTTCAGGTGTACTTACCATTATCATATGACTGAGCACCCTTGGAGTTGTAGTTCAGTGTTCAGGTGTATTTACCGTTATCATATGACTGAGCCTTCTTGGAGTTGTAGTTCAGTGTTCAGGTGTACTAGCCATTATCATATGACTGAGCACCCTTGGAGTTGTAGTTCAGTGTTCAGATGTACTTACCACTATCATATGACTGAGCACCCTTGGAGTTGTAGTTCAGTGTTCAGGTGTATTTACCATTATCATATGACTGAGCACCCTTGGAGTTGTAGTTCAGTGTTCAGGTGTACTTTCCATTATCATATGACTGAGCACCCTTGGAGTTGTAGTTCAGTGTTCAGGTGTACTTACCATTATCATATGACTGAGCACCCTTGGAGTTGTAGTTCAGTGTTCAGGTGTACTTACCATTATCATATGACTGAGCACCCTTGGAGTTGTAGTTCAGTGTTCAGGTGTATTTACCATTATCATATGACTGAGCACCCTTGGAGTTGTAGTTCAGTGTTCAGGTGTACTTACCATTATCATATGACTGAGCACCCTTGGAGTTGTAGTTCAGTGCTCAGATGTACTTACCATTACCATATGACTGAGCACCCTTGGAGCTGTAGTTCAGTGTTCAGGTGTACTTACCATTATCATATGACTGAGCACCCTTGGAGTTGTAGTTCAGTGTTCAGATGTACTTACCAGTATCATATGACTGAGCACCCTTGGAGTTGTAGTTCAGTGTTCAGGTGTATTAACCATTATCATATGACTGAACACCCTTGGAGTTGTAGTCCAGTGTTCAGGTGTATTTACCATTATCATATGACTGAACACCCTTGGAGTTGTAGTTCAGTGTTCAGGTGTATTTACCGTTATCATATGACTGAGCACTCTTGGAGTTGTAGTTCAGTGTTCAGATGTACTTACCATTATCATGTGACTGAGCACCCTTGGAGTTGTAGTTCAGTGTTCAGGTGTATTTACCATTATCACATGACTGAGCACCCTTGGAGTTGTAGTTCAGTGTTCAGGTGTATTTACCATTATCATATGACTGAGCACTCTTGGGGTTGTAGTTCAGTGTTCAGGTGTACTTACCATTATCATATGACTGAGCACCCTTGGAGTTGTAGTTCAGTGTTCAGATGTACTTACCATTATCATGTGACTGAGCACCCTTGGAGTTGTAGTTCAGTGTTCAGGTGTATTTACCATTATCACATGACTGAGCACCCTTGGAGTTGTAGTTCAGTGTTCAGGTGTATTTACCATTATCATATGACTGAGCACTCTTGGGGTTGTAGTTCAGTGTTCAGGTGTACTTACCATTATCATATGACTGAGCACCCTTGGAGTTGTAGTTCAGTGTTCAGGTGTACTTACCATTATCACATGACTGAGCACCCTTGGAGTTGTAGTTCAGTGTTCAGGTGCATTTACCATTATCATATGACTGAGCACTCTTGGGGTTGTAGTTCAGTGTTCAGATGTACTTACCATTATCATATGACTGAGCACCCTTGGAGTTGTAGTTCAGTGTTCAGGTGTATTTACCATTATCATATGACTGAGCACTCTTGGAGTTGTAGTTCAGTGTTCAGATGTACTTACCATTATCATATGACTGAGCACCCTTGGAGTTGTAGTTCAGTGTTCAGGTGTACTTACCATTATCATATGACTGAGCACCCTTGGAGTTGTAGTTCAGTGTTCAGGTGTATTTACCATTATCATATGACTGAGCACTCTTGGAGCTGTAGTTCAGTGTTCAGATGTACTTACCAGTATCATATGACTGAGCACCCTTGGAGTTGTAGTTCAGTGTTCAGGTGTACTTACCGTTATCATATGACTGAGCACCCTTGGAGTTGTAGTTCAGTGTTCAGGTGTATTTACCGTTATCATATGACTGAGCACCCTTGGAGTTGTAGTTCAGTGTTCAGACATACTTACCATTATCATATGACTGAGCACCCTTGGAGTTGTAGTTCAGTGTTCAGGTGTACTTACCATTATCATATAACTGAGCACCCTTGGAGTTGTAGTTCAGTGTTCAGGTGTATTTACCATTATCATATGACTGAGCACCCTTGGAGTTGTAGTTCAGTGTTCAGGTGTATTTACCATTATCATATGACTGAGCACTCTTGGGGTTGTAGTTCAGTGTTCAGGTGTACTTACCATTATCACATGACTGAGCACCCTTGGAGTTGTAGTTCAGTGTTCAGGTGTATTTACCATTATCATATGACTGAGCACCTTTGGAGTTGTAGTTCAGTGTTCACATGTACTTACCATTATCATATGATTGAGCACCCTTGGAGTTGTAGTTCAGTGTTCAGGTGTATTTACCATTATCATATGACTGAGCACCCTTGGAGTTGTAGTTCAGTGTTCAGATGTACTTACCATTATCATATGACTGAGCACCCTTGGAGTTGTAGTTCAGTGTTCAGGTGTATTTACCATTATCATATGACTGAGCACTCTTGGAGTTGTAGTTCAGTGTTCAGGTGTATTTACCAGTATCATATGACTGAGCACCCTTGGAGTTGTAGTTCAGGGTTCAGGTGTATTTACCATTATCATATGACTGGGCACTTTTGGGGTTGTAGTTCAGTGTTCAGATGTACTTACCATTATCATATGACTGAGCACTCTTGGGGTTGTAGTTCAGTGTTCAGGTGTATTTACCATTATCACATGACTGAGCACCCTTGGAGTTGTAGTTCAGTGTTCAGATGTATTTACCATTATCATATGACTGAGCACCCTTGGAGTTGTAGTTCAGTGTTCAGGTGTATTTACAATTATCATATGACTGAGCACCCTTGGAGCTGTAGTTCGGTGTTCAGATGTATTTACCATTATCATATGACTGAGCACCCTTGGAGCTGTAGTTCGGTGTTCAGATGTATTTACCATTATCATATGACTGAGCACCCTTGGAGTTGTAGTTCAGTGTTCAGATGTACTTACCATAATCATATGACTGACCACTCTTGGGGTTGTAGTTCAGTGTTCAGATGTACTTACCATTATCATATGACTGAGCACCCTTGGAGTTGTAGTTCAGTGTCAGATGTACTTACCATTATCATATGACTGAGCACTCTTGGGGTCATAGTTGAGCGTCCTCTGCAGGGCTGGAGTCCAGCTGTCAAGGTCTTTCTCACAGAACCGACCCTTCCACCGTAAATGATTCCAGGGATTTTTCAACATAAACAATCGCTTCCCCTGAAATTTATAGATTAAGTCCATTTATTTACTATTTATTATTAAAAAGACAGAATTTTTCATTTTACACATGATATAATTGTTTCGCTTGGTCTTTTTTTTTTCATACGCAAAAAATTTTGATACGACCACAATAATAACTAGTGTAATCTTATCCTTGAATATGAAGCGAATCTTTCCTACTACAAAACAGCTCGTACCAAAACTTCTCTGATATCCAACATGGCATACGCATGTGTCTGTACAAGACCAGCTCGGTCAGCCTCACTTTCACTCATCTCTCCTGTTGCCACAGTGACTAGACAGTGACCTTTGTGGAAACGGTCGAGGAGCCTCTTGAATTCTCGGTCTTTGTCGAACTCGTCTGTTCCTGGACGGATAGCAACTCTCTCTGGGATCCAGCCAGTGAGAGCATGGAGATCTATATTCTACAGGGTAAAACAAATACAGAAGGGAGTAATGAAAGCCTAGGTGTGTATTTGACTGGGAAGCTTTGCTAATAAACATTGTACCTAGATGATTATGAGTGAAGAATACCAAATAGAACCTCGAAATTTAAGAAAAGAAAGAGTTTTGCCCACTGCAAACTGTCTGACTATAACTTAAAGTCCTTATTGCTCAAGGGCTGTATAGTTACAGCAAGAACACTTTTTCTAAATGACCCAGCAAGATACCCTTAATGCAGGTAAAGGCCAGTGTGTATCAAAGTACGAACAAATCTTTGGCTGCATACAGCAAAACATCACCCAGGTTGTGGTGGTATACCAACAGCTCACTATTATCACGCACTTTTATATATAAGCATTCCACAGCAGTTCGACAAAATTTCAACTCAGGAAGGTGTGAACTTACTAACGTGAAAAGGGAACCAAAGACTGTACAGCATTTTTTTTCCCACTACCAATTCCTACTTGTGTCACAGTCAAACAACTGACCGGCTAATGGAATTCTCGATGAGAACATAAAGTGAACACAAAATAACTGGCAGTATCCATCTCACAATCATAGCCCCCCCCCCCACCCCCATGCACCTTGTTGTGCTGTCACAGTGCATGGGGCTCATATCCACAGAGCTATGGAAATCATATCTTTTTCAACTCTTCCTTTCACCTTCATGTGGTCAGTACAAAGTTTCATGAGTTATGTGTACGTGTATTAAAGACTGACAAATCAACAGTTAAACTTACAGAGTTCGACCCGGGAAAGTCATAACCCCCCATCACCTTCATGTAGGCCTTCTCCAGCAGGGACACCCACAGCTCACTGTGATTGTTGGAGTAGGAGCACAACAGCTCCCCGTAAGGGCCCATGGGAAGATAGTCATCTATGATCACCTGTAGGTACAACATTAACAAAGAAATCATAATGACTGACTGAGATATACTGGTATTGAAATATGTAGCACATGTTAGCATTTGGAAAGCTGTATCACTCATAATGACTGACTGAGATTGAAATCTGTAGCACACGTTAGCGTCGGGGAAGCTGTATCACTCATAATGACTGACTGAGATTGGAATCTGTAGCACATGTTAGCGTCGGGGAAGCTGTATCACTCATAATAGCTGACTGAGATACACTGAGATTGAAATCTGTAGCACACGTTAGCATCGGGGAAGCTGTATCACTCATAATGACTGACTGAGATACACTGAGATTGAAATCTGTAGCACACGTTAGCATCGGGGAAGCTGTATCACTCATAATGACTGACTGAGATTGAAATCTGTAGCACATGTTAGCATTTGGAAAGCTGTATCACTCATAATGACTGACTGAGATTGAAATCTGTAGCACACGTTAGCGTCGGGGAAGCTGTATCACTCATAATGACTGACTGAGATTGGAATCTGTAGCACATGTTAGCGTCGGGGAAGCTGTATCACTCATAATGACTGACTGAGATACACTGAGATTGAAATCTGTAGCACACGTTAGCATTGGGAAAGCTGTATCACTCATAATGACTGACTGAGATACACTGAGATTGAAATCTGTAGCACACGTTAGCATCGGGGAAGCTGTATCACTCATAATGACTGACTGAGATTGAAATCTGTAGCACATGTTAGCGTCGGGGAAGCTGTATCACTCATAATGACTGACTGAGATTGAGATCTGTAGCACATGTTAGCGCTGGGAAAGCTGTATCACTCATAACGACTGACTGAGATACACTGAGATTGAAATCTGTAGCACACGTTAGCGTCGGGGAAGCTGTATCACTCATAATGACTGACTGAGATTGGAATCTGTAGCACATGTTAGCGTTGGAAAAGCTGTATCCCTCATAATGACTGACTGAGATTGAAATCTGTAGCACATGTTAGTGTCGGGGAAGCTGTATCACTCATAATGACTGACTGAGATTGAGATCTGTAGCACGTTAGGGCTGGGAAAGCTGTATCACTCATAACGGCTGACTGAGATACACTGAGATTGAAATCTGTAGCACACGTTAGCGTCGGGGAAGCTGTATCACTCATAATGACTGACTGAGATTGGAATCTGTAGCACATGTTAGCGTTGGAAAAGCTGTATCCCTCATAATGACTGACTGAGATTGAAATCTGTAGCACATGTTAGCGTCGGGAAAGCTGTATCACTCATAATGACTGACTGAGATTGAAATCTGTAGCACATGTTAGTGTTGGGAAAGCTGTATCACTCATAATGACTGACTGAGATACACTGAGACTGGAATCTTTAGCAAACGTTAGCTTTGGAAAAGCTGTATCCCTCATAATGACTGACTGAGATACACTGAGATTGAAATCTGTAGCACAGGTTAGCGTCGGGAAAGCTGTATCACTCATAATGACTGACTGAGATTGAAATCTGTAGCACACGTTAGCGTCGGGAAAGCTGTATCACTCATAATGACTGACTGAGATTGAAATCTGTAGCACATGTTAGCGTCGGGAAAGCTGTATCACTCATAATGACTGACTGAGATTTGGAATCTGTAGCACACATTAGCGTCGGGAAAGCTGTATCACTCATAATGACTGACTGAGATCGAAATCTGTAGCACATGTTAGCGTCGGGGAAGCTGTATCACTCATAATGACTGACTGAGATACACTGAGATTGAAATCTGTAGCACATGTTAGCGTCGGGAAAGCTGTATCACTCATAATGACTGACTGAGATTGGAATCTGTAGCACACATTAGCGTCGGGAAAGCTGTATCACTCATAATGACTGACTGAGGTTGAAATCTGTAGCACATGTTAGCGTCGGGAAAGCTGTATCACTCATAATGATTGACTGAGATACACTGAGATTGGAATCTGTAGCACATGTTAGTGTCGGGAAAGATGTATCACTCATAATGACTGACTGAGATTGAAATCTGTAGCACACGTTAGCGTCGGGAAAGCTGTATCACTCATAATGACTGACTGAGATACACTGAGATTGGAATCTGTAGCACATGTTAGTGTCGGGAAAGCTGTATCACTCATAATGACTGGCTGAGATTGAAATCTGTAGCACATGTTAGCGTCGGGAAAGCTGTATCACTCATAATGACTGACTGAGATTGAAATCTGTAGCACATGTTAGCGTCGGGAAAGCTGTATCACTCATAATGACTGACTGAGACTGAAATCTGTAGCACATGTTAGTGTCGGGAAAGCTGTATCACTCATAATGACTGACTGAGACTGAAATCTGTAGCACATGTTAGCGTTGGAAAAGCTGTATCCCTCATAATGACTGACTGAGATACACTGAGATTGAAATCTGCAGCACATGTTAGCGTCAGGAAAGCTGTATCACTCATTATGACTGACTGAGATTGGAATCTGTAGCACACGTTAGCGTCGGGAAAGCTGTATCACTCATAATGACTGACTGAGATACACTGAGATTGAAATCTGTAGCACATGTTAGCGTCGGGAAAGCTTAGATCACCGTAGTCAACTGGTTTGCTAAAATACACATTTGTCTGGGTCAGTCTGCCAGTTTTAACATGGGTTTCATAGTACATATAATGTAAAAACATATTAAACTACCTTAGCCTGATTTCTCATTCATGTTATTGTGTGGTTCTGGATGTTAAATATTGCATAACAATGATAGTCTGCTCATTGTTTTTGCACAGGGATACAAGACCCAGATCCCTCTATTGTGAGTATTAAAATTTAACTATTTATTTACCATGTTTTTAATGCTGTACTGAAGAATATTTCAAGTATACAAATGTGGGCAGATTTGGGGGCAGGGGGAACTAGAGCGCCAAAGTAAAGCCTTTGGAAAGTAACTGATGAATTTTTCAACATGTGACATCTACAGATGTACATTGTATTTGTGGGAAGTCAAGCAGTTTTCAACTTTATGTAAGGCTGTCAAAACTGTCCTTTGAGCAGTACTGACAACTTCATATGCAAACAAGACCTTGAAAGAAATGAACATTGATATGGCTGACCAAATGGGTTAGAAGTGTTAAGATGCAACAGATCAATTAAACTAAACATTGAGTTCTATTTTCAACAATTTCTGATATTTACCTGCTGCATCGTTAAACCATTGAATTCAAAATCGCAGTAGGTCCATTCCGCAAGGCACTTTGCGGAACGAAGTTGGCCGTTAAATCCACTACAAAACGACAGTACATGCCGATTTCTAGTGTGCATTAAAGAGAATAGGACCTTTATTAACGCTCGTGCAAGTGTAAATCTATTCCCAAAAGAATTCCTTCTTGCTCGTCAGCTTGAGCGAAAAAAATTAATTCTAAAGGTTTCACTTAAGGCTTAAGGCTATCATGCACACATCTACCTCATTATCCATATTTTCTGCCCGAGGCCTCAGATACAATCCGGATTTTTTATGCACCCGATGCGTCACGCATGCACACCGTGATTTTGAAGTGAGTAAGGTCAACACTTTATCTGATTTTCTGTATATAACTAGTTTGAAATGGATTTAATCGTGTAAAAGTGATTGAAAGCATCATTTTCCCTTCAATCCTGAATTGGAAATTGGCATATGCTGCTGTTTCACAGTGGATTTACGTGCCCACTTCATTCCGCAAAATGCCTTGCAGAATGGACCTACCGCATTTTTGAGTTCAATGATTAAATTTATTTATCTATTTGATTGGTGTTTTACGCCGTACTCAACAATGTTTCACTTATACAAAGGCGGCCAGCATTAAAGTGGGTGGAAACTGGGCAGAGCCCGGGGGAAACCCACGACCATCCGCAGGAAGCCAGCATGAGCTGGACTTGAACTCACAGCGACAGCACTGGTGAGGGCTCCTGGATCATTACGTTGCGCTAGTGCGCTAACCAACTGAGCCACAGAGGCCCTCAACGATTAAACGTTGACCAAATAAATATCAGAAATTGTTGAAAATAGTCCTCGACATTTAATTTACTTGAACTATGGGATGTAACAGAATTATAAAAGTGGCCTCACCTTCCTTGGTACTCCATTTATGTGAAGTTTGATCATGTATTTACCACATGGGTTATATACAGGTTCTCCCTGACGGTTCTGGGGGTATATGATGCTATGGAGAGAATCGGAAATTGGTGATGGGCAAATATTGTATGGTAAAAAGGAGAAAAGTCAATACAGAAACTGGGTAGTTTATATGCAAGGGCAAAGTCTGAAACCATTACATGCACAATATTTAAACATTGATTAAGTAAATGTCGTCAAAACATGATAGACCTTTGGACTTGAGATAAATGATTATAAATCAAAAGTTATGATGAATAATACCTGGTGATAAGCTTTTTCTTGAACCGTCTCTCGTACTGAGCACTGATAGCCAGAGATGCCACGAAACTACAGTCAGAGACGATGGTCTGAAAACACAGATTGATTCAGGGTTAGTCCTCTGGAACCTCAAATCACACCAATAACACCACACATTAATCTACCAACATGTCTAATTGTTACTTTCATCTAGAGACCAGGGGTTGATTCGACAAAGTCATTTCTGAATTAAGGCAAAATTTAAGCCATTTTCACAACACATAGTTTTTGGTCCTGGAAGTTGAAATTTTCATATATATATTTTAAAACAACTTTTATTAGGTGGTCCGAAACTTTTAATCATTGGGCCCAAAAATAAGCTCTAAAATTGTACATGAAAGTCACTTCAAAGTTTTGATTAAGCCAGAACTGGCTTCATGGAATCTGCCCCTGTCCGTACCCACTCTTGACACCTTGACAAATAATCTGATACTCGTATGTTAAACTATGAAGTCATTTATCGACACACCTGACCAATACACTGACTCATACTGGACACCATGAGGTAATCTACAGACCTGTCAAAAACTCATACTGGACACCATGAGGGTTATGTACTAATCTGTCTGATACACATACTGGACATCATGAGGTAATGTACAGACCTTGCCTTATACTCATACTGAACACCATGAGGTAATGTACTGACTTGTTTAATACTCTTACTGGACACCATGAGGTGATGTACTGACCTGTCTAATACCCATATTGGATACCACGAGATGATGTACAGACCTGCCTAATACTCATACTGGACACCATGAGGTGATGTACTGACCTGTCTAATACTCATACTAGACACCATGAGGTGAACTACTGATCTGTCTAATACTCTTACTGGAGACCATGAGGTAATGTACTCACCTGTCTAATACTCATACTGGACACAGCCATGATCATCTGGGGTTTATCAATGAACTCTTCTGGTCTCACCCACTTGTGAACTTCGACCTCTGCTTGGGGGATAGCGCCAACTTGCCATCTTTGTCACTAAAGTAAGAGATCAAAATAAGTTTGCTAAGAGATATAAGCCAAAAAAACCAGCTAGAAGTAAATATGATTTTCTTAAGCCATTGCAAATTTGTCACAAAATAATATGTCCAGAATAGCAAAACATCAAAGATATTCATGTATGGACAATATATCAATATATATCAGCTGTCAATTGTCCCATTCTCAAAATCTGATATGCAGTGCACCACAGCTTACTGATTGTTGACGTCACAGTGGATTTTTCATTTTGGATGACTTTGAAATTCATGAAGAAACAAAACAACTCCGTGATGAAAAAAAAATGTGGTTTGTTGTTTATTAAAGGAGAATTCATTTATTTCATACGCGAGTTATGTACACATACATGGAACAAAATAGCACGTGTACTTTTAATGTACTACAGATACATTGTATTAGGATGATAGGGAAATGGGTGTGTCCTAGGAGAAACCATAACACTTTACCACCGAAGTGTGCCTTATTTACTTAATTTCTACTAAAGTTTACTACTTTAATTCTTAAATCTTTAACCTTTTCGCATGTTTGCAAGGTGTTTATTCAAGCATATTTTCAAGGCATTATTCTGTGTAGACTAATAAAATTAGACTTTTTGTAATAAAATTATACTTTTTGTAAAGCTCTGAAACTGGCCAATTCAACCACTGAAATCTCCAAAATCAAATTAAAAATGTGCATAAATTACACTGAAAGTTGTTATTTTATATGCGATAAGGTTGAGGAAAAAAGGATATGTAAAAAATGCACATTCAGAAGCATGCAAAGAGCCTTAAAATTGAATTTCCATTTGACTTTTGAAGTTAACACTTAAGTTTCTCTGATAAGAAATAAATTAAATCAAGCCATTTCACAAAAAACACCCTTGAATTGCTCTTTAAGGTGGGTAGTACTCAGTCACAATGAAACAAAATGTATCGTTTGAAAAATGCTAAACTTCGGGTGAAGTATGGTATTTCGGTGTTTTAACACCATATTCAAGAATTTTTCGATTGTGTGACGGCAGTCAATTTTATGGGTTGAGGAAATCAGAGTGGCCACTGACAAACTTTTCACATGTCATTGATGGATGCAAAGTGTCCTTCAAGGAGGTTAGAATGTTACAAATTATCCTAGGAGCAACACTGACCACATATTGTCACCATGGCAGAGATTCATAGAAGTGCAAATTTTACAAACCTAAATTCAAAATTGAGTTTTTGCTGGAGACCAAAAATTTTTGCTGAATTGAGTTTTGCTGAATGAGTTAAAGAAAAATTTACTCACCATTTGGAGTTCATATTGAGTTCAAATATATTTTACAAACTGAGCTAAATTTTATGTTCTACTGTGCCATTATCTATATATTCTAATAACATCCATTTTACAACTTGAAACGCAATAAGGCAACTTAATTTCCAAAAATAACATGTCTTTATTTTCTGATCCCTGAAAAACGTTTTTAATTTGTTTTTAAGATGTTAGCTCTACGAATTCAGTTTTCTCATTTTTTTTCAACATTCAGTTATCAACAACTAATTTGATTAGAGTTACTTTTGTTGTTAAAAGTGTTTTTTATTGGTGTGAAAATGTTTTAAACTCCATTTTGCGACTCAACTATTGATTCGACGGGTAGGAATCCCTGCAAGGCTCCAGGGGTTCTCACAACAGCGAGAATTCTGGACTCTTCCAAGAATGCCTTCCCATACATGCCATATAACTTACGTGAACGGCATTGGATATGCAAATCTCTCTTTCATGTCAATTGCCATGAAGGGCACATACGCTCTGCCATTTATAGCAGAGGTTCTCCTGAATCAAAAAGAAATAAAGGAAAACATTTAGGACCTGCCGTTACAAAAACCATACATGTATGTACACAATGCTAAACAAATATATCTAAATGTACACTTAAACGTCAATTAAATTTATTTGCATTAAAGAACAATTCATTGCTGACAATTTTAGCTGTGACTATTAAAGCAAATCTGTAAAGTTTGTGATACTGCGTGTCTGACGGTCAAATTTTTGAATCCATCTTTTAACATGGGCTTCTACATGGTATATCTTTCAATATTCAGTTATTAACAACCTGGGCTCAGTTGTTCAAAGGTGTAATAGTTGATACTGCTATTTAAGTCATACTTTATATTTAAATTTTTAACCAAATCAGCAGCCAACGCAGTTGTTCAAAGTCAAAAGTACAACAGCAGCAGATTTAGCTCATATTTAATACACCATTACACAATTTTGCTGGGACTAAGCACAAAATTGAAGAATTGGCTCTTAAAGTTAAATCTGGTATAAAGTCTTACACCAGATTTGAATAACTGAGCCCTGATCTGCATCACAGCATGGATGGTATGGCGATGTGGCACCTACATCTACTGCAAAGTTTCCCTTAGTCTTTGTTAACTGGAAAAATGGGTGACTGAAAGAACTTGTCAATTCTCGGTCCTTCACACCCCACATTACCTTCAAAACATCAATTTCTTCTTTTGAGAAGCCTCCTCCCCCTGTTGATACAAGCCCTCTACTGGCTGTCTGGTGACTTGGACTAGGGGAGGTAATTGGGGGCGCTAAAGGTTTCTCTGTCATCATCTCGGAAAGCACCAAACCAAGAATGGGCATTGCTTTCAAAGTTCCCTTGGCAACAGCTCTGTTTCCAGTCCCTGAGGTCACCATCATTTTAGGCTTTGTTTGTTTCCCAGATTTCAAAATTCAGCTCTGTAAATAATTGTATAATGTGCAAGATCATCTCAGTTTTATTAAACGGTGTTTGAATGATGTTTCTGTCACATTTTGCAATTCTCTGGGGACTCTCTTCGAAGTTTAAAATTTTCACTGGAGCTTCTTAATGACATGAAGACTAACCTTGACTTGATTTACCTTGACAACCACAAAAGCCCTTTCCTTCGGTGGAATTTAAGCAGGTCAAGGAAATAGGGTACTCAGCTATTTGACTGGTGTTGTAAAACACTCTATACAAAAGACTATAATTTCACTTTTATGAAGAAAAGTGCTGTGAATTTCTCATCTTGTAACTTAATAATGAGTACTATTTTTATTTAAATACAAATGCACTTGTCTATGTTTACTAGCTTTCTCAATCCTGTCAATGCATTTGACAAGTTTGTCACATGTTGCCTAAACCTGCACACATCTTAGAGATCTTAAAACTTTGGACAGGCAAGGCAGTACAAAACTGTTACCTGTCCTGTTCTAGATATCCAGGTGTTGTACATAAAATATTCTGTCAAAATTATTCAGGGGCCTCTGTGGCCAAGGTGGTTAGCACACCAGCACGATGCTATTACCCAGGAGCCTCTCAAAAATGAGGTCGCTGTGAGTTCAAGTCCATCTCATGCTGGCTTCCTCTCCTGCCATATGTGGGAAGGTGTATCAGCAACCTGCGGATGTGTGTGGTTTCCCCCAGGTTCTGCCTGTTTTCCTCTAGCCATAATGCTGGCCGCCGTTGTGTAAGAAATATTCTTCAGTGCGTCGTAAACACCAATCAAATAAATAAATAAATAAATCACCAATCAAATAAATAAATAAATAAATCAAAATGACTCATGTGCAGAATATGGAATCCTCACAGCACTTGAAAAACCAGATAAAATTTACAAAAGTTACTGTATCAAAATACAAATACATGTAGCTGCATGTGTAAGTAAACCTACTGTACCAGCCATACCTTTCAGAGCATTTGTTGCTAGTTTTGTCACTTTCTCTTTTACATCAGTATCTGTTGTTTCTTGTCTCTAGAAATCCAAAAAACAATAAACATTGGTATAAACAAACTGTGTTCAGTCAAGGTCAACAAGGTGTAGAAAATTTGCACATAAAACACAGAAACACACACGCATCATATTTATGTTAAAGGGCTTCACTCTCAATGCAAATCTTCTTCTTGTCATGACTCCAGTGGATATGCTTTGACTCCCGTAATACAAAGTCGCACAAATAGTTTTCAAACATTCTCAAATTTCTTTTCTTATCGGTCGGTATGCATTTCTCAAATGCATACCGACTTTGGATAAGTGTCAAAAGTCTTATGTTATTTACAGGAATGCACACAGAATACTCAAATTCTGTTCAGTTTAACATGCCTTGAAACCATTTACTTTGAACAAATGCTTTGTGGTACTACAGTCCCATTGAACTAAATTCTGTTGGACTCTGTAATCAGCTGAATCTACAGGAATCCATTTTTAGATTCTGGTTAATTGAGTTATAAACCGTGAACTGCACGTGTAAGCTTCAATCATAAACGAAAAACTTTCTTTATTTTAACAAGATTCCCTATTAGATGCACCACAACAAACTTATGCTTTCTGTATACAACATAAATTACAGTACTGCTCACTTCGGGTTTGGAACAGTTGACCTGAGTCAGACACCTACTCAGCTTTACCTAGAGTTTGTCATGTAAAAATATACTTTCAGAACCACATAAAGGCCTTAAAATGATACTTCAGATGCCAACACTTAAGTCTTTCTGTTAGGAAAATAATCATCCTACACAACAGACTTTGAAGTGCCACTATTGTGTGGATCAGTCAATCAGAATCAAACAAAATATTTCACTTCAAAAACGCTGAACCTTAGGTGAAATATAGTACAGCCACACAGCAAAGCTACTGTCATGTGACCAAAAGAATCCGCAGAAATGCATAGATCTTTAATGTAAAGTCTACAGTTTAGGTCATTTGACCAAAGAATCCACAAAAATGCATAGATCTTCAATGTAAAGTCTACAGTCTAGATCATGTGACCAAAAGAATCCACAGAAATGCATAGATCTTCAATGTAAAGTCTACAGTCTAGGTCATGTGACCAAAAGAATCCACAGAAATGCATAGATCTTCAATGTAAAGTCTACAGTCTAGGTCATGTGATCAAAAGAATCCACAGAAATGCATAGATCCTCAATGTAAAGTCTACAGTCTAGGTCATTTGACCAAAAGAATCCACAGAAATGCATAGATCCTCAATGTAAAGTCTACAGTCTAGATCATGTGACCAAAAGAATCCACAGAAATGCATAGATCTTCAATGTAAAGTCTACAGTCTAGGTCATTTGACCAAAAGAATCCACAGAAATGCATAGATCCTCAATGTAAAGTCTACAGTCTAGGTCATTTGACCAAAAGAATCCACAGAAATGCATAGATCCTCAATGTAAAGTCTACAGTCTAGGTCATTTGACCAAAAGAATCACAGAAATGCATAGATCTTCAATGTAAAGTCTACAGTCTAGGTCATTTGACCAAAAGAATCCACAGAAATGCATAGATCCTCAATGTAAAGTCTACAGTCTAGGTCATTTGACCAAAAGAATCCACAGAAATGCATAGATCTTCAATGTAAAGTCTACAGTCTAGATCATGTGACCAAAAGAATCCACAGAAATGCATAGATCTTCAATGTAAAGTCTACAGTCTAGGTCATTTGACCAAAAGAATCCACAGAAATGCATAGATCCTCAATGTAAAGTCTACAGTCTAGATCATGTGACCAAAGAATCCACAGAAATGCATAGATCTTCAATGTAAAGTCTACAGTCTAGGTCATTTGACCAAAAGAATCCACAGAAATGCATAGATCCTCAATGTAAAGTCTACAGTCTAGGTCATTTGACCAAAAGAATCCACAGAAATGCATAGATCCTCAATGTAAAGTCTACAGTCTAGGTCATTTGACCAAAAGAATCCACAGAAATGCATAGATCTTCAATGTAAAGTCTACAGTCTAGGTCATTTGACCAAAAGAATCCACAGAAATGCATAGATCCTCAATGTAAGTCTACAGTCTAGGTCATTTGACCAAAAGAATCCACAGAAATGCATAGATCTTCAATGTAAAGTCTACAGTCTAGATCATGTGACCAAAAGAATCCACAGAAATGCATAGATCTTCAATGTAAAGTCTACAGTCTAGGTCATTTGACCAAAAGAATCCACAGAAATGCATAGATCCTCAATGTAAAGTCTACAGTCTGGGTCATTTGACCAAAAGAATCCACAGAAATGCATAGATCCTCAAGTAAAGTCTACAGTCGAGGTCATCTGACCAAAAGAATCCACAGAAAGGCATAGATCTTCAATGTAAAGTCTACGGTCGAAGTCATTTGACCAAAAGAATCCACAGAAATGCATGGATCTTCAATGTAAAGTCTACAGTCTAGGTCATTTGACCAAAAGAATCCACAGAAATGCATAGATCTTCAATGTAAAGTCTACAGTCTAGATCATGTGACCAAAAGAATCCACAGAAATGCATAGATCTTCAATGTAAAGTCTACAGTCTAGGTCATTTGACCAAAAGAATCCACAGAAATGCATAGATCCTCAATGTAAAGTCTACAGTCTGGGTCATTTGACCAAAAGAATCCACAGAAATGCATAGATCCTCAATGTAAAGTCTACAGTCTAGGTCATGTGACCAAAAGAATCCACAGAAATGCATAGATCCTCAATGTAAAGTCTACATGTCACCTATTTCTGTGGGAGGTTGTAGGATTTTCATGCACTGCTAGTGAATAGGTGCCAGTTAGAACCTGTGCTCTATTTTGAAAGTTTTAATCTCAAATAACAACAATATTGTTACTTACAAGCACTCTTTATGTAAACAACATCAACCAAGCAACTAGGATTCCCTCAGGTTGCTCTCTCTTTGGATCCTTGTAGTTCATTAAGAAAAAAATTACAAAAAAACATCTTAAAACTGACTAGGGATTCTCCCCCCCCCCCCACCCTTTAAATTTCATTTTGGATTTACTCAGATTTACTCAGCATAAAATTAAGAGAAAGCTTACAATTTTGAGGAACATTTCCACCGCCTCTGAGTAGAGTTCTGTAGCCTCTTCTTTATTTCCTGAGTCATCTTCCTCAAATGCTTGGTTCAGCAAAAACACTGCACGATCCATGTCAAACTGAACACAATAACAACAAGAACATAATTATACAGGAAACTTGCGTTAAGTCTGCTAGGTTCAAGGTTCCAGAAACCCAGAAAACGCATGTACCCACACAAAAGAGAAACCAGAGATTGTGAATAAGGCTTTACAGCCTTATTAATTAAAGCATGAAGGGGCTAAGACATCACTACAATAAGTTTAGAATTAAGATCACCTACAAGTAATTAGGAACATACCAACCATGCACTAGCATGCTGAGCATAAAAACATAGACCTCCTGTAGCTGGTCATTACAGTAACTTCAATATTACAAAACACTACAGCACAGTGTGTAAAAAGACATGTTAGGTAAATATGATTACAGTAACAATCTGATTATAGTGCATAAACTACATGTATATTGGCCAAGTTAATAATGCCACATTTCAATGAAGTAGATGTTACTAAAGAAAGGTACAAAACCAGGAATTAAAGTACTACCTGTTGCTGACTTTTCACACCTGGAGCACTTTGAGATGCAGTGTTTTGACCTGGAAAAATACACAGAAACTCTAACATCAAGATGATTTTCTTGTTCTGGGAACATATATTCTTTGGCAGTAACTACAGTACATGGTAATTTGATTTGTGCTGAATCAAAAGAAAGAAGACTATTTTGTTTAAATATATTGAATTCACTTATTTATTTCTTTAATGCCACATTAAAAAATATTTCACTTATACAATGACAACCAGCACTGTGATAGAAGGAAATTGGGCCTGGGGAAACCCACTCAGGATTCTGGAAGACAATGAGCTGGAAGACAATGAGCTGGAAGACAATGAGCTGGAAGACAATGAGCTGGACTTTAATACAATCACAGTGATTGCATTGGGTGACTGAGTCATGTTTTTTAGTAGGCCATACCAAATCAAATTTTGGTTTCACAAACAGAATCTATCTTTTTTCACTGCTGTTGGAGGGTAAAAAAATAAAACTGAAAATTGTGAGAAAAGTGGAATGTCCCAGCCATTGTTCCTGTTAAAGATGTAACTTTGTGATCTGGTGATCGTGAAGTCTCTTTTTTTTCCTGCAGCTACATGTATGACATGAATTTACATGTATTGTAACCACACCAAAGCAATACCTGAGTTTTTCAGAGCTTCAGCCCTAAGAATATACTCATTAGCCTTCTCTACAATGTTAGGCATCTGTGACCCAGCCATCGCTGCAGAAAGTAGAGCCTGGCCAGCTTCCTACAAACAAACAGACAGGTCATAACCTTAGTGTCTTAAATGAGGGAATACATGCACATACTTTAAATAAACTATGTGTGGAATACAGCATGTACTAGGACTTAATCCTCAGATTTTGGGAAAGCACCTGTGGGCTCACAACTGGGAAAATCTTAATGCTAAAACCCTGTGATTTTTAAGTGTTTTTACAGTTAACTTGTATTTAACCTAGATCACATACCTTGAATAAAAACTAGTGAATGCACAGTATTTATTTATTTATTTGATTGGTGTTTTACGCTCAAGAATATTGAATATATTCCGGAGAGGAAGCCAGCATGAGCTGGACTTGAACTCACAGCAACCAAATTGGTGAGAGACTAGCGCTAGCCCGCTAACCGAATGCACAGTAAATCAAACACATAAACTTTTACTTTTCATACTACACCTTACCCCTACAGTTCAAATAATAAAAAAGAAGTGTTCAAATTAGTAAAGTATAGTATTTTGAGAAATTAGCCCCCAATTATGACATATGCACTTGCAAATAATGCATACATGTAGGTAGAGTGCAGCCTGGGTAGGCCTATACTATGCTACACACTGTGTGCCATTTATCATAATGTCTGTCGGAAAACTGACACTCTCAGGCTCCTTGACCAATGTGGTTACTTGTTTGAATCCAGTCATCATTATTGCAGATGTGGCTGTCAGGTACTTGTCAAAGGTCGGTGGTTTTTTTCCACCCATAAATCTGATCGTATTCATGTAAGTAAAAAATTCTAGAGCACAAGGTTGATATAGTTGATAAATATAGTTGTCAAAATTGTACCAATAAACGTAAGATTTTCCAGAATACCAGAGATCTGACTATTTAATACCAAGCAAAATGAGGGGTAAAAAATAAAAATTCCTCAGTAGAAAAATTCTTTATCATCCTGTTTAAAGCACCTTACTTGGGCCTCAAGCCGACATTTCCAAAACTATGTAATAACAAAAAGCAGCCTGGGTAGTGGGTAACTTTATACACTGCAAAATTGTTTTTGGCATGCATGTATATGGATGTAAATATGACTACTTCCTGAAGCCCCGTTAAAACTGCCCATTGTTAAAATCTATAGTACATGTATGTGTATTGCAATCCATAGAAATGATCGTAAAAAAATATTTCAATACATATACGAAAAGAGCAAAACTAGACATTTTTAGTGATACATAAATGTATAATGGGCTATACTTTTCTTTAAAAAGAACCATCACTGTCCAGCACACTTACTGCATAGTAAAATATAGCATTGCTGACTTCCCCTTTTGTGTCATACTCCACAGCCAGACATGCCAGGTTAAAACCATCCTTCTCCAGGACTGTTGGATCCACACCGTAGTTTCCACCAGATGGGTCAGACATCTTGGAAGAAATTTGTAGCCTTCTAAAGTTAATTTCAGATGTTTATCACAACATTAAATTCTTCTTCTTGTGGATTTCATCTTCATGTGGAACACCTCTACCTTGCTTCACACATCATGTGCCATGGGAGGGTACCTTAAAATTCTGTACAGAAATTAAAAAAAAAAATATTTCATAAAACAGAGACAAAGCACTTTGTTCGTAAAAGACAGGAAAAAACTGATTGTGTCTCACACAGAAAAAACTGTTAACTTAATGGAGTTCCTGACGGAATACTTTCCAAGATTTTGAAGCTGGATTTAATTTCTTAAACTGTTCATCTGAGAAGCCATCTAGCCCAACATCATGATATTGGAGATGCTAATTAATTTCTTCAAAGCACAGAGATGATATCTGAGAATATTTTGATTTACCATCAATAAAAATTACATAAAGGTCAGCCTTTGTATAATAATGCCATAAATGAGGATGTAACACGTTTTATAAATATATTTGCACTGGAATTTGGTCTTTTCAGTTAACAAATGTGTTCAACCTGGATTTTGATCATATTTATATTTTTAATATATTCATAAATATTATCATCATTCACATCCATCAAATGCATGTGTTTTGAATTAAAAAACAAATTCACACTAAATTAATTTATTAGGTATGCATCACATCCTTATTTAGGAAATTATTGTGCAAAGATGACAGACACAAAGAGGTGGTTCCAAATACCAACCATACAAAAATATCTTCAAATACCCTTTTCTCTTGGAAAAAATATTACAGGCCTTGCTTACAAATAAGTTGTCATACCCTTTCATCTGATTTATCATGTTTTCTTCTCCTTTAAAGCCTCTCACAGACCAGGTGACCTCATTCCCGAGAGATAATTTGATAATATCAGTCCATCCAGGTGCACTCAAACGCTACTTTGAAATCCTAACATGCATCGTGATTTATGAGGTTCTCAAAAACAGCGTTATTAGTACATAAGAAGTTGAAAATCCAAACTTAGTTCATGTTCATTGATGTGATCCAAAATTTGAAGCGCCTAAAACTCATGGTAACCATTACCCATAATGATCATACAAAATTGTTTTTAAATGACGTTGCAGAGTTTAAAATAACACTGAGCCCAACTAGGGAGTTGTAAAGACTAGGTTTGTGTTACATGTTGCTTTCCACATTACTACTGACATCATTTCACATATTTGTACTGACATCTAGGTGGTTAAAATGAATGAAAAGAAGTTGGATTTAATGTTGTGTGAATACACACTTGTTCATACTACACTCTGTCACGTGATGCCATCAACAGTCTTGTGCGCCCCTTTTGATCACAGATTATTTTTTGTTTCTTGTCACCTTTGGCTTCACCTATACTACTAGACCATTTGCTTTGTTGTCACAGAATGTGTTTCGCAGACGTGTTTAAGACAGAAGAAAACGGTAAGAGTTAATGCGCATGTGTATGCTTCACATGTTTCTCAGTCACGTTGGCTAGACACCTGAAAAATGTATTCTCCATATTTGCAGATTTCACTGAAGTATGACTGAACGTATGAATGTAAGAAGCCAAATGGAAAACATCGTGTAGACAACAACTTAGTCTTTACGACATCCGCCATCTATAATACCATGTCTTCTTAGTCATGCTAAATTACGAAATAGGCCTATATCTTAAAACTTAAACGATTTGTATTTTTTTCCACCATAATAAACGGGAAAAGCATGATTTACATCGCCTCATCCAGCTTACAAAATCAGTGTTATAACTGTCATATTTATTCCATCCCAACATAAGAGTTCAGACTAGGGTATGACATTCGTCAGTCTGTCTTTCTGGTTACGTTGTTGTTGTTGTAATCAAAACGAAAGTTGTTGTCAAGTTATTTGTGGGACTAGTACATATAGAGTACGTTTAGCACGTAAAATAACAGATACTTTAAAAGTAACTCTTCTCACCTCATCCATGTGAGAATCTCCTGATCGAATGTTAGTTTTATTTTTTTACCAAAAATTTCCGCTTACGTCCTATCTGTCATCATCGCAAAGCTCTTCTGTGTCCGGAGGTGCATTAGGTCCAATTACAATCTACGCACAGCGGTAACATTTTAGTTCAGTCGTCAACCCTGCCGGCACTTGAGAGCGCGCTGGAGTTTGAAGTTCGCCGAGGTTTAATAAACCAACGGGACACAGACCACCACTGCAAATGTACTTTAATGCTGTGTATTTTAGGGTATAAAGTCGTTTTTTTTTGCTGCCAGCCTGCTATTTTTGGTGTACAGGTCCATGATTGGTATCCAAATGATGGAAATTGTCTAAACTTTGGGCAGGTATGAGTTTTAATGATGAAAGTTTGAAATTCAGGGCGAGAGGAGACAACGAGACAGGTGGTGATGAAGCTGCGAGTGATGTCCCCTTGGCGTTGCTAGGTACCCCTCCCAGCTCCCGGCATAGAAAGATCCAGATTTTGACAGTCAATCTATATCAGGATTTTCATGGTTTCTTTCTTTCAGGCTGGGTCAGGTGTGCGCCAAAGTTTGCTGGCCGCGGAATGTTTGGAACTGAGCTAAAGCGCTAAACGTTAACATTGTCGCTTATGGAAAATTGATGGAGATATGTGGCCAAATACATACATACATACATACATATATATATATATATATATATATATATATATATATATATATATATATATATATATATATATATATAGGCCTATATATATATATATATATATATATATATATATATATATATATATATATATATATCTACTCCGGGTGCTCTGGTTTCTTCCATCCATCAGCATCTAAAGCACAAACCTGTGGGGGGTTCGAAAGTTGAGCAAAATTGTCTTAAAGCACGCAATTATTCAAAATCATTTAAACGTGAGATATCCATATTTAGTGGATATGAGGAATTTGTCATAAACATGTCAGCGCCGTATGTGAAACAGTATGACAACAGAGACAAATTTAAATTTAAATTGGCCTACATTCTGAAATGTAGTGTTCAATCTCAGATATAGTGACATTTGAAAGCGTCTTGGTGATCAGGGCTGTCAGTCTTGCTGTGGTATCTGTCAATCATTGTTTGTGTTTTTTTTTGTTTTTGTTTTTTTTTGGTTTTTGTTTTTTGTTTTTTTTTTTAAATATAATTTCATATATGATGCTGAAATCTCTAAAAACTTTATTTTATATTCATTAAGTAATTTGTGCAAAGTAAATCTTGTTTTTTTAAAGATATGTTTTACTTGTTTTTTTTGGATATCCTAACTCGGCCAAGTCTAACAAACCTATCATAGAATACGCAGTTTAATGAAATCTGTCCTCAGTCCAGGTGGCCAAATACCAGTGTGCTTTGATCAAGCAAACATTTACTTATTTATTTATCTGACTGGTGTTCAACGCCCCAGGCCTATATAGCTTACTCGAGAATTTTTCACTGCCTTTACGACGGTGACCAGTAGAGCTTGCCCATGTATAGGCCTACGGATATGGATGGATAAAACCGGAGTGCCCGGAATAATCCATTGACCTTTCAAAGGTACCTGGTAATTGTTGTATTCATTTGATTGGCTCTTAAGGCAGGATTCAAGATTTTTATACGCATACGATGGTGCTCATGTGTTGTCCTGTGCTGGAAAGTCCAAAGAAAAACCACTGGCGTAGCTTCGTCAGGGAAATGTAGCTCCTGGTTTTAGACTTCATGCAGGGAAAATAGTAAGAGTGTGATTCGAACCTGCATGTGTCCTTGTTGATCGAAATAAATGAATGAATGATTGGAGTGATTGATCATTGCTGAACGCCACATCGGCAGCATTTCAGCCATATCTTGGTGAGAACATATGTTTAGTAGAGGATGTTTATGATGGTTTTCGATATGTTGAGAACATGCATGAAAAACAAAAGTAGACGAACAAGTTTATGATCGAAACGAAGTCACAGAATATTCGCGTCACACTGATTGGTTCTTTAACTGATTTGTTTATTTATGTGAATGATGTTTTACGCCATGATCAATATTTCACTTATATGACGGCGACCAGCATGGTGGTGGGACGAAACCGGACAGAGCCCGGGGGAAACCAACAACCATCTGCGGAGAGGAAACCAGCATGAGCTGGACTTGGACTCAGACTGATTCCATACTAGAGGTTAATAAAAACAAAGGAAAAAAATGCACCGATACCAGTAAGTAGTCATCCCCATACAAATTGGCTGCCAGCTATCAACCTACATGTATGCTGAGTGAAGCTTGTATTTCTTAATAATTTTAACTGATTTTTGTTTCCCGGAAATATACTCTCCCAAAAAAGAAACGCAACATCCCCCCCAAAAGATCAATCATAAATTCTTCAAAAAATTGGCGTGATTGAGACATGACAACATGATCATATTTTAATGTAAATGTACGATAATTGAATTTAAACACCAGATAGTGTCTGTTGGTCACACGTGACTTAAGGGTCGGCCTTTGTGTAACGCTGCGCGAGGGATTCGTAGAGAAAAACTTAGGACAGTTGCACCTGCGAATCATGCCGTATTTTTAAGCGGATTTAATGGGTATAAAAGACACATAACCGTTCCGTTGAATTCAGTCCCTTAGTTGCTTCTCCAACCTGCCAAGATATGCCAAGACTAGACACCGCTACCCGGAACATCGTCATTGGTCGACTCCTCGCCGGTGAATCACAGAATGCAGTCGCTAGACTTTATCATGTTCACCGGAGCACGATTTCCCGGCTCTGGCAACGGTACCAGCAATCCGGTTCAACAGCTGACCGTCAACGTTATGGCCGACCTAGGGTCACAACAGCAGCCCAAGACCGTTACAGCCGGTTACTTCATCTCAGAAACCGAACCGTAACAGCAACAGAAACAGCATCAAATGTCCCAGGTCTCCGACGAATATCGGCACAGACAGTCAGGAACCATCTCCGTGAAAACGGCTTACGTCCCAGACGTCCTTACTTTGGCGTAGTACTGAGACAACAGCATCGACGCGCAAGGGTCCGATGGTGCAACAGATTAAGGGACTGGAATCTGCGAAACTGGAGGCGAGTCTGGTTCAGCGATGAATCCAGATTCATGCTGGAGAAAAGAGATGGCCGTACACGCGTCTACAGACGCCGAAATGAGAGGTTCGCAAGGAACTGCGTCCTTGAAATCGACAATTTCGGTAGAGGAAGTGTGATGGTGTGGGGTGCCATATCATACGCCCGAAAATCTCAACTGGTGCACATCCCAGGCAACCTTAACGCCGCTCGATACAGAGATGAGGTTTTGACGCCACACATGCTGCCCATAATGGACCTTCGTAGGGAAGTTTTTCAGCACGACAACGCTCGGCCGCATACAGCTCGTGCTACGGTTGACTTTCTGGAGAACCAGAACGTAACAGTGCTGCCCTGGCCGTCCAAATCACCAGATTTGAACCCAATAGAACATTTGTGGGATGACTTGGGAAAACGCTTGCGCAGTCGTCATCCAGCGCCCCAAACTCAGCAAGAAGTGCTGTAGGCTCTTGACCAAGAAAGGAGAAGAATTCCGCAAAACCGTATTCGCCGATTGATCATGTCTATGCCGAGACGGATTCGCGCTGTGTTACGGGTTAATGGTGGGCATAGCAGATATTGACTTTGCAGTGACGTCATCTGAGTGCTATGGACTTTAATGTGATAAATTTTGACATTGTAATTAACTTAAAAGTCTGAACAACCAGTGTGGAAAATTTCAGTGTGATGTGATGCTTATTTTTGTATTTAAGATGATGTTGAAAAATTCATATTTGGATAAAACGAATCGGATGTTGCGTTTCTTTTTTGGGAGAGTATAATTTCCTAAGAGTTTGAATTCTTAACTGGAACCAAAGGAAGGGTCGGAATGGGACTGCAGGGTAAAGGGCAGGGACGCATGTAAGAAAGGTGTAAAGATTGCAATGTTTTATTTTATCCGCTTAAACATTCACCAAGGCGAGAGTAAGCCCTATTCAAACAATTTGCACGCATCATATATATATGTAGCCCGGCGTGTAGAGTTGAATTTTGGATGTGGAAGCAGTGTGGCGAGTACCATGAAATCTGATTCCTGAATGTTTATAAACAGATGTGTAGACCGATGCTTTGATTCCACAAGCTGGAACTAAATCCTTCATACTGTTTTTTTGGTAAACTGGTGCAACTTGAACATTTGTAGGCTATAGTGCAAATGGTTTGGTTGATGCTAATTTCTGACAAATACCTCAGTAGTAGGCCTATATGTATATGCCTAGCAAAGCACAAATGCACATTTTAGTGTTTATTACTAGCATGGATCCGCTGTGGTGTTCTTATTATGGTCTGTTTCACATTTGGACTGGGCCATATAGTATACCTTTGGATAAAAGAATGATGAAATATTGAAGAAACATATATATATATTCAAGTATACCAAATCACACTGGTATGTCCAGTCAAACAAAAGTGATACAAGCAGAAAGAACACACGAACGCCATGTGTGGACAAAATAAGCTTCATGAAAGCCTCTGATTAACAAAAAATAAAATAAAACAAAAACAAAAAAATAAAACACTACATTCAACATTTCTAAAAAGGAAACTGATCGAAATTATATATCAGTGAAGCAGTTCTTTTGTACTCTTGCACCGTTTTCTTTTATAATGTTCGATATTTGCAGATGATGTAAAAGTTTCATTGTCCCGTAGAATACATATACACATGGTTAGTCCATCTAATGAACAACATACTCGTACCTTTATAGTAAAAAAAGCTGGGAAAGAAATATAATATACTGCTTTCAGCACTACTAATATCCATCCCAAAAATTACAAGATTTAGGATAAGCTATGATTTTTAACTTGTAATGAATAAAAAAGTTCGTCAAGAATCATAATGAATACACCGGTTTACTGCCAGATTAATGCTAAAGCAATATGCGTGTCTCAAGACATGACGCCCCTTTATGGTTTGACGTTGTCACTTTACGGCACGGTAGGGCCAATCTGGTAATTTTAACATAGGGTGGTATACAGAATATAGAGAACTAAATGAAAGGATTACACTGATCTTCTGAATTGTGTTCAGGGATGAATTTCCGTTCCCAATATTGCACAAAAAATGATGTTCTGCCGATACTTTGATCTAAAGACGATCACTGCCATGTTAAAAGATAGGCAAGTAGCCCTACTGTGCCGTAAAGTGGCGACGTCATTTTGCACCGGGACGTCATTCTGTTGTCGTAATGGCGTAACTCAAAAACTTCGTATTATTGTCGATTGGAATAATGGAATGTCCAGTGTTAGTTGTTGCCTGAGCATTTTCATTCATTCGGCTGTTACAGGTCATTATAGAACTTTCCCTATGACTCTAAATCCATGGCGTTATGGAGCGTGTGATTTGATACTGTTTAAACATTCACGTGAACAGTTTGAAAACTCCTTAAATGGACCGAATTTCACTGTTTAAGTGTGACCATTTGCCAGCTTTCTCTCTGTCCTCGCTACATGTAGCCGCCCTAATTTTACTCTCTTTCTGTAATTAAGTCTTTATTTATATCTTATATGAATTAAGGGCTGCTCTGAGGAAGGATTTAAAGTCTTCAGCATTCTTCCTAGTACATGTATACATGGGCACGAGGGAAACATTCCCAAAGTCAGTAGGTCCCCAGTGTCAAGTACCCGGATATCCGCTGGCCATTGACTGGTCAGTCTTGTCTACACACTCACAGTGTAGCCCAACATATAATGCTTGCCCGAGAGGTGAAGTTGATCTTCTTAAAGACTTTGCACTACAGAGAGTACATGCAAGTGCCTACAACTATGCGCACTCTCGAATCGTGGAGTTCGGCTTGATGCGGTTTAATACCGGGTGAATGTAGGCCTAAGCGGCAAAGGCATACGAAAAACAGATCGGAGAAATGTTTAGTCTGTGATTTTCTCAACGAAACTCTAATATTCCAGTGCATCAGGACGTACCGCTGAGGAATGAACAGACGCTATGAAGAAATCCGAGTATCATTTGTAAACGACCACGCTGTTTACGATGAAAAACGGTTTTGATTGAAGTTTCACGAATGTCGGATGTTGTAAGCCTACATACGTACCTATCACAGGCTTGAGTAGCAGTATACGTCTAGATGGATCATATGTTTGTAAGTTCTTTCTAATGTTTATTTAATGCGCCAGATTCACTTCTGTGGTTTGTTGCTATTCGAACTGACAACTTGCAGTTTGAGATGTTTATATTTGTGCTAGGCAGTGACGCCAGGCTGTGGATTCACTAACTCTGAAACTTGATCAATACTCCTAACTTGTGTTGCTCTGTGGCCTGTGCCTTGGACGGCACGTTTTTTTTTCTCACCAGACTGAATTTATTTCTTTCTCACCACAGACTGAATATGACTCAGTCGAGTACCATTGTAACCTGTTTACTTTTGTTTTCCGTCGTACGACCGTCGTGCTCTTTCTGGCCACTTGGAAGAGCAGCCGACAGCCAGGGTGACGTATTGCTGCGTCACGTTCGTGACGTGGACACGCCCCTTTCCGCGACAGAGGAACTCGTGCGGAAAAACGAAGACACTGTTATCAATACCATTTTACGAGTAGTGGATCACAAGTTCGATACGCTGAGTGCTCGGATTACAGCGTTAGAAAGAGCAGTGAATGGCTTACAATACTATAGCGTGAGACAGTTCCGGCTACTCTACACGAACACAAAGAGTATCAACAGTCAAATCCAGGACATCAGCACGAGAGTGTCCGGACTGGAGATCGAAATTAGCCGTGCTGACTTGTCCGGTGTCCGAGACAAGGTCACCAGTATTGACCACGATGTCAAGATGCTTTTCCGACAGAACAACGACATGTTCGAAGGAATGGAACAAACGCTCGTGGTTGTCAATGACAACGTGAACAAAGGTGCCCTGGAAGTCAAGGGTTTACTGGAGAAATTTAATACTGCAATGTCAGAAAGGTCAGAGGTAAATTCAACATTACAGCAATCCGATGATACGGGAAAAACGGGTGATACTGAAATAAAGAACGACAGAGTACGGAAAAGTGAAGAAATGGAGCAAGAGAGTGTAATACCGGACGTGATAGAATCCTCACCGCAACAGGTGGATATCGATACCTTCACGGTCTCCAAATATTTCAACAAATTGGAAAACTTAATTGAAACCTATTTCAACGCTTCGGCATTAAGAGACGAGGAATACTTCAGAACAACAACAACAACACCTGCACCAACGCCTTCCCCCGCACCAACGATTCCAGTCGGTGTGGTTTTTGAGGTGGCACAGGAAGGTGCCAGGAACTTGACGAGAATGATGAATGCATTAGACGGGAAAATGGGTGACTCAGTGAAATTCCAGCGACACGCCGAACACATGTTAGAACGGCTGATCACGAACGGTGAGACTCTAGCCGAGCAAACCATTGCCCTCTCTGACAATGTAGCCCAACTGCAAGGGAAGATTGACGAGTTAGAAGAACAGTCGTCCAAATCCCGCGTTAAGGTGGAGGAGTTGCAGTCGCACAGTTTACTGGAGGCGAAGAAATTAGCGGAGAAGTATGTCAAATCGGGCCAGCTACAAGAAGAGTGTAAAATTCCGGCGACTTTGCGGAGTCAGATTGTGGCCATCGTGGCCAAAAACGCGTCGCACGTATTCGACCAGCTGACGGAGTTGGCACAGCTTAGTACAACGTCATTACCCAAAACGGTGTTGGATCTGCACGAGGTCATTAACAAGCTGCAGGAGGCGACCAACAAGTACAACGCGCTAATCGCCGCAGAGAAGGCCGACGACGACCGCAAGAGAGCGTTGGATGAAGCGGAAACGCGTCGACAAATCGAAGAAACTCTGAACCACACGAAGGCCAGTTTTAACATCATGGAGGCAGTTTCGTCGAACACGGGCTGGCTTCCACTTTTGCTCGACACCATTGATGTCATCGGCATAACAGCCAATCAGACGCTGGCTGTGGCGAATACCGTGTTTGAGAAAGTTGAGCAGCCGGTGAAGATTTATGTGCAGTCGAAGACTTCAGTGTCGAAGAGCGGTTACAAGTCGGTGACTTCGCGATCTAGCGGGTCAAATGTCGCAGAGGTCAGGATTAATGATGACAAACTGGAAGAAGTGTACACCTCCATGAACAAGTTTTACCGACTTCTACCGACCATTACAAACATGCTCAGCAAGTCGGGTAAGTACTGTCACAACAAAACACGTGTTTGTTTCATGAAAGGTGGGGGATAAGGAAGGAAGGGGTTGAAGGGTATATAAGGTATTCCGGTTTCGTTACAGCTCTAGGAATTGGTTTGCTGAGTTCCAAAGATTAAAACGTTTCACATCTTTCCCCTATGGGTATACGGTTTTTTCTTCTTTCTTGTCATTGAAAAAGGCATATTTTGTACTAGCTAATTGCTTCCTTATACTAATGGTCTTTGTGGACGAATTACCATTGCTAGAAAACTTGAATATTTAAGCTCTAGCAACAGCGTAACTACAGGTTAGAAATCACCAAAGCGTTATGGATCAAAGTAGTAGATGGCAAACATGTTAAACCGACTACTCTCTAAAAAGAATTGTGTACAAAACATGTGTATCACCGTCACTAAAGGTGACAACTTTGCACAGGTTTGCACTATTAATGTGTACCTTGCATACATCATCTTATATACCTACACCTTGAAAGTGTACCACATTGTGTACCTGTTATATATCACGAGACACATAAACGCATTTGAACAAAAAGTTTTACATTTACTTTTTGAGAGTAAAATCTTTAGGTCATACTGAAGCATCTAGGCCACATCGTGATCATAGCAGTCTATCCAGGCCGTATTTAGAAAGTAGAACATTTAGGTCATATTTAAACTATAGAATATCCAGGACGTATTTAGACCACAGAACATCCAGGACGTTTTAAAACCATGGAACATTCAGGTCATATGTAGACTATAGAATATCTAGGACGTTTTTAAAACCATGGAACATTCAGGTCCTATGTAGATTATAGAATATCCAGAACGTATTTAGGCCATAGAACATCAAGGACATTTTAAAACCATAGAACATTTTGGCCGTATTTGGACCATAGATCATCTGTCATGTATTTAGACCATAGAACGTCCAGGGTAAGTATTTAGAACATAGAACATCCAGGTCGTATTTGGACCAAAGAACACCCAGAACGAGTTTAGAACATAGAGCATCCAGGTCGTATTTAGACCATAGAACACCCAGGTCGTAGTTAAAGCATAGAACACCCAGGTCGTATTTAGACCATAGAACATCCAGGTTGTATTTGGACCATAGAACACCTAGAACGAGTTTAGAACATAGAGCATCCAGGTTGTATTTAGACCATAGAAGACCCAGGTCGTATTTAAACCATAGAACACCCAGGTCGTATTTAAACCATAGAACATCCAGGCGGTATTTAGACCATAGAACATTCAGGTTGTATTTGGACCATAGAACACCTAGGACATATTTGGACCATAGAACGTCCAGGGTTAGTATTTAGACCATAGAACATCCAGGTTGTATTTGGACCAAAGAACACCCAGATCGAGTTTAGAACATAGAGCATCCAGGCCGTATTTAGACCATAGAACACCCAGGTCGTATTTAAACCATAGAACATCCAGGTTGTATTTAGACCGTAGAACATCCAGGATGTATTTGGTCCATAGAACATCTAGGACATATTTAGACCATGGACCATCCAAGACATGTTTAGACCATAGAACATACAGTTCGTATTTAGATCATAGAAAATCCAGGTCTCATTTAGACCATAGAACACATTTAGACCATAGAACATCCAGGTTGTATTTAGACCAGACACCATCCAGATCGTATTTGGACCTTAAAACATCCAGGTTATATTTAGACCATAGATCATCCAAGTCGTATTTAAACCAGAACATACATGACATATGGAACATTCAGGACCTATTTAGACCATGGAACATCTAGGACGTATTTAGACATAGAACATCTGGCTGGTAGTTAGAACATGTGACATGAAAGGCGTATTTAGACAATAGAATATGCAGGATGTTTTTACACAAAAAAAAAGATCAAGGACATATTTAGAAGATAGAATATCCAAAACATAGTCCGACCATGAAACATACAGCACGTATTTTGACTATAGAATATCTAGGCCATATGTAGACAATAAAGCGTCCAGGCCATATATATTTACACCGTGTGACACCCAGGTCATATTTAGATCATAGAACATCCAGGCCGAAATTTATACCATGTAATACCTAGTATATATTTAAACCATATTACATGTACTTTACACATTTAAACCATGTAACACCTAAAATACGTATTTAAACCATAATCATCCAGGATGTATTTAAACCATGTATCACCTAGGGCGTAACACCCAATATGCATTTAAAATATTCACTATCCACGGCGTATTTGAACCATGTATCACCCAAAGCGTATATTCAAACCATACAACATCCAGGGCGTCTTTAAATCATATATCATGCAGGGCGCATATTTAGACCATATAGAATCCAGTAAGTAGCTAAACCTTATAACATCCAAGGCGTATTTGCACATAACATCTAACTGCTTCGGTGGTCTAATAGTTAGAGTGTTCACTTCGAAGTGGGGGCATCCCGGGATCAAACCTAGGTCAGGTAATAACAAAGAATTTAAAAATGTTACTTTATGTTATCTCGCTTGGCGGTCAGCGCTGAGAAATTAGAGCAAGGAAACATGAGTAGTTCGCCCGATGTCAGTGTAATGTAACTGGGTGGGGTGTCATAACTGGTGTCTTCGGCATGATACCTCAGTGGCGGCAGCATGGGCTCGCCCTGCCACAGGACACATCGTATGTACACATTCCTAATGAATCGTCGGCATATGACTGAAAAAAAATTAAGTACGAGGTTAAACGTCAGGCATACATGCATTCGAATAAAATGCGCCCCTCTTTTCAGGTCATTTAGCTTCCAGGGTCTTTCTATATTTATTTATTTATTTATTTATTTGATGGGCGGTTTACGCCATACTCATACTCATACGGCATAAAGAATATTTACTTATACGACGCTGCCAGGATTATGATGGGAGGAAACCAGACACAGCCCTGGGGAAACCCACGACCATCCACAGGTCGCCGACAGACTCCAGAGCCTTCATTACAAGGCTGTATAACAGTCAGATTTTACACAAGAGAGAAACGCTTAGAACGTAATGATACCGTGGAGCTTCCAGACCGTGTGTAGGTTAGGTAACATCCATGTAGTATTGAACAGTGGTTCTTTTATTTATAGGTTAAATATTACATAAATGTTGGCATAAACGTCGTTTTGAGCATGGTAAGCTAAGTAAGTGGTTATGAGTTATCTAACCAATCGGTAATTAATATATGTATAGATTTATCAAGCATGATATTGAGATTTGTAGAGCTAAAAAAAATCAAACGTGCAACCAATTATCTGAACCCATTTTCGCAAAAGACATTCGTATACCAGTCCTCACTCAAAATGGACTTTCCAGGGCAGTCGTTAACTTGTGTCATTATAATTAGAGGTATATGTGAAGACACTTTGTGACTAGTATATCAAGCATTCCTTGATTACTTTTTTGGTGTTCAAAGTACTATACAAGGCTTAGGTGGTTTAACAGCTGGATCGCACAGACTACCCTGCCCTTGACCAGTGAAGCCCCGTGTTCGAATCCAGCTCTTGCTGTTTCAACTACGGCTTTAAATAGAGAGGTTTGTCTCTGGGAGTGAAAGAGTATTAATCACAATGTTACACACCAATTAAACAAATAAATTATATTATATATTTGTGTATATACTTTACGTTAAGTGTATAACATATGTTATGTTATATGTTCATCAGTCATTGCAATCACTGTACCACAGGTATAGTCCTAAACCTAGTCAACGGCTCGGGCATCACAGAGGGCCGACTGGAAATGTACCACAACGGTCAATGGGGCACGGTGTGCTCCCGTGATATGCACGACTCAGATGCTGCTGCCATCTGTGGGCTTCTCGGTCATGGAGGTGGTCATCTGGCTCCGCCTCGACATTTTGGGGCGGGCCAAGGACCTATTTGGAAGCTGAACATGGGCTGTATAGACAGGAGACAAAGGCTGAGGTCGGACTGTGTGAAAAACGCCCTGGAAACTCGGTCGTGTTCTCATGACCAGGATCTGGGAATAGTCTGCGGTAAGATATTGATCCTGGTACTCTTAGAAAATAATCTGTTTGTTTATTTATTTATTTGATTGATGTTTGTGTCGTACTCAAAAACATTTCACTTATAAAACGGCGGCCAGCATCATGATGGGAGGAAACCGGATAGAGCCCGGAGGAAACCCACGAGCATGCGCAGGCTGCTGCCAGACCTTCCCACGTACGACCAGAGAGGAAGCCAGAGCTGAACTTGAACTCACAGCGACGGCATTGGTGAGAGGCTTCTGGGTCATTGCGCTGATCTGCCAACCACCTCGGCCAAGAAGCCCCCCCCCCACCCCCCGACATTCCCGAAATAATCTGTTGATTTGAACTGAAAGTATGTTGTTTTGAGTGCTAGAGTGCTAGAATATGTTCTGTCATTATTACACAATACTGTGTCATATTCAACATACTATTGCTAATCTAATCCAATCTTTAAGACGAATTAATAGAATACGTATGCTATATTTAACAGATAATCTGTGGTCTTAACGGAATCATATGTTGCAACAACAGAATCCATTTTAGACAACAGGCTTTCTGTTAATTTTAAGACATTATTTTTGGAAAGTACAGGAAACGTAATATGCGGAACCAGATTTTTTTGTTTTGACTGTTTTTTTTTACACGGTACTCAAGAATATTTCACTAATAAGACAGTGGTCAGCGTTATTGTGGGAGGAAACCGGACAAAGCCAGGGGAAAATTAACGAACATCCGCAGGTCGGAACCAGTACCTTTCCCTTGTAAAGTTATTCGGGTCTATGGTGTGTAGTTTAAACAAGACTTTTTACCATGCCAGTCAGCTTTGTGGTGGGGAAAACCGGGAAGCGCGAACCAAACAACCGACCTTTGTCGAGGTACACGCGAACTCTCCCACATCTGACACGTCATATTGTTGAAGACAAAAGGTGCCCAGTGGAAAGTCATGTAAGACTATAAAAACCACTGTCTTCCGTTCATTACCACCAAGGACCCTTGAACAATGCATATGGAGGCAGGAAAACCTCTAATCTTGGACCTATACCTCAGAATGGGAATAAACCCACGTCTCGAGGGACGTAGCACTTGAACGGAAACACCACCGACACTCAGTCACTACCCGCTCCCAGATGACGCTCACGCTTATCGTAGCAAAATAGACGATACTATTAATGCACAGTTTCCCAATCCCTGTATTGAGACCGTCATGGACAATAAAACAATGCCCAAGGCCCTATTTGCACTAATTAAATTTGGTATGGCAACTCCCAAAACACTGTATTGGCACTTTATTTTGAAAGAAACGCAAGCCTGACTTTCTTCCACTTTTCAAAATGTCATATTAGATTTTAGACAAACCGCTAGCCGTTGATCAATCGCATGTCTCCATGACTCCGCAGCGATATGTCAAGAATTTTTTATGGTCACTCGCGGTAGTTTTACTTAGTGAGAATTCAAGTACTCCTGAAACCCTAACCATATCAGTGAAGCAATCGGTCTATTTAAGTGCCATTAATGCCATATTTTACCGTTCTTAGATCACATGGTCCGACTGCTGAACCAGGTGACGAACATGCGCAGAGGTGCCGTGCAAGTGTTCTCAAAGGGCACGTGGGGTGGGATTTGCTTCGATGGCTGGGGCGATCGTGACGCAACAGTCGCGTGCAGACAACTCGGATACCCCCGCGGCCAATCAGTGAACGCTGGACAAGTGATTCCGGGCACGCCAGTTTGGCTGAAGAACGTAAGGTGTAGTGGAAAAGAGAGCAGGCTGGACACGTGTTCCCATACAGGATGGGAATGGGCAGACCTGTTATAGTAACAGGCTAGCTGGAATTCAGTGTGGCTCGTAAATAAAATTCAAACTGAGATAAACTTGAAAATCGATGAACTAGATCATTGCATTTTTGTTAGCGTGATGTATTTAGGGACATAATTAAGAATCAGTTCAACATGTATTGATCGGGTACACCGGTTAGTTTAGGTGCACATGGGGGTAGGGATTTCCCAGTTGGTTTAGGTGCACATGCTGGTGAGGGTTTCCAGTTAGTTTAGGTGCACATTTTGGTGGTGTTTTTTCCGGTTGGTTTAGGTGCTTATGCTGGTGGTGTTTTTCCGGTTGGTTTAGGTGCACATGATGGTGGGGTCTCAGCAGGTCTAAATCCACCTAAGCGTTCAGGGGACAAAACCAGATTCTCATGAAGATGAATGGAAATGATGCTGGTATCATCTCGCTGTAGACCAGTTCGGTGAAACATTGGAATGTTATTGGAACAAAGTACCCTCTTTGTAGTAAAATTGTGAAAACGTGCAGATCCACCCTCCCTCGAGATATTACTAGGCAAGAATAGCGTGAACTGGTACGTTGTCACCATGTTGATACCAGCTCATACCAGCTCATAGCATGAATTGGTATTAAGTTTCTGTTTCTGGTTCATCGCCAATAATTGCTACTTTGTTGTTGGTTCCTCAGTGTCAATTGTTACTATGTTGCGACTTCATTGACCTGAATGGATACTGTATTTTGTAAATCTTCCTCATAAATTTGTATTTTATTGCTAGTTCATCTGCTAGAAAAAAAATCCAGTTCATCATTGATATGAATTTTATTGCTCGTGTAAACTCAAAAGTAACCTTCTATACCATTCTAGTAGCTGTACTTAAGGAAAGTTATTGGTGTGGCGGGGGGGGGGGGGGGGGGGGGGGTAATGCTGATCTAAAATAAGAACAAAGTGCATGTGCGCTTTGTGAGATCTAAGTGAGATCCATTGTCCTGGCTCCAACACGACTTCTTTCTGTGACTTTAATTGCTGTTTTTACGGAAAGTTTTGTGGTTCAAAGACTTCCAGTTCCTCAATGCCAAGAAGATATAGACGATAACAGAAGTAAATGCGGCTTTGATCGTCAGTTCCCTAAATCTTTAGGCTCCTGATATACCAATAATTGTAACAGTTATGGTCGATTGAAAACTAACTCTTCTGTATTCGACAAATTGCAAGGTTGTGTAAATAAATATTGTAACAGTAACAATTAAATTATAAAATGTCTTCTTGCTTATTCATCAGTGCACGAACATTTTTATTCCCCTTGTATATGTGGTGCTACATACCAAAAAAACGGCCAGTCTCTAGCACAGTGGGTTAGAATCCCTCACCGCCTTTCACTTGTTAAAGTCTAAGGATATCAAGTTTATTTATTTATTTCTTTTACTTGATTGGTATTTTACGCCATGCTCAAGAATATTTCACTTATGCGACGGTGGCCAGCATTACGGTGGGAGGAGACCGGGCAGAGCCGAATGAATCCCACGACCATCCGCAGGTTGCTGGAAGACCGTCCCACTTACGGAATATCAAGTTTAACCAGAACATCAGCGAAAACGCCCCGTGTTCGAATTCAGCTCTCGCAGGCCCCGGTTTCGGCCTTATATGATGTAGCGGGGTGACTACCTCCATTCACTGTCTTGAAACCCTCAGAAATATTCCTGACTTATTTATTTATATGATTGGTGTTTTACGCGGTTAATATTCATGATTATGCGGGTTTTAAGTAACCATGGAATTAATCAGTCACGCAATGTTCCCATTTTCCTACAGTCCTTAATTAGCTGCCAGAATTTGGAAATCCCACTGATAATCTGTTACCAACGTACATTAAACTCTAAAAAGAGGGGGTGAAATTGACAAAATTCCGCATTTCACCTGTTACGTGTGACCATTTACCAGTTGTCACACTGTCCTCGCTGCTCTGGTTTTACTCCCTTTGCCGTGTGTCTTTAATGATATTCAAAGATTCATAGGAAGCTGTATAACAAGCGCTCGCCAACTCAGACAGTTAAAGCGGTTACTCGCTGTAGCTGTAAGACCCATGACTAACGAGGTCGGGTGTTTGAACCCAGGTCTCGCTGTTTCGGCAGACATTCGGCGAAGATCGAAGGTTTCCCCCAGCGCATAAATCTGACCGCCGTCATATAAGGGAAATGTTCTTCGGTGCGGCCTTAAATACCAAATCCCCTGGCTCTACCCGGTTTCCTCCCACGATAATGCTGGTGCCGTGGAATGAGTGAAAT